>NC_092207.1:27895755-28078988 GCF_043381705.1 Parasteatoda tepidariorum | reverse complement strand
TATATATATATATTCAGTAAAATAACTGTCCTACAGTTATGAACAAAAAAAAATTATCAAAAGAGAGTAGCAATTGTCAAATAAAAAGTAAATTTGTCGCTCTGTTTCCAAAAACTAACATTTCTTAAAATGTAGAAAAAAAATATTTTAATCCCTTTTATCTATATTTGTTTTACTAACTAAAGTTTTTCTTTAAAAAAAAATATTCATTTTTTTAGACAGTCAGAAAACTGATTCAATTCCTATAATTCTTATTAAAAAAATCTTCTTTGTTACTGAAACCAATTAAATCATTTCCACTCGCCAAACGATAAGTTCGGCGGCACCTTAGAAAGGGGGAAAAAATGGGATGAAGTTTCGAATCCTTGCTAAACATTTTGTACTCTTGGCTTTTTAACATTCATCGCGGCGATCTTCAGGTCTAAAAAAAATTAAGTTAAACCTCTTTTAATATGCAAATATATCGAACAACTAAAAGAGGGAGATGAAAATCGATTCGGCAATGGTAGGAGGAGCGACAAAACGAACGATTTCGAAAAAGCAAACGAACGGAAAAGAAAGGGGAAAAAAATATCGTAATCGAAATCGTTTGAATGAAAGGGAAAAGAAAGCTCACGGCTAAAACCAAGACAATGTGAAGAAAATGAAGCATTTTAAAGGAGTCGAGATCGGGGAAAAGGGAAGAAGAAAAAAAAGAAGGAATGAAGAAGAGATAACAACTAAATAACTAAATAAAGAAATAAACAAAAGAAAGGAGGGGGCAGAAAAGAAGAGGGGGAAAAAAGTAAGAAAACAGTTACTCTTTGAGTTAACTCTCATTTCATTTTTCCCTCTCTACTGTGCGGTATGCGTGCGTAAATCTTTAGAATAATAATAAAATAATGAAGTGAAGGGAGAAATAAACAAAAAAATCCCCGTCAAAATCCCTCCCCCCTATTATCGATTTCGGTAAACAATGGTCTTGCAGATAACGAACAGCTATCCGTCTGTCGCTTATACAACCCACAACTGATCAAAGAATTTATGAAAGCCTTCAAACTAAACGAATGATGCTTCTTTTTTGTAATTTTTTTTTCTTCCTTTTTGCCCTTTCCCCCACTTCCCTTTGCAAACTTGCAGCTTTGGGGATCTTTCTCCACTAATTATGTTAGTTCGAATTAAAGCCCCGAAGTTCAATGTGTCTCGTATGTGTGCGCGCATATTACTTTTCTTCCCCCCTTCCATTCCCTTGAAAGAAGTGATTTTGAGTTTGCGCTTTATAGATTGATTGATAGCACTGCACTCATACAAACACAAAGAAAAAAAGATAAGTATAAATCAAATAGAATGAATGCCAGTCAGAAACAGTGAGTTTTAGTTGGGAGGAAATTAAATAAATAAGTGCCAAAGAAAAAAATAAAGAAAAAGTAATATTGGCAACAGCATACACTTCCATCAGTTTGGACAGCAATTTCAGTATACCGAATGGAAAATATTTAATCTAAGCATATTAAATTATTTAAATTAAAAAATAAATTTAAATTATTCCTAAACTTACTTTTAGGTTGCTTTTTTTTTTAAAGAAAGAAATATTTTTGGATTTCAATAGAATGTCGAAGAAGCAATATCGGATATCAATTAATGTGATTGAACTGCCAGTGATAAAATGAAAATTACTTTTGCACTTAGTTACATAGAGGATTTGAAGTGATAACCATCACCTCAGTATTATTTTAATTTTAAAAATTATTTTTTTAAAAGTTGCATTATTTATTAATATGTATAATTGTGAAATAAAATAAGCCAATAAAACAATAAAGCATTATCAAGACAACCCACTGCGAACCAGAGAGGGTCCTGGAGGTTAAAGCTCCTCAATTTTGGGACCAATGACATAATTGCTGCAATGTGACAGTAATGCACAGGGCCGGCAATACTTCCCAGGCAAGCTGTCTAACACTAGCTGAACTTTCAGCCTTCTCTGGGGAGCGAACCCTAGTTCAAAATGACAGTTTGCCTTAACTAGTAAACCATCGCATACCAATAATATGAAATAAATATTGCATATCTTACCAGCATGTGACACATGAAAATTCAATTAATGAAAGAAATATTATAAAATTGTTTGTCAAATATGTATTAATGCCTGAAATAGCTTAGTACCAAATGTGAATACATGAAAATAATTTTATTCATATTCATGAAGAAAAAAAACTATGTAAAATTGTATTTTTAAAAAAAGATGATGTTTTGAGATTTTTAGAAAAAATTTCCCATAAAATATTGTCTAATTTTTTATCACTCTCCTATATATATACTTAAAGTTTGAATAAAATATTCTTTAATCTAATTTTTTTCCTACAGTTTTTTTTTCTTTTTACGCAAAACTTTTTTTTTTACAATAGCAGATTTGAAGCTTTCAAGCTTTTCTCTCTATAACTTAGCAAACTTTAGTTAAGCAAGACTGAACACTTATATGCCAATATTTTTATTTTTATTTATTTGAGAATGGAGAGATTAGGAACAACGGAACATAAAGGCGTGTTTAATACATAAAATGTTTAAATATGTCATTAATTATGAGCATTATTTATATTATATAAAATTCTGCAGAAAATCAAATGTTTTCTCTCACCTACAAAAAAAAGTTTAAGAATTATTAATTATTTAATTTGAGAATATATTCGATATATATTCGATAATATATTCGATATGTATTTTTTTTATCGACATATATATTCGATTAAAAAAAAACAACTTTTATTGAGTTGAAGATTAATATTCATGGAAATCCACCATTTCACAAATATAAAGGTAATCAATTATATGTAATAAAAAAACTGCTATGAATCTGCATATTTTTTTTGTTGTTGTTTTCTTGTTAATTGAAATTAACACAATCACGCATGCCTAGTGTAATCACTCTGCCANTATTGGTGTTTAAAAAAAAAAAAAAAAAAAAAACGCAAAACGCACTCAAAATCAGCAACGACATTTTCTCACTCATGATTAAGCCAATCGAGCTTAATTAAAGAATGTCAAAACTCCCCCTTACTACTCAATACCATAAAAGGAAGAGAAAAAAAAAGAAGTCAAATTAAAAAATAAACATAATTATAAAAAAAGATACCCGATATGGGAAAAAAAGAAAAACTTTAATAGCCAGCGATCAAGGGGAAACACTCATAAATCCAGAGAGTGACTAAAAATTAGGGAACTCCGGGAGAAATGAGACAAGGATTTTATGCGTCGGGGGGGGGGAGTTATGTGAGAGAGTTTTTAGTATTATAAGGCATTCTCCCCACCGAATAATAATAGTACTGCAACGCGAGATGAAATAGGGGGGGGGGGAATAAAAAATATTTCAGACGATGATTTAAGAGCTTTGTTGAACACATAATGGACGTAGGGCCTGCGGAAACTTCGGAGTGACGTGTTTTTCGTTGCCTCTATCATAAATTATCTTTCAGAACAATGTCAAACGTGACCCGATGCCAGAAAAGCCGCTTTCTTCAATCATTCCCGGTTGCGTAAACGTCCAAAGAAATGTGGCACATGGCAAAAAGGGATGGATGTATCTGGTACTCCTACCTTCACATACCACCCCTCTCTACCATTCTATCCTTTTCTTAGGGGGTTAACTCGCTAGTAGCACCTTCCTCCTTCTTGCCTTGTTCTTCGGTCTCTTTATTCCTGGCTTCAGGGATTTTTTTTCCCTTTTGGTTTCGCTTTCTCATTCTGTGCAATCGTACCTGAAATCTGGTGATCGTTTTCACTCCGGCTCAGCTACCCTTGAAGGGTGTGGGTGGGTGAATCAAGGTATTATGGTTTATAGCACGTGATTTTCACTATATTAATTACCGAGGTTTTATGCTTTCCCATTTAATAATATTCACAATTTGCTTTTTTGATTACGATTTTTTCAAATTTTATGACTTCCTTTATCAATTTAATTAATAAAATTGATACTTTTTAATAATTATTTTTACAGTTTCTTAAAAAATGATTTTTAATACAAATAATAATAATTAATATTTTTCATCACTAAATAATTTATAATAATTATCACTATATTATTCATAATAATTGTATACTTTCACATCCATTTCTGACCATTCTATTTTTTGTGTCCTTAAACAATATTCACAATTTGAATTTGTTTGTCTACAGTTTCTTAAAATTTCACATTTTCTTTATTATATTAAAAACTAATAATAATTTATAAAAATTAATTTTTTCTTCTATAATACTAACGAATGTTTATGCTTAATAATAAAACAATATTCACTATCTGATTTTTTTCTTTTCTTTTTTTGTAAACAATTTTTTAAAATCTCATATTTTACTCTGTAAATTAAATAATTAATAATAATTTTTTATAATTAACTTTGTACTCTTTAACGCTTACCAAGGTTTATGCTTAACCACATAACTATATTCACAAATCGCTTTTTTGACTACAATTATTTAAACTTCATACTTCCCTTAATTAATTAAAGAAACTAATAATAATTTTTAATAAATAACAATTTATATTTTTTAAAACAATAATTTTTGAACACTAATAATATAATATTCTTATTTGTAAATAATTTACAATACTTAATATCAATAAAAAATATTCAGAATTTATCTTTATCTGTAAATTACAGATAATTTTAATTTAAACAATTTTAAACAAAATTAAAATTCGTCTAAAAAATTATTAAACGTCAAACTTTCCTTTTTTTAAGTTTAATGTTTAATATTTTTATTAAAAAAAAGTGCGGATAATAAATTTTAAACAAAAAAAAATACTTAAAAATATTTCTTAAATAAAAAATTTACATTTTTACAAAACAAATGTATCTTTAAAATCAAAAAATGTATAAATAAATAATAATTCGAAAAATATATATATATTTTTATAATGATATAATTTTGCGTTCTCTGAAATGTACACATGTGATACTAAAAGTAATTTAAACTGTATTTACCTATTAATAAAGATGTAAATACCTATCATGTAAAAGGAAAAAAATGCATAAGGAAGCTATTTACATTGTTATATTGTTAAAAATAAAGATCCACATAAGTTATATACGTAATTATTTCTTTTGTTGTCTAAATCAAGTAAAAGGGATATTCGTTTTTCAATAATAAACGTAAATTTTTNATTCAAAAAATTTATAAATAAATAATAATTCGAAAAATATATATATATATATTTTTTTTTTAATGATATAATTTTGTATTTTCTGAAATGTACACCTGTGATACTAGAAGCAATTTAAACTGTATTTACCCATTAATAAAGATGTAAATACCTATCATGCAAAAGGAAAACAATGCATAGGAAAGCTATTTACATTGTTATATTGTTGAAAATAATGATCTACAGAGGTTATATAGATAATTATTATTTCTTGTCTAAATCAAGTAAAAGGGATATTCGTTTTTCAATAATAAACGTAAATTTTTTATAAATAAAATAAAATAAAATAAGAAATATACTTAAAAATCTAAAAATTAACAAGCTTACAATTTCTAAAAAATTTTCGAACAAAGCTCTCAAGCATAAAATACTATTTTTAATATTTTAATTGACCGATTTATTTCATTTTGACATAATTGTTAAAAGATTACTGAATAATTGACTGAATAATAAGTTTATACTGAATGATAAGTTTTTGTCGGTTAATAAAATGAAAATAAATTAAAATCAAATATATAGTTTTAACCATATTCTTCGTATTTTCGAAGCAGCTAATGATAGACAAGATTTTAAGATCATTGAATTAAACAATTGTTTTTCATTTCATTAAATAAAAATTGGTATATTTTATTTTAATTAGTTAAAAAAATATAACAGAATTAATCAAAATTATTTTGCAAAACACGATACAATTTGCAAAGCTACTAGCTCATCCAGTTTACCCAAAAGATTGTATTTTTATATCTAAAGTGGTAGCAAAATAATTAGATTTAAAAAGATAATGAACACGATTATATTTAACTAATTCAAACATATCTATGCATATAAAATGTTTGATTTTGAATTGATGCCGTTTCAGATGCAAGCAAAATTTTAAAAAAAGAAAAAATAATAATAATCTACTTATATTTGTCAAAGAAATTTCTATATCACTACCTCTAGGAAAAACATACGTAAAATGTTGGCAGCTATACAAATACAAAACTTGACCTGCAATCAATTTTTCTTACATATTCAGTATAATTGCGGTGAAACGACATTTACAGAGTTAGAAAGTACAACTATGAAGTCCTAACGCTGTGTTTGATTATAGATAATCTAAACATTAGAGAGCACAATATATAATTTATTTTACGGTTAAGTTTTTTCACTTATTTTAACAATAGTTGTCAAAAACCATAAAAATTTTCACGTTTTAAAATTTTAGCGAAGTTTTTCTTTCAATTTGACAGGGGCTGTTTTCGACAGGGCTTCATGATCAGACTTTTTCTGAGCGTGTAATATTACAAGAAAACAACTATTTCATTTTACTATTTCACAGCGAGCCGGCATAACATGGTTGGTAGGACGTTGGACTTGTGTTCCGGAGAAAGGGAGTCGAATCCCGAAGAAGCCCCGTGTATTAAAAGGTATCTGGTGCACGTTTAATCTGTCGGGGTCACAAAGTCAAGTAGTGTCCAGATAGTGGCATAGTTTTGAAAGAGGTTTGGGGGACAAAACACCCTCCGAAATTATACATTAACATAAGCTCATTACTTGATTAATAAGCTTATATATATATAAGTTCAAAATGAAGAATAAAACAAAGAAAAATTATAGACATATNAATTTGATATAATAGTATTCTTATTATTATATTTTATTGTATATTTCGAAAGTTTATATATATTGTATATTATTCTATAGTTTCGTAGAAATAAAAAGAACAATAACTAAAATAATAAATTTTAAAAAAAATTAACTTTCAACAGATTTAGAAGGCCATAATTGACTATACTGGAGACAGTGTGTTGAACACTTGGATGTGCTTGAGTTAAAATAATTAAAATCACCGAGTGTTTCAAAATTTTTTTCACAAACCACATCAATCAATTTCTCAAAATAATAATAATAATAATGAATAACTGTTTAAAATCTTTTTAAAAAAGTTTTTCTTTTAGAGATAAAACAAAATTATTAATTTCAAAATGCTGAGAAGAAATAGGTTTTTAAACAAAAAAAAGTCCCATGATGTTTAAAAAAAAAAGAAGAAAAAAAGAATTGTAATGAAATATTTAACCAATCAATCAATAAGAGACTTGAAGTTTATTAATGACAAAATTTATTTGAAGGTCATTTTCGACATTTAAATGATATTCATGGCCTTGACAGAGCTTCTGAAACAATGTAAATTAAGTAAATAGAAAAACGTAAACAAGTTTGATTATTTTTCATTAAGCTATGTAATCAGAGAATAGTTAAATTTTAAAAGTATTTGTTAATAAGAGAAAGATACGATGCAATGCTTGCAAAATAATTATTTTATTTTCAATTACTTAATATCTGTTAAGTTGATTACTTGAAGAAATAGTTGATTCGTTTATTTCAAATATCGGGAAAATGGAGGTATTCTGTTTCATAATAGAAACATATTTGAGATGCTAGTAATAGTTCTCAATTTTTTTCTACATTATAAACTTATTAAATAACATTTTTCGGTTTTGCGTAACATATAAATCAATTAAAAAGAGAGGAATAAACCTAGTTTGATTACTTTTAATTGAACGATGTAAGTTAAAGACTAATTAACTTCAAAAATGGTTGTTAAAAAAGTAAATTAACGGCGTAATTTTTTCAACATTACTATTGCTTTTTATTTTATTTTCAAATACTTCATATCTTTCAAACTAAATAGAACTAAGAAAAATTCTTAATATGCAGCATGAAATATTGATTAATAGCTTTTGGACAATAGCACCATCTGCTGACAGACTTTAAAACTATTTTTAAAATTGAATCAGGAATTTTTAGTTCTCAAAATAGAATGCAGCAAACCGTTCATTTCTAAATTTTTATGTTTTTCTTTAATCGAATTTTCTTAAATTATCGGCAATTTTTGGGACAAAATTTTACAAATATTCTATATTGTTCAATAACTTTTCCCTAAATTTTTTCCCTAAATATTTAAACTTTAAAACATTTTTCGCTCTCTTACGGGACAACAATCCTAGAATACAGGTTAACCCTTTGACGCAGATGGGACACTGGTTCGTTTTTTATATATTTTTTTTCTGACTCTAATTAGAAGTAAAAATATATTTTCATGTTTTTATCTAATAGTTACAAAAAAATTTCAAATTAGTGGAATTATATTAGTACTAAAATGTAAAAACCAAAAAAAGTTCTTTAAAAAAAAAATATATTTTTTTCTATTCAGATTCGAAAATTTATTAGTTATTTATTTTGTAAAGTAAAGAAATTTCAATAGTGAATAACTGTTTCTCTTAGATATAAATAACGGAAAATAAGTGCAAATTTTAAAAATTATTGTTTGGAAGTGAGTCGTGTTTGGAAGATTTTACCTTTACTATTGTTAGGAAGTGAGTCGTGCTTGGAAGATTTTACCTTTAACGCAGAAAAAGACATTTTATAAGGTATTTTATAATCACTTATTTTGATCTCAATTATATGTTAAATAAAAGTTCTGAGTCAAAGTGTTAAGAATCATTGATTTACAATGATACTAAATTTGACACAATAAGAAAGATTTAAAAAACGATACAANATTAAAAAAAAAAATTTCAAATTGTGATAAAATATAGCAGATATAGTGAAATGTGTCCATAAAGAAATCGATTCGTACCAAAATAAACTGCTAAATACGAATTTAGTTTAAACGAATCATAGAGACATTTTGCAATTGTAACAAAATTATCTTGGTGTTATGAAAAGTATATAACTTTAAATTACAAATGAAGCAAAACATATAATAAATTTATTTAATTTATTAATTTTTATTGTATTAATAAAATTTTCAAATGTGAAACAACTCAAATAGTTAACACAATTCCCTAGGCACAAAAGAGAGCGAATTGGTTTCACAGAAATTTTAACTTTTAATTGTAACTTTTTTCACAAATTACGAAAATTGAAAAAATAAACCTTGGGAAATTTTTCAAAATAATGAATAAAAATCTAAAAAATTCTTTATAAGGGAATAACGATTTCGTTATAGGAAGGATATTTTGAATGTTATTGAAATTACAATAAAAATTACGTTATTGGAATAAATTCGATTTAGGAAAACTTCGTTGCACGAAGACTCATCCGTATTTTATAACTGGCAAATCTCGGAAGCCTTAGGAATATAAAAAAATAAGAACCGAACGAAATTATTAAAACAAATAGTTAATGAAAAGCATACAAAAATATAAAGTATACTTCAAATTTGCATACAAAATTTACGTTTTCAAAAATACCTAAACAGAAGTTTCATTCTTATTTTGTTCGCAAAGTTCAAATTTAGAACTTAATATTCACTTAATTCTACAGTTTTAATTTAATATAAAATAGCTTTAAAAAAAACTTTTAAATGCATGCATATTACTGTATTCATTTTTATTACATAGCTTGTAATAAAATCTGAATCAAAATTTTTCAACATAAGTATAACAATTTTGTTTAAAAAATAATAAACAAATAAATGTAAATTGAAACTAAGTTACTTATTAACGATAAAAACAATGAGAATTTAAGAATCGGGATTTGAAAAATTATATATTTTGCAATCAGCTGAGCTTCATTAATATATATTTCGTAAATATATACGTAAAAATATATTAAAATGATAATATTTTACATACTTTCGCATAAAAATTGAAAATAATATGGAGAAAAGGTTTATAAATAAAAAACAATCGTAATTTGGATCATTAAGGAATAGAAATTTGTTTAATTTATAAAGAAATATGAATAATTTAGCAATTGTTTGAAATCGACATTCGAATGATAAAAAAAAAGATAAAAAAAATATTTGACAAGTAAAATATTATTTTTACTGGGTTTCACCATCATTCTCATTCCTTTAAATTAATTTTAAATGTTCTATAAAATGTAAAAAATTCTGGGTCAAATCATGATTTAAAGTATTATTTTACCGTAAAATCCATTTTTACTGTAAAGTTTTAAAATAATATTTATTTCGAATGATTCAGTGATTTTACGGTAATTATTACTGTAAAAATTACGAAATATACGATTTTCTGTTCCGTTACATGTTTAGATAGAAATGCCTACTAAAAAAAATGAAAATTAAATAAAGAGAAAACATTGAACTTTTTAATAACTCTTGAAATAGAAAAAACTTTAATATGTTGCAAAAAACACTAAATTTTTTATGTGTATGTTAAAAATTTGATAATAAATAAAGGTATATCTAATAGGTTATCTTTCCCAAAAGTGTTACTTAAGAAAAGTAAAAAATATAGAGAAAACATAAGGGGAAAAATATGAATATTTTTAAAAAGGGAAGAAAAAAATTCTTAAAATAAGCTTAAAATTAAAATTCTTACTCTAGAGCGGGACCCCTGAGGGTTCTTGAAGGTGGCAATTTTTACAGGACTATCTTCAGAGCCTCTCCAGATATGGCCGAGCCATCTTATGGCCATCATATAGCCGAGCCAAAAATTTAAAAAACAATAAAAAAGTTGGAATACAAAATAAGAAAAAGATAGTCATCAGCTCACACGATTATATCACGAAAAAGAGTGCTTCCTAGTATTGTTTTTATATAGACAAAGCAAAATATATTAATACAATAGTGCGAGAAGCACCAAAAAAATTGGAACGAAAAATGCTAAATAAAGCATACTAAGCAAAAAATAGAAAATAAAAATTCAAGGAAATACACACAAAATGTAATAAAACACAAAATATAATATACAAAGCGAGTATCGAATTCATATGTACTTCCACTTACTGCCAGGTATCTTTCAAATAGAATTCAAAATATTTTTGTAACAAGTTTGTCAGATTACAAATTACATAAAATTATAAAATGTTTAATACATAAGACTTTTAGTTTTATGTATTAACATATTAAGCATTTAATGTCAAAAAAATAATTTTTGAATGTTAAATTAAAAAAAAAAAATTACGGATATAAAACGATTGAATACGGATATAGAAAAAGCATCCTAAAATTATCTTCCTTTGAAGTTAAAATTAAATTCAAAGACATAACCTTCTCGCTGAGAAAATTATAAAATATTATTTAAAAGGTCAAAGTCAAATCCGTTAAACATTTTATTACATTAGTTTAAATGCTATTCATAATAATCCAACACATTCCCCGTCAAAATACTTAACATAGATAATCTATAAATTGTCCAACCACGGCGAGGCAGACAAGGTGAAGTATCAAGTCTATTTATTCTGCATCGAGTGAATCATCACTAAAGTTAATTAAGCTCAAAATGGCCGTTTTCCATCGAAATTGATACCGTAACCACTCTTTAATCATTTGGCTGAGCTAGCGGTTTGTGTTAATTCCTTCCCTAGCTGTAAACAACCTCAAATAATTACTATTCGACAACAAAACAACTCATTATTCACGCTGAAAACCTTGAATAAAAATTCCATTTTTTCTTGTCTAATTCAACCCAGAGGCAAGTTCTACCTTCACTTATTTTTTTATACGTTTTAATCATTCTCATTTAACACTATCAATCACGTGAGCAGTTTGAAGCAACGACGCCCACCATGTTCAAGGGTACACAAACCAAGAGGTGTAATTTAATGCACCCGGTGGGGTGACATTGATGCATGGTGCTCCGTCACTAACTCAGCACCTGTCACAGCACAAACACTCATCTATGAGGCATGTACCACATTTGGAACAACGACTACCTGGTTTTGGACAAGATCTAGCTCTGAAAAAAGTTTCACAACAATTAAATCGAGTGATTTCGTAAGTAGCTAAAAGGAGATTGGAACTTTGAGGAACGGAGCATAATGTTCCAGATTTAGAACATGAGAATTTTTTGTTTGATTTTAAAAGAAAAGTTTCACTGAGTACATAAAATATGTCGTTCAAAATTATTGAATAGTAAATATTCACGAAGGATATAAAAAATTGTGAATGAAAAGTTTTACAATAATTAAAATCGAGTGATTTCGTAATATCTAGAAGAAGGTAGAAAAGTTCGAAGTAAGGAATATAATGTTCTAGACTTAGAACATGAGGCAGTTTTGTTTTTTATAGATATTCATATGAATAGTTTCACAAAAGACATGAAAAAGTATGTTTTCAAATTTATTCGCTCGCGAAGTTTCGAAAAAGATATGAGAAGTCATTCACAAAAAAGTTTTACAAAATATATAAAAATTTATTTAAGAAATGTTTCACAACAATTAATTCGAGAGAAAAAACACAATGTTCCAGATTTAGAACATAATTTTTTTTTCGTTTTTTGAAAAGATATTTACACGAAGAGTTTCACGAAGTACATAAAAAAATATGACGTTCAAAGTTATTCAATAGCAAATATTCACAAAAGGTATAAAAAATTGTGAATGAAAAGTTTTTCAATAATTAAAATCGAGTGATTTCGTAATAGTTAAAAGAAGGTAAGTATGTTCGAAGTAAGGAATATGACTTAGAACATGAGGCTATTTTATTCTTAAAAGATATTCATATGAAAAGTTTCACAAAAGACATGAAAAAGTATGTTTTCAAAATTATTCGCTAAGGAAGTTTCAAAAAAGACATGAAAAGTTAGTCACAAGAAGTTTTACAAAATATTTAAAAATGTATTTAAGAAATGTTTTACAACAATTAATTCGAGAAAATGAGCACAATATTCCAGACTTTGAATATGAGGAAACAGTAGACTTTGAATATACTGTTTTAAAAGATATTTACACGAGTAGTTTCACAAAGTACATAAAAAATACGTCGTTCAAAATTATTCAATAACAAAGTTTCACAAAATGTATGTAAAATTGTGTATAAAAAGTTTCACAATAATTAAATCGAGTGATTTCGTAATAGCTAGAAAACTTCGACTGTTCACTGTAACTTAAAAGGTAACTGTGTAACTTAATAGGTAGGAATAGAAATGAGAATCGGAGATTTTTGATTGTTCAAAAATATTTCCTGACGAGGTTTCAAAAATAAATATATAAATAAAAATGATATTTTAAGTATGAAAAGTTTTATAAAACAAATAAAAAAATACCTATTCTGAATCAAAAACAGGAAAGGGAACAACGAGGAAAAGAATCTTATGTTCTAAACTCAGAACATGAGATTTTCTATTTTTGAAAGATAATCCCACGAAAAGTTGCACAAAATAGTTAAAAAATTTACAGGAAATTTTTTCATGTATTAATTGAGTGTCTGATTGAGGTTGTGATCAAACATTTTTTTAAATAATGAGATAAGAACTTAATGCTGTAAACAATTAGAATGTTAGTTTGTTTTTAAAAGATATTCCCACGAAAATTTTCACGAAATATATTAAAAATTTAAAATGAACTCAATCAAATCATTTCGTAAGGATTAAAGAAATTACAGGGAGCGTAGCCAAATTGTTCAACAAAAAATAAGCACTTTTTAAGCACTCAAAAAATATTTTTAAGCACTTTAAAAAAATATCATAACTAGGCAGGGTTGGAAAGTTTTTGACAATTGACCGTTTTATCCTGTTTTATCCGTCATGTCAAAAAAAAAACCTTTTGGCATTGTTTTTGACAATTGTCAGAAATCATGAAATTTCGAATCATGTAAAACGAATGGCGTTTTCATACGATACGGACTGACAATACGCCTAAATAAATTGGGGTTGAATTAACTATGAAAACGTTGAATGAACAATGTGAACTGCGTCTTTTTGCATAATTCGAAGCAAAAATCAACATAGTAAAGGAAAAATCTAATTTTGAAAAAGGGAAAATTAAGCACTTAAACACCCAATGAAAACAGCACCTTTAAGGGCCTTTAAAAAAACGAAAATCGAAAATAAGCACCTTTAAGCACTTTTTAAAAACGCCACGCCCCTGAATTAACATAATATTTCAACTATTTAGAATACAAGGTGTGATTGTTCTTTTATGTTATTTTTTTTTTTTTTATGATATACATGCAAAAAGCTTGATATGAAAAACTATTGTTAACTATCGTATCAATGTAAAATCATTCGTTATTCTAATAATAATCACGAAATTATTACAGATTTTAAATACATTTCTTTGAAGATTAGTAAAATATGTTTCATGGGACATTTTATTTATGTGCCGAAAATGCTTACAAAAGATGAATAACCTACGTAAATAGTCAAAAATTACCAACTAAATTTGAAGCTATAAATCAAATAATAAGAAAATAGAATCGAATGGGCACTATGGAATAAAAACAAAAGAAAAAAAATGACACTTTGGGCAGACGAGAGGACAAACATCTCAACTTGGATGGGACATGCCAAGCATAAGAATCTTGAAGAGAAACTGGACGCGTTTCATGACGACGAGGACGAATTCTCCTGTTAAACAAGAAAACATGTTTCCTACTTTTTTCTCTTTTTCTTTTTTTCAGAGGATGTGACATCTGTTTCATGTGCTCATGAATAAAGATGTGAGTAATGCAACACTGGCGTTTTGAATAAGGAATTATAAAATTTAAGTAAATTAAATGAAAAACATTCAATTAAGTATGAAATACGATACACAACTTATCCTTATGTAATTTTTTTTTTCTTCTAAAATGCAGTTTTTTTTTTTCTAATAAATTTTTAGAATGTATTCAAATATCACAGTTTTAACATGTTAGTTGAAACATATGAATTATTTTATGCCCTATTATGAATCATATCCATAATAAGCGAATATTCCATGATAAATATATTCCAGAGAAGAATAGCTCAATTGTGAGTAGCACTTGAAAAATATGTTTCAATACTCACACATACGGCATAAAAAAAATTGGATGCTGAAACCTCACGAAATTTTCCTCGATTTTAGACAAAAGCGTTGACTAANAGCCTCTCCACCTTTATTTATCCAAACATACGCGGAGCATAACATGATGGAGGGATATATAGGAAAGATCTATCCACATATAGTATATATAGGGGCAGGGCAACAGAGCAAGTGTGATTTGTATAATAGCCTTTGGGTGTGATGGATGGTGCCAGAGGGATAGATTACAGACTGGTGTACAAAAGAGACCATGACACATGACTGACAGTCACACCATCCCTGGCTGATTGATAGAAATGATGCAGATGGTAGAAGGATTTCTCTTCAGCATCCCTAGAAGGGATTGTTCTCCAGAAGGATTGAGCCAAAAACTTGAGATACACCGAATAAAGGAAAGATCTTCACGTAAAGAAGATCACGATGTGTCAAAAAAAAAATTTTTTTTTTCGCTCCTATTTTGAATGCATTTATCGAACCCTGTATATAATCTAACCCAGAAATGCAAATGGGTACAGATATGCGATGAAAAGTTCTGCTAAAAATTCTAAAAGGGTGGTTCTTAAAAAAGGGAGCATAACACAGATCCTAACTAAGGCTTTGAGATCGTTTGAGTTAAAATTTAATTCGATGTAAAACTTTTAGGGGGTAAATTTGTCTTGTTTCAGGAATTAATATAATTCATTTTAATAGTTTTCTAAAAATTATTATAAGATAAATAATTTTCTAACCAAAAAGACCAATTTCGGACATTTATGACTTTAACAGAACCAATATAAAATAGCAAAATTATTTTTAAAAAAAATAGAGTCTACAAGTTTATAAATAAAATGATTACTTAATATAATCTATATGTTTAACAAATTGCAGCACAAATCAGTGTAAAGTTTTTAGAAGGAAAAAAAAATTGTGTTTTGATGCATGCCCAAATGCAACGATGGAAGCGTTATTGACTAATTGCAAAATCCGGCACCTTGCAAACTGCTGATCGTCGTTTGCTAGGCTTATTGCTATGAGCCTTGTAGATGCATTGAAAGTGACAACGGCAGTTTGCAACGAGCATGATTATCCAATCAGCTATTATTTAAACAGAGAATAAATTAAAGTAAGTACTCTAAGCGTATTTATATTACTTTAAATATTTTGAAGCACTTTCGCATGTTTTCATGAAATATTTTTGCAACAAAATACCATTTTCCTACTTGTGAAATACAGGACTGTAACTATCGCAACGCTGATAGCATCAACAGAATTTAAAATTAGCTGCAGTTGCTATTTTGATTTCACCGTTTGAGAAACACCAATATATTAATTTTATATGGCTATTTTACATTGGATAGTTATCCTTAGAGTAAAGATGAACGCATTCTTAAATTTTATACAGTTTTACAATTCTTCCAAATGAAGGGAAAAAAATTCAAACAGATTCAGTTCATGTCACGATAAATGGCAATAGTAAAAACTATTATTCAAAGACAATTTTTTTTGAGACGATAAAAAGATATCCCTTTTTAAAAAAAAAACGAATAAAAGTATTAACGTTTTTTTTTTTCATTTTAGAAATTTTGTTTATTTTTCCGGAATTTTTGAACTTTAAAATTCAAACTATCAAGCTCCACTGCTTTTCTTGATGACACTCAGAGGTCGTTACTTGCATTATTATGTTTGAAAAGATTTTTCTGCTGAAGTCCTATATAAATACTATTTAAGCCATATCAGTAAGAAAAAAAAGAAGAAGAAGAAAAAAAAGTTGGATGGACATATATAGCAGCGCACCGTTAATCATTTGCATCAGCCTAACTTGTTTTAAACTTCGCTTAAGGTTCACTGAATGTTTTTGGTCATGGTTTTGCTTTCCTCAGAACTAAATGGCATTGTTTGGAATGCTCGATTCACTTCTCCTTGTTGGTATATATACTTAACCTTTTGGAAGTTATATGTACAATGAAATACATTTTTGACAATGAAAACTCAAACTGAATCAGCAAGGTAGAAAGGGAAAAAATTTAAAAGAAAGAAATTGAAGGGTTTGTCAAAAACAAAAAATAAATGATAACTTTCAAAACATCACCATTTTCCAATCACCTATAACCAAATATTTAACGTCAATAAAATTTCTTTCAGACGGAAAAAAAAAATTAGGATAGAATGAAAATTTTTTAGAAAACTCCAAGAGTTAATTTTTTAATTTTAGTAAACTCAATAGGCTATTTAGATGATTATAGCAAACTGTTTTATTTGTTAAACAAATTTCTTTGCTGAATCAACAGACTTTATTATTTTCATTTTGTAAAAAATTATTTAAATTCCTAATTAATTTAATTAGAAAATGTACCAAACTAGTATAAATGTATACAAAATTTCATTGAAAAGTACAGTGAAAGAAATTATACGAAACAAATATATACAAGTACTAAATTGAAACGAAAAAATAAAATCCGTTTGAAGAAAGGAGTTTGTTCAATTATTCAAAATATTTCATTAAATATTTTTTCAATTTTCCTGGTTTTTTTTTTCAAGTCTTTTTTCAATTTTCCTTTTTTTTTTCAATTTTTTTTTCAATTATCCTTTTTTTTTCAAATTTCATCAATTTCCTGAGTACAATTTTGTCTTTAAGTATTAATTTATGCCGACTTAAGCAATAATACGAAAAACTTTTAAACCTTCTTGAGCTAAAAATTATATTCCTTGATATTTATAATTTTCATTATGCAGAGTATATGTATATGATAAGTTTACTTAAGAAAACTAAAAGGGTTAATTTGTTAATTTTAGTAAATTCAATAAGATACTTTTGTTAAATACAACAAACTGAATCTGAGAGGTTGTTAATTTCAGCGATGTAGGTTAATTAGTAACTTTTAGTAAACTCAATAGGTTTCTTTGTTAATTATAGCAAACTGTAAAAGATTTGTTAATTTTAGTAAACTCTAATTTATTACCTGATTTTAAAAAGATTTAGGGTAAAAAATCCGGCTCTGCTAACTTTTTGAGCTCCCTTCCTTTGTATTGAGTAATTTAGTCGCGAAAATAGTAAAATTAACTTTTTTAACGATTTTTGAAGATTTATAACATTAATTGAAAAATTTTAGAAGGCTTTTTGTTACAAAAATAAAGTTTATTAAGTCTAAGATATAACAAAAAATATGTAAATGTGATTTTACTCTTAGCAACTAAAATCGGAGTGGAAAAAGCCTCTATAGACTAGTTTACAAATTTTATGCAAACTTCAAAGCAAAGAATCTAAATCTGCAATCTGCAAACTTGACAATTCTAGAAAACTTATAACATTAATTGAAAAAGATTTAGAGACATTATTATTACAAAAATAAAGCTTATTTTGCATAGGATATAGCAAAAAATATTTAAAACATAATTAAAAATTTTTTTTTTCATCATTTTCAATATTTTTGCTTTAAAAATGTTGTCAAAATAAAAACTTTAAATATCAAATGTTAAACGTGATTTTAAAGTTATTTTCTCTTTAAAACAATACTGTGTGATTAAAATTTATTTAATACCGTAGTATACAATTTCTAGTAGTGTTCTTCTTTTCCATTTTTTATTCTTTAAATATGCCAACGAATAAAAAAAAATTCCTTCCTCGAAAATTTAAAATACATTATGGTTTTAATTTCTTCCAATCGTTGGATACATTAGTTTCACGTATTGACTACTAGAGTCGCGGTGGCTCAGTTGATAGAGCGCTTACCTCCCAATGAGATGACCCGGGTTTGATTCCCAGAGATGGCTGGTTGAAACGAATTCCGTACTCGACTCGCACCAACCACAGTGCTGACGTAAAATATCCTCAGTGGTAGACAGATCATTGGTTAGAATCACCTTGCCTTCGGGCTAACCATGAGATGTTTTCGTGGTTTCCCTCTCTATGTAAAGCAAATGTGGGTTTGTTCCATCAAAAAACCCTACCCGAAGGCTAGTTTGTCTCAATGCTTAATCCAGTTTCTATACCATGCTCTAAGATAACTGTACGATACAATTACCAAATTTTACCACAATTACCAAATTTTATCACAGATTATAAAAGTATATTTTATTATTAGTTTTACCAAAGCACTTCGAGAAAAATTAGATCCTTTTGACGTTCCCATAGAGCCAGAAATATGGTAAATTTTACCATATACTGATATTTTTTACCATACTTTTTTTCTCAGTGCAAACTTAAAATAACCAAAGCAAAATATCCAACTCCTTTTTCCAAAAAAAAGCAAAATATACATTATTAAATAAATTTTTTTCATTGTTTCATTTTACGCTTACCTAAGCACTACATTTTTGCAGCTTTAGCGCTGAATGGAATTACTTATTTTTTAATTTTTATTAACTTACAAACGTAATTGCAACTTGAAAGGGCTAATTTAACGATTATTTATACAGTAATGCACCCAAAATCGTTTTTAAGCGTTGGATTGAGTAGTAACGTTCAGTACAATGTAGCTAAAATCTATTTGGAACGTCCATTATCACTTGGGGTGCTTCGAAAACCTCAGTTTTCACTTTTCCAAGTATGAAACCTCTCACAAACCTTCTCATATCCTCTAATAAGCCTTCTTAGTTTAGAGTTTCTAATGATTTATTGAAGAAACATGCTTGCTATTGTAACAGCACATTTATTACATGTTCTCGATGACAGCTGTACAATAATACTTCCCAATTCCGTGGGAGTTAAGGAGAGGGAATAAAAGTTACGTGACCAAAGTCACGTGATCTTTTTTTAAGTTTGTTAACCCGTTGCCGTTTTATTGTGAGTAATTTTTTGAAAAGGCGCCGAGTTGTTTCCCAATATAATGAAAGAAAGATGCGCTTGATGGTCGCATCCAAACAATACAACCCCTTCTCCTCCAACAACTAGCATCACGTTTATTGCATCAATAACATACAGAAAGGCGGCGAATATCCACCGTAAATTCGAATCATCAGTACAGAAATGATGAAAAATTAAAAGCGTTTTTTTTGTTCTGGTTCGTTTTATCTGTTTTCAAAAGGCACCTTTTATTTGAGTCAGGGTTTTAGGTCGAATATTTGCTTGTAATTGGTGATGAACATGAATGGTGATTAATAACAAAAAGGCGTTTAATTAGAAAGGTCAACAGCTCGAAAAGGATTTTAAGCCTTTTTCTCGTTGGTCAGACAAGCGGTGTGCTTTGTAATTTGCATCAAACATTGTATAAAATCACGTTTGTACAATTACGACATTGCATCATTAAAAGACTGCTCTACAATCATTGGTGATTGAATTAATTATTTGACGGACAACAAGTAGCTTTCTTTTTTTGCATCAACCAAACAATGAAATAAATGTTTGAAGAAAAGAAATATTAAGAGGATGGATAAAGCACACTGGATTATTGTTAAAATTTGAGGTTAGTAAATGAGGAAGATTTTTAATAACTCTAAAGAAATAACAAAATAAATTATTCTTCATAAAAAAAAAGTAAGGAAATCATAAATATTGTTCGTATGACCGATATAAATCTGGTTATATCAAATCAAATGGCTGCATTGGATAGTATAATAAGTAATCACAACAGTTTCCCCAACTTTTTTGAAAAAAAAAAAAAAAACATGAAAGATCTGGAAAATGAATTAATTTTGATGAAGTAGTAAATGTGAATATGATAAACTATTTCAATAAATAAAAAATGGCAGAAATGAATTACATTTTTCCTATTTTACTAAATTCAAGCTTGTTCCAACTTTTTTTTTCCAATATTTTTTTAAAAAAAATATATATATTTATTTCATTACTCAGTTTTTCAAAAAATATATCGCAAATAATGTATGTACTGCAAGTTTTAAGTAAAAAAAACAATTATTTACGAAAAACAAAACATCAAATTTGACAATTAGAAAATAATCCAATTCTTCCAATCAAAAATTCATTCATCATATTTTATACAAATGCATATTAGTATAAAAAAAAATATCAAACGATAGAGAAAAAGAGAAGGAAAAGCTAGCTATTGAAATTTAATTAAACTACCATTAATAATTGATACTAGCAGTATTCTAATCAGCAATATCAATTATTGCTCATAATAATTTATTAAAATGTGCTAAACAATAAATTATTGACGGAAGTTTATAGAAATACCAATTAAAACTATTACAAGTACAACGTAAATTAAGCTATGAACAATATTTTGAAAAGGTATTCACACGTTAAAAAAGATTATGTTACAAAACTTTTACTAAGGATGCAAAACTTTTTATTTTTATTATTGTCCGAATGTAAAATTAAGCCAAAAGCAGATTGAACACAATGTAAAATATAATTATATTTATTTTAGATTTACGAAGACACAAATGACTCTTATGCTAAGAATCTTAAAATATCAATTAAGATAAAAGCTGAATTTAAAACTGTTTTAATTTTATGATTATTGGCGTGTAAAAAATATGTAAGCAAAAAGATATGGGGCATAATAAAAATATTTATGTAAATTTTCAGAAACAAAATGAAAGCTTTATTTTGATAAAATCAGTAAAAACAACTAAGTGAAAATAATATAATCATCGAAATGATTTAAAAAATAGTTTCTCATAGAAAAAAAAAAAATCATTTAAGAATTAAGTTTTACCAAAAATAAAAAATTTGAATGAAAATAACTTCTTTAACTGAAACCACTGAAACAATTTTATTAGACTATTTTTGACAAGTTTATCTACAAAGTTTACGAAAAGAAACAAAACGATCCATTCTCAGTTTCAACACTTTTTCTTCGGAGGGGTGGGGAAAATTGAGTTCGAATAAGGGAAGTGAGTATTGCCGGATTCAAACTACCGGACAATTTGTACTTTCCAAATCGACAAGAACTCTGGAGCTAGAAATAACATCAGAGTAAAACTCGGGGTTTATCGATTTTTTAAAATTATTTTATATGTCTTACTTTTATTTTGAAAAAGGAAAGTACGATCAGAGCTATTTGGGAGCAATAAAATTACATCCTAACATTCAAGTTCTTTGAAACAAACTTTAAAGTCCAAATGTATATAAATAAAAGTAAATAACGTAGCGGATGCGTAATATAACAATAAATTAAAGTAAATAACGTTGCGGATGCGTAACGTAACAACAGCACGGTTTACGTTACGTATGGTAGACGGTACGTTACGTACGGGCGGGTGAAGACATTGATGAGAGTTTAAAAATTCAACAGGAGTATAGATAAAAAAAAATTAACTAGTAAAATTGCTAAAAAGAAAATTAGCAGCAGTTAAAAAAATGATAGAATCAAACCAGGAAATAAAAAATGAACATGATTAAAAACTAGCATTACCATTAATTCTTAAATAACAAAATTTAAAATAATAATAATAATAATAATAATAATAATATTTTTAAAAACTACGTTTTTGTAGAGAAGAATAATAATTAAAAAACAAAAAATTGAAAAACGAAAAATGTGGGCCGCATGAAATACATAACAGTAACAGTATGTGTGCTCATGAGAATATGTGTATGTGTGCATGTGTATAAGTAAGAAAATGTGTATATGCATGTGTATATGTATGTGTATATGTACTGTTATGCATTTCATGCGCCCCAAGTTTTTCGTTTTTCAAATTTTTGTTTTTTAATTATTATTCTCCACTACAAAAACGTGGTTTTTAAAAATGTTGTTTTTATTTTGATTTTTTTTTCTATTTTCTTTGTACTCACTTCCAAAATCTCAGTTTTTTCACTCACTGTACACAAAACTTTTCAACTGACATGTGACATTAATTTGAAATAATCGAATCGACAGCAAAAGACAATGGCGAAAATATTAATTTTTCTTTAATTTTAATTTTATTTTACTTTGTATGTCTTTTTTTATCTTCATTTTCATACATTGTCATCCAATTCTGAACTATGTGCCAAATTTGAAGTCTGTAGCTAGTCGGGAAGTCAGTTTAAAATCGATTACAAAATTCCACCCGAACAGACATACACGAAGGCAAGTTGATATAAACGTGGTAATTAACTTTAAGTATACATTTTTTTTTTGTAATTTACTCAAAAAATTCTTCAATAAAACTCAAAAAAAAAATAATAATAATGAATTAATAATTTAAAAAAAAGATAAAAATAAAATTACTAGTTACTAGTAATAATTGAAATAATTAGTTGAAAATGAAACCAAATGGGATTTTGTATTTTAAGAAAGCTTATTTTTACTAACTTATTCTCGCTATAAATTTAAGTAAATAAGTAGTTTTCTTACAAATTAAAGTACCTAAAATCTGCTGACCAAATACGCACGGATTGAGAGAGTAAGTTCTTTGGCAAGTCTTTTTGGACCATTCATTTAAGTTACTTATTTTAGACACTGCTATTTATACTTTACTTATTTACTTTACTATTTATACTATACTTTAGATATATAGAATAATATGCTAAAAATTATGGATAAAGCAGGAAAAAAAATCAAGAAAAATGAAATGAAAATGATACAAAATTTAGCTGATAGTAATTACATGCATAGTTATTTACTTTGAGCTATTTTTCGGATATATCTGATTAATCAAAAAGGTCAATTTAAAAAAAAGAGTTTTGTTTAACTATCGTTTGTTTTCATTGTTCTTAATCTAGCCAATATATGTGTTTCACTTGATTTCGAGATTTTAAATGTTATTTCTATTCAATCGAAAATATAACTCTAATAACATTTGTGTCTTTGTATTCAGCTCAAAGAAATATTCCATTTTTTTTCCTTAAGATTTTGAGTCATGTAAGAATAAATTCTACAAAAACAAACGTCAATATTAAATAAATAGTGTACACTGAAAATCGCAATTAGGACTCTGTCAATTAATGTGCAGAACCTATGCATTTCAAAAAATTTTGTATCAAATTACGGTAAAAAGTACCGACCAAAACTTTTAACCGTAAAATTTTAGAGAACTAATAATCTGATATATATCGTTATTTCTACAGTAATATTTCTGTAAAATCACTGAATCATTACTATTAAGTGAATATTAATGCAAAATTACGGTATAAAATTTTACGATAAAAATTAATTTGACGGTAAAATGGATTTTACGGATGCTGCACTCAATTTTTCCAGTACTTTATTTCCGTAATTTTATCATAAATTTTTTACAGTGTATGGTTTTTTGCTGAAAAATATACTTTAACTAAATATTCTTACTTCATGTACGAAAATTCTAAACACATAAAAAAAACTATTAATTTAATACCTGACTAATATAAAAATTGTATTTAATTTAAAATTACCTTCAAAGCACTGATTTTCTTTTCCTGATTGCTAAGCATACTAAGCAAGTTAAGAAATAGAATTATTCATTATTTTACTACATTTCGAATCAATAATTCATTATATTGAGTTAGACCAAGAACTTTCGCACGCGAGTGTAGCCTGATTTTTGACTGTTTGCAATTAAGTAACGTTATCAGTTGTATTATTAATATTAGAAGATCTCAATAAAAGAAGGTTCAAAAAACAATTTGCGTTAAACTGAAAATTCTTTCGAAATCAAGTTAGTTAGTTTTGATACAAAAACGGTTCGTTTTATTGTTTTTATAATTAACATAATTTGATTTTTTAATTTGATTTAATTTTTTTACATGTAAGCTTTGTATTTCATGGTTGGAACAGATTTGTTTAAAAACTAAAAGGTTATTTTTTAAAGAAAGAAAAAAAAGAGCTTGGTTTTAGTCATCTTTTATTTTTAGTAAAAATTGAAAGATTTATTGCAAAAAGTCGTAGCTCCATTTTTAGCTAGTATCAGTTATATAGCATTATCCATTACATGTTACTAAATGAAGAACTTAGTGGACGAAGGTTCTAAGTGACATTTTAATGAAATGAGGAACCTCAGCTTTAAAAAAAAAAATTAAAAACAGATGGAAGCAGTTATAGAAATAAGTTTTCTTATTAAAAACTCTCTTACTAATAGGTTCATAAGAAGAAAAAAATGAAGTTCTTTGAAAACACTTGACCATAACGAGTTTCAAAACTCAATATTTTGCGGCACTATTTCGGAATGCCACTTGTTACCTTCTTCCACTAAGCATTTAACCCTCTACCACAAAGCTATTCACAAAGTATCTTCAGTATTAATATGCTAAATTGTTTAGTGCAAAAACACTAAAAAAAATTTTTTTTTTAATAACACATAAAAGGTTTTTTTTTCCACCATCAAGAGGTTTGCTAAATGGATCTCTTGAATTTATGTCGTTTTCTGTGACTATCTTTTTAAAGGAATAAAATATTTTTACAGCAAATAATTTTTTTAAAAAATTTGATCTTCACTATCAAAAATATAGCTACTTTGATTAGAGCAAAAACTGTTTAAAAGGTGGGAAACAATTGTCTCCTGTGTGGTTTGAAGAAAAATTAAATAAACCTATCGTCTTTTCTTTGTTGCTGCTTCATTTGGCTCATTCCAACAAATTTTGAACCTGGATTTCACTTGTTCTTCTTGCAAACCATGTCCCTCAATTGCCGTCTCTATTTCCCTTGTCAATATTTTTGTTTGATATAATTACAGGAAAATGCGAAATATTAGATGGAAAAACAGTAGAAAAAAGTGTCTTTTGGATCAAGAATGTTAATTAAGAGTCATGCAGAATTTTTATTTACATATTGAATTCAGAAAATAAAGAATTCAGAGAATTAATTATTAGTTGAGCCAAAATTTGAAGGTAAAAATCTTCCGTAAAGGTGTCTTAAAACTCGTGCCTTGTTTACGAGGATGGAAAATATCTAATCCAAGATTTACTCGAGAATTCTTCTCAGACAACAAACGCATAAATCTTGGTTGCAAATTCGATACAATAGGTGGAAAAAATATCTTTGACCCTTAGCTGATGTACCAGGTAACAATCCCTCACGCATCATCGAGAACGTTTCACATTTTTCGACTGGCCCATCCCGATTAAACATCCTTCTTTTTTTTCCTCTCCATACTTTAGGAATATTGTGTGACTTCCGATCGCTATAAATCTGTGGCAAGAAAAGAAACCAAATCTGCCGTCAGTTTAACTCCTCTGATCAGTAACTGACACGTTATGACATGGCATAGATATCCACCTTTACCTTGCCAAAATCTCGCCCAAGTTTTTTCCCATGACACCTACCTATACTTATGTCCACCGGAAGACATAAATTTCTTCTCTGGTACAAAAGTGCGGGCCACGGACATATGTATTGTACCGGCCCCCATCTTACATAAATCAAATGCTATAGAACGTTTAGAATAGAACGTGTTGTGAGTGTTGGAAATGTTCTTGAATAACAGGTCATCGACAAAAAAACCACAATTCGTTTAAATCCTTAGGAATGTTTTGTTGAAAAAATTGTTGTTTTGAGATATTTGACGAATATGTACAGAAATGTAAACGTTTTTATTTACAACGAAATTAGTCAGTCATGTATTAAAAATATGTAAAAAAAAATTATGAATATTATAATTATGTTTAGAATATTATTATTGCAATGAAATCGAGTATTCGTCACTGGTGATTTATACACTCATCAAATGATTAAATGGTTAACAGTTAAATGTTAATAATAATTAACATGAAATGGTTAGAGTAAACCGCTATATTATACCACGTTTACCCTTAACTTTCTTTTTTTTTTCCTTAAAAAAATTTGAAAATTAAAACAAAAGAACGAACAATGGATTAATTTTTCCTAAATTCACACCAAACAATTTTTAATAATACAAATAAATTTTATCTTAAAAATAAAATAAATAAATAACGATTGACAGGTTTTAGAAACCGATAGCCACAGTTAAAATTATGTATTCTCAGAAATTTATCGTTTGAGGTTCCCAAACTCAAAAAGCAATAGTTTTAAAATCGTAAATTTAACGAAAAGAACTGAAAAAAAAAGTTCTGTTTAGGGGTTTCAACTCTTTGAAAGCATCCAAGTAAAAGAAATATTTTAAAAGATTTAATATGGAAAATGATCAGAAATGAAGAAGAAACAAATACAAAATGGCCACATTCAATATTTTCAAAAATATAGTATTTGTTTTTGATACTTAAAACTCTCTCAGTATGTTTATATTATTTCAAAACATTCATCCGTCTATAACATACGGATAAAAGAGAAATCTAAAATCCACACACAGTAAAATCTAGATGAGTAAGTTTTCTTTGGTTAAAAAATTTTCAAAAGAAAGCATTCGAAAAAAGGTAAGTTATTCCATTGTTTCTACGCTTCATCTGACTGGAAGTCGTTATTTTCTTTTAACTACAGAGTTCGTTTTTATCTTGTACAATTTATTCCTAACAAATGATTGATCGAATAGAAAAATACATGAAAAAGAAAACATTTTACATCATTAGTTTATGAAATCATGAATGTTTTGCACATAGATCAATGAATTGGAAATTTCAATAACATTATTAAAATAAACAACTTTTTAAAGATACTTTAAACAGATAGTACAAAAAAGTTTAATTCATTCTAAAATATAATCTAATTAGATAACCGAAAACAATAGAAGCTGAATTTAAAATTGAAGAAAAACCTAATGTTCCGCATTAAAATTGACATGTAATTGAATTCATTTGAAAAATTCATGCGTCTTAAAACGTTATATGATTACGTTTATTTAACCTAAAAAATTGAAATTCAACAGCTGTAAAGAACAAAACCCTTGGTCTTAAATTTTTTAGATGAAATAACTCAGTTTTGGCAGTCAAAATAGGAAAACTCACAACTCGGTTCTTAAAAAATTGAAGGATTAAATGTAAAAGATAAAATGTTTATTAAAGGGTTAAATATAACAATTTAAAAGTTAAATAAAAAATAAATAAAAAAGAAGTGGATTTTGAAGTTCTAAGTTCGCAGAGAAGATGTTTGTAATTAAAAACAAAAACAATAGTAAAATAACAACTTTACAAGAAAGGCGTACTCAAAGTAATAAACAAGGATTTTTCAATCAAGCTGACTGATTTAAAAAAAAGTTTTAAAATCATATAGAATTTCACGATGTTACAACTGGTATAATTATTTAAAGAAAGTTGAATTTCACTATTGTACTCATTGAACATTTCATTAAATTCTAGTATAATGAATTCAAGAGATTCTTATTATTTTAAACTAATATTAACGTTTTAATATAAAAGTAATAATCAAATTTTATAATCGAAAGGTAATCTTGAAACTTAGGTATTTAAAGTACAACTGATTTATGTTGTTGTTGTTACTAATGACACTTGCCAATACTAGCAAGCCTGTTATGGGAATCCAAGCGATTTTTAAGGCAAAGGTGCGTTTCATGTTTTCCAGTGGCGTCATCTATGGTCAAGAATATTTCTTCAGTCACACACACACGTCACAGCCCGTTTTACAGGAAGGACCCATTCATACTTCATTCGTTCATCCACAGATTGTAATTTCGATCTGAATCAGAAAACGATCAATTTCATATTCAATACCCCAAGGGGTATTTTATTTTATAACCGTCGTTGAACTGCCGATCCAATTTTGAGTTGACGACTATTAATGCTCAACTCTGTAGCCTTGTAATTTTGAACCCAATCCAGAAGACAAAAAAACTTCTGGATCAAGTATTGAAAGAAATTTGCCATCGTGGTGCCCCAGAGGTATTAATTTGTTATGGGAACTTGGAGGATTTACTGACCCAAACAAATTTAACGTATACTGATCACTATTTAATTATTATTCTAATTCTTCGGCCGGCGGGATTCGAACTCATGAACATGAGCCCAGCGTCCTACCAACATGGCTATCACAGCCTACAACTGATTGGAGAAACAAATTAAAACTTTTCTGCTGGTACAATTTTATTTTTATTTATTTATTTTTGAAAAAATAGAACTTCAACACTAAGTTTGACAGACTTTTCATTGAATTCACGTATTCTTTATTTTTTCGAAGTTTCAATAATATCATACAAACTAGAGTGCATTTAAATGCGCAACTTATTTTGGTAATATATTTTGAAAATTTTATTCATTATATCATTTTATAGATAACAACCAAAAAAAAAAAAAAAAAAAAAAAAAAAAAAAAAAAAAAAAAAAAAGAGAGAGAGAGAGAGAGAGAGCAACGTTTTTATAACATATTTATCTACTAGGAATATACCAGATTTTATTAATCAGTACTAGAACTAGACAGTTCTACAGATTCCACTAGATTTTATTAATTCTACAGATTCTACTAGATTATTCTACTGTCTTACTAGTATGATTCTACTAGTAAGACTGATTAATTAAAAGATTTTATTAGTAGATTTATTACATTTTATTTATATTATTTTTTTAAAGTGCAATATACGAACGTGATGTTATTTTTGTTATTCATTGAAATAACGAAGTTTTTCATTTTAACAATAAAATATATCAAGGTTTTATTAACATGAATTCTATTTCACTGCATTTTGTACAGATTAAATTTTTTTTATTTAATTAAACAACTATAAAAAAAATTAGTTTTAAAGTTTCTTAAAAAGTATAAATCTGGTATACAATAAAAGTTCAAAAATGTCCTTAACGTTTTTTTTTATTTATACCATTGCTGCCAACGTTGAATACGAAAAAATCCAGTAGATTTCTCGAAATAATACAAATTTTATGATAATTGTTGCATAATGTACTAAATATTTAACACGTTGGGAAATTCGGGGATTTTTATGGTTATCAAAATAAAAAAATTACAAAAAAAAAATTGAACATTTTAGAACAAAAATAGTTTTAAACTGATTCCTATACTGATTCCTATAGCTGGCATTATTATGTATCAGTAATGCGTATTTAAATATTCAAGCAAGCAATAGTCAGTGCAAAAATACTATTTCAATAGGGATTTTGAGGAAACTTACTCAATTTTAGGGAATTTTCTAAAAATGTAGGAGAAACTGGCAAAATCCAGTAGTCTACTAGAACACAGTAGCTATGTTTAAAATTATATGTTTATACTACTGTTTTACAAATTTAAAATAATTTCTTTTGCGAATTCTCCTTTTATAATGAATGTAAATAAAACTAATACTTTTATACATAAAATGATTTAATTTCTCCTTGGAAAATGTATTTATTCATAAAATAAACATAATAAATTTATGAGACTCCATCAGTGCGCAAAATCTATGGAGGCCTATTCGATCTCAAATGAACTTCCTGAATCACATGATTTAGTCTTATTGTCAAGTAAATCAAACATTTATACCAAGAAGAAATGTCTTAAATAGTTTATAAATGTCTTGAATTCATTATATTGAAATTAAAAGAACCAAACTCATTTTATGAAAATAAGAAGCTTTTTTATTAATTTTTATTGCTTGGTAAAATCACTACCCCCTATTCCGTGATTAGGATTTCATAAAAAGAATAAGAAAATTTGACTTTTTTTAAATTAAAATTTTTCAATTTTGATTTAGGAAAAAAAATGTGTATGCTTTTCTTACTAAATTAAAAAAAAAATTTCACATTTTAAAAAGAGAATTAAAACTTTCAAAATATTAATGGAAAATACACAAATTTAATTTTAAAAAAAGAAATGCATAAATTCAATTTTTTTTCCAAACTATCTTGAAAAAATGAATACGTAAAAATATCAAAACCATTCTTATTAAATTTACTTTCTAGGTTTTGAAATTTTTCTTTCACATTAACCTATTATGAAATATTTTGCTTGAAGTGAAAGTTGTCCACTAAAGATTGTAAAACTTTTAAATTAAGTTAGTAATGTTTTTAATAATTAATAAATATTATGAAATAAAGAATAATCAAGGGATCAGAACAAATATAGAAACATAAGGGACTCTAGTTCTGTAAAGATAAAATATATTATTATACTTATTATTATTATTGTTTGATGAGTGTCTTTTTCTTTTCTTCATAAAACAATAATTCTAAAAACTAATTTTATTTTTAAAAACTAGCTAAATGTTCACATATATAAAAAAATATTTCTAAAATTATTACTTTATGCTCACGCCTCTTGATATTTTTAATTATCAATACAAAAAAGAAAAAGGAAAAAAGAAAAAAAAACACTTTAGAGTAGAATGTACTTTTAAAAAGTTAATTCTCCTCTTTGAAAATGAATTTCTCACTTATATTTTCATAATCATATTCACATAAATTCTATAGAAAAATCTTTCTGACCACTTACTAGAAAAAAACCAAAATATAAATTATAAAAAGAAAATAATTAAATTTTAAATTATTATTATTATTAGTGAAATTTTTACTAAGTTCATAATTTAACACGTTTTTTTTTTTAAAAATTATATCCCTATAAAAGCAAAATATAGCATTTTGCAATTGTTCAAAAACATATTTAATGGAAGTTTTAGAGTTAAATAAATAAGAATTAAAGAATTATAAATTTTAATTTAATAAATATTTCGATTTTTAATGTCAATAGAAGAATTTGCAGTTGTAGTTCATAATTTCTAAAACAGTCAAGAGCATTTCAAAAGCTTTAATTTATTTTAAAAAAATTAAATTTATATCGAGTGTTTATTACTTTCATGTTCGTAACATAGCTGTATCATAAAGTTCAATTCATTTCAAACATGTAATTCTTAACACACATCTGACGGGCATTTAATTGCACTGTGACACCAAATTGGTGACATTTTTTGAAAACTTTAGTAATCACCTCAACATACAAATTGCGAACTTATACCATTAAGACTACCGAGAAATGATGAGTTTTAGCTCTACGGATGGTAAAAAAATTTACTGGTTTATTTTATTATTTAGTGGGCAGTATATAAACAGTTACTAAGTTATACTAATCCAAGAAAGATCAGTAATAAAAGAATTCCTACAATCTATAAATGTAACAAAATTTGTAACAAGCATGATCGCCAAAAACAAAGCTAAATACACACATCTTGAAGAATATTTAACTAAAAATTGTTGGTTTGATACGTATTAAAAAATTTTGCATATAATACCGATATGACATAATAATAACAATACAAAAACTGTAAATGTAAAGAAGAAAAAAACGACTTATATTTCAACATAATAATCTTTAAGTAGGCAAGTTAAAATTTTGTAAAAGCTACAATTGAAACAAATATTTTTAATTTTATTTTATTTTATACCCATCGTTGAACAGTCGCCTAAATTTTAAGTTTGCGACTACCAATGTTCAACTCCGTAGCCTTGTAATTTTGAACCCAATCCAAAAAACAAGGGAATTCCTGGATCAAGTATAGGGAAAAGCTTGTCTACCTGGAGGACTTTGTTGATGGAACCAACCTGCATTTACATGGTGAGTAAAACCACGAAAAATTCCCACGGTCAGACTCTTAACCCCAGGATCCGTCTACCACTGAGGATATTTTACATCAGCAATGTGATCAGTGCGAGCCAGGTGCGGAATTCGAAATGATTTGAACCCGGGTCACCTCATTAAGAGGCGAGTGCTTTATTCCCTGAGCCACCACGGCTATGAAACAAATATTGGAAAAGAACTGGAACGAGATCTGAATTTGTTATTGCGCTATTAAAATTAGTGAGAAAAATTAATATACGTTCCTATATTAGTCTTTTGCTTCATTTTGTTAAGAAACAATTTTAGGAATAAATTATGTACATTAGTCATACATCAAAACGAACTGTACTTTTTAATTACTCTTGTTAACTGAAAAACCAAAGAAATGTTTTAAATATTATTAATAACAAATTAAAAAAAATCTAATGAAAATATTTAGTCATTGCTAGATTCAAAAATTAAAATTTATAAAAGAAAACATTTATAGTTATTGCTTACTGTAACAAATAGTTATTAAAGTGCATATTACTCTCAGATAATAAATTATTCGTTACTCTCAGATAATAAATCATTACTCTCAGAAAATTATTCATTACTCTCAGATAATAAATCATTACTATAGCAAAATATAGGTTTATTGGCTATTACATATTAATTACTTCATTTTCAACTTTTTTCTAGAAATAAAGTAGTTAGAGAATTATTTAGCACAGTTCCCAATAATTAAGAAAGTTAACTTACAAGAAAGTTAATATAAAATTTTTATCCTTATTACTCGATAATTGTTATCCTGATTATTTGATGTAAGATAAATATTTATTTAACAAATATATTTCAATTAATAAAATTTTATATCAAGATACATTTTTATTTATATATTATCATAAACTAAATATCCACTTTAATAACCAGCGAGTATTTTTCCTTTTATTTATTTATTCCTATCTATTTAAAATGTTTTCCCAACAAGGCATAAGTATCCCTATGATAAAAAAATTAAATAATAATATTAATAATTAAAATGGGGTCAATTTTAAAAATTCTAAACAGCTAAAACCAAAATAAAAAATAAGTATGAAAATAAAAATCATAAAAATAATTTTTAAAAAACATGAAAAATAAACAAATAATTAACCTAAGAAACATAACTAAATAGCTCTTAGCGGGAAAATAATTTTCTGCAAATAGAAAGAAAAAAAAACATCTCAGACAAATACTATCTTGATTTAGATATTAAGTAAAAGGAGGTATCTTTTAAAAAACTTAAAAAGCCATTTAAATCTTTGATGAATAAAATTGATTCACTATTTGTTTCAAGTAATTGTTTGGCGATCATAAATTTATCTATTAAACAATGGGAGCTCAAAACGATAAATTAGTCTTTTAATGACACACTTAGATAATTTTATTGAACACAATTTAGTCATTTTAAATCACCAATTAAATGGAATTAGAAGAAGAAAAATTATAGCAAATTTTAGAATAATTATTTTTCGATTTTTTTTTTAGTATACTTTTTTAGAATTGCAGATAAATTAATCATAATATTTAACTGTTACTTATTTAACAATAATACATTTAAAAATAATAATATGCTTTAAAATGAATTTCAAACTGTTGGGATAAATTAATATTTCAATTGGATACATTTATCTTTCAATTACAAGCTCAAATAAGCTCTTACTGAACACAATTTAAGCATTAAAGCACCATTTAAATTATATTAAAATAAATCAAATGCAAATTCCTGACAATTTCTAGCTAATGATATTTAGATTTTTTTAACACACTTTTAAAATAACAGGCAACTTTATATTAGCTTTTTTTCTAATATTTATTTATTTTACAATAATGAAATAATGATAATAATTAAAAATATCAGAATAATATACTTTATAATGTATTGTAAATGTTGGCTTTTAATTTTTAAAATGGTTTTGAATTTTTTTTAAAAAAATCCAAGATTTTATAATGAAGAAAACAGATAATAATTATTTAAAAAAATGCAATATAAGTAACTTAGTAAATAATATTTTTTAACTAAAATATTTTAAAGTTGTGAATTTAGTTTAATTTTGAACTAATTATTATATATTATAATTATTTTAATATTTATTAGTATTTTTTTAGATATTTTCGTCTTTTTAAGGGATTATTTATCATAACTTGCTTTAAGAAACTTAATTAGTATGACATTTATAATCATTTGAATTTTTTTCGATATTAACTGAAACATGCTTGCTGTAATTTCATTTACTTTTTATAGCATATTGCAATGTTTAAATTAACATTCTTTACGTTTAAAGCACATATTATTTTTATGTTTGCATATTAATTTTTTAAAAATACTTTCAACGATACTCTAATCAATCACATTTTTTGCAAATGTAGAATTTAGTTTCTGAAATAGATTTTTAATTTTTACAAAATTTGAAATTAAATTTTTTTAATTAATAATCTTTACAAACAGTATGACATTTTCCTCAATTGTAATTGTATTTCGACATTTGACTATATATTTTAAAACAGTTTAAAATGATTAAAATTCATTTAAAATGATTATTATGTTCATAAATTTTTAAATAAATTAAAGAAATAGCATTCCATTATATTAAAGTAATCTTAGTTTACAGAATGATGTTTTTAAAATAGTCTTCTAAACACTTTTTTTTTTTTTAATTAATGAATTTTTAATATATCTACACTTAAAATATTTGAGTATTTACAAAAAAAAGTTGTAGAACTTATCTGTTTTTTCATGTTTAAAATACTTTTAAAATAATATATTTATTATAAATAATAAATATATTTTTAAAAAACTATATTTAAAATAATATATAGTTTTTATTACCCAATCATTTATTAAAAAACATTAAAAATAGAGCATCACAGTTTGTTTACATTTCAAATCCAACACACAATACGAAAAAAATAGTAAAATAACTTTTAAAAGTATAGATTTTAATTCAAATATTTTTTTTTATTATTTCATTTATTAACATTTATCATATATTTACCGATTTTCGTCAAAACACAAGCATATAAACACCAACAAGCGACCACACACGTAGCTAACGGGAGCCAACATAACTTTTCTTCCATTTTTATTTATTTAAACAATGTTTCAGTCCCCCTCGGAGTTGCACAAAATGTTTCCACATCCACCCCTGTCCGAAAAACATTTTTTTTCAGACGATACTTTCCATGGGGGAGTCAAAAGAATAAAAACAAAACAAATATCTGTCCCCCCGATCCACCCGTTTCGAGTGTTGTGCGCAGGGAAAGAGCGAAAACGGTAGCTAAGGTTTTGATGTTTGACGGAAGGGCGAAGGATAGCTGTCAGGTATTGACGGGGAAAGGGAGCCCCGATTTGACAATCGAGCGTCTCAACTAAGCCTTGCGCGCCGCATACTTTTAACGCAGAGGGGTTGAAATTTTTCACTTACATTTCATGCGTTTTGGGCGATCTTGCTTCCTTCTAGGCATGCTGCTGTGTCGGTACAAACTCCAGAAAGGGGCGGGCGCCTGTTTACGCTAAAAAGCGTTCCAAAAGCGAGCAGATCACGGTGCGCTTCCCGCTGCTGACCTTCCATTCAGTAAACTGCGAGTAGCTCTCGTGACGTCAGAAAGATAGACAGCCGCTCGCCAGTTGCATCTTGGGAGGAGTTCGTCTCTTCTCTTTCGCATCTTCGTTTGCGTACTCATGGCGCCATCTATCGATGTAACTCGATGAAGGATTAAGGAGATGTTCGGCAGGAAAAAGAAAGTACACGGAACGTATTATACAGGAATGCGATCTATTAGGCGTGAATTCCGCTCCGTCCTACTAGTAATGTAAACTTTTAAAGAAACGTTAAGATCTAAACTGAATTATAGGAAATATTTGTAAAAATTATTTAGCAATTTATATCTTAGTCACAAGGAAAAAATCTTTATCACTAGTACAATAATACATGACTTAAACGTAATATGCTAATCAAAAAAACTCTTTACTGCTAAGACTACTCGTTAAAAAATTATATTATATGTTACATCTAATAAAAATTAAACTGTTGTGAAAAAAATAGCGACACTGTTTAAAAAAACTGAGAATCTTGTTTAGCAAATAAATTGTTTTTTTTTTTTTTAAAAAAAACTAAACTATTTATCTAATTTTTAGACGAATTGAAACATAATTTTTTCCTAAGTAATTGTTAAAGAAATATAAATTTAGGAAAATATACTGTGTGAAATTATTTTCAAATATTTATATAGCCTTTCAAAAATTTTCTAATTATCTGACTTAAATAAACGAAAAATGTGCAAAAGAAAATAAATTTAGTACTCCAAAAAAAAAATTTCTAAAAATGGGAAATCTTTAAATAAGAATAAACATTTGTAAATAAAATAAAAAATTTTATTTAGTTCCAAAAACAATTAAATTCGATTTTCACTTGAAACTACAAGGGAGCTGCAGCACGGCAATGCTCCAACACTTTAAACTTTGAAAAAGTACAGCAGGAGCTTAGTTATTAACCCAATATACAATTTTTTATTTTTAAATTTTTATTTTCATTACCTATACATCTATTCCAAATAACTCATAAGTCAAAATTTAAAATTCATAATTTTTTGAGACTCTTGTCGAAGAAGTTTGAATATTTAACCATACACAGAAAGCAAGATGTGTACTATTTAATACTAAGTAAGATGAAATAGTTAAAAGTTAAGCTGATATTTGAAATATTTCATCAATTTTAAGTTTCTTTAATTTATAAGTGCCACAAATCACATCATAGATGCGTCATATAATCATAGATACAAATTGGATAATTTAAAAAAAATGATTAAGTCAATTATATAACATCAAATGTTTAAAGTCGGATCTCTTTATTTTTTTAAGACTCTGTCGTCAATTAAATCATGTTTTTTCATTTTAGGTGCTATTTTTATAATTGTTATAAGTTCTTTAACAGTTGTTCATGACTGTTAGGTAGAGTTTTTCTAACCCAAAGACACCATCCATTATGAAAATGACTTAAAATGTCAATATGTTAATATATCAATCGGTCCCAAATAGTTTTGTGAAAAAGAATTTAAAAAAATTTCGAATTGTTCATTGATTTTAATAATTTTCACCTAGGTGAAAAAATCTCCTTAAATTGACGATATTTAAAAAAAGTTTAATAATTATTTAAACATTAATGTTATTTGCTAGCTTTAAAACCTAGAATTTTTCACATTAAAATGGTGTATACAAGGTGTAGAAAAGTTTGAAAGTGGAAAAATATTTATGGAAATGTTTTGAAAAAAATACTCATATTCTTATGAAGATAAAAAGATAAAACATTTAAATTTTTAGAATTATTTTTTGGAAAAAATATCTGAATATTTTTAGTTTTATTAAATTTTTGTCATTAATCTGATGGGTCTCGAGATTCCACCATTTTAAACAGTTTGTACCCTATTCAAATTTTCCGGGTTACAGCGCCATCTGTGAAGCGAAATGCATAAACTTACGCCTGGAATAGGGTAACTTTTTCTGGAGAATCCGAAACTGTAATAAAAAATGGGAGTCCACATTCAAAATTTAAAAGTTGCTCTTCCTCCCACCCCCAGAAGGTGGAGGTGAAAGATTGAGTTTAATATTATTGAATAGATTTTAAAAAAATATTGAATGTGTCTTGATTCACTTTCGATCCGATGTATATTTCTCGAGACATTTAACCATTTAAACCAGTTAAAATGTGGCTTTTATATTTTCCTCAGTCAAAGAATTTCGTAAAACACCTTGAAAGTGAAACCTTTTAATACGCCAGTTGGCAGGATTTTATTGCGCGGAAGTGTCATTAACAAAATCACTTTCAGTGATTCATTTAAAAACTTTGTAGTTTTTATTATTCAAATAAAAAAGATTAAAAAATTGTTACCTTGACATTAATGAGTAATATCTTGAAAACGGAAAACTGTTCACAATCTATAAGAATAAATAATTTAAAAAGTTTCATATATCTAACTTATATTTAGCGTAATGGAGAATTTGAGGTGAACGAAGAGCTTGCCTTTCAACAATTTTTAAGAACTTTAGAATGCAATATTCTTTTAGAAATAAAACCCAAAAATGTGTAACTAATTAAATAATTGCTTAAAAATGTTTACCATTTATATGTAATTTTAAAACAATTTTTTTACTTTTTAAAAAATTGTTATTTATAATTTAACAAAATAATTTAATTTCAATCGCTTTCATACAAGTGATATCTTTAAAATTATTTAAAGATTTAAAAACAAAATGCAACAATTCGAATGCAACTTCCTCAACGAAACGAAAATTAAATACAGTTACGAGTTTATGATTCTAATTAGTATTAATTTACAATAGTTTTTAAAACTATAAATATTGTTTTAATTTTTTTAGATAGTGTAAATTGATGTCGACATTTTTTTCTGTTAAAGTTTTTTGAGCGAGGTTTTTACTTTTGTTTCAGAATGTGCAAATAGTGCGCGGAACTTACGTCATGCTCTTAATGTAAAATTTATTTTCCGATTTTTTTTAAAGCATTAATTTCTAAAATTTACACTTTAACTAGATCTAAATTTCTTGATCTAGATTAGCAATTTAATAGACTAAATGTGTTTAATGTTCATATACTGTATATGCAGTGTTTTCAATTAATTTCATTTTAAGGAGCTTAAAACTAAATTCAATTTTTCACTGACAACTAATATTATTGTATTAAAAAACATTAATAACAAAAAATGTAAAATCAGATTGTAATTTTGTACCAAATATGATATAATATTCTCTCCCACAGTTTATCAGTCATCCACATGGTTAAATAGTATTAATATATTTCGTTTTTTTAGATTAAAATTTTTAGGAGCAGCAACACTTTTAGACTACATGCTTTGCAGTTTATATTGTTCTGAATGAAGTTGCACTTTGCTGTTCTTGGTAAGTACCGTGATTACCATGTAACATTTACTTCATGTTCACTTTAAATTTTTTTAACCCTTGTCATTAAGGTAAAATATGTGTACAACTTAATAATAACCCTTAACTACGCACTTTTTAAAAGGGGTAAATAGCACTGGAGACGAGACCAAATTTTTTGCTGCATTTATACAATTACTACTTGATTTTAACTCACTCGAGGGTGAGGATTGAGATCAGTTTTGCTCTGAAAGCTACAGAATTTTTTTCGAAACGATGCTTTGGTTTAGTTTATTTTTATATGAATATACAAGTTAATAAAGACCGTATTGGTTTATATTTATAGAGAGTCTTGTCTGCTCTTTTGAAAATAACACTTAAGACAAAAAACACTTGACTTCAACGTATGACATTGTCTGAAATGTATTATCATCTGCTTCCTACCATTCCCTACCTAGGAGAGAAGTGAAGACATTTAGTATTATTTACTTGAGTGGATATTAAAAAATCCATGGAAGAAACTATAGCTTCAAACTGTAACTTCCCAGACATACAAAGAGAAGTAGCGAAGAGTTAGTTATGCTGTTATGTATAATGTTAACTCTTGTAAATCCAAGTTCCAGACAAAAAAACAAATTTATATAATTTTTGATATGGCTTGTTGATAGCACAAAAATATTATGATTTCTTATAAACTTGTGCTTTACCTCACGCTATTGAAACGGCTCGATAAAAGATATAGTGATGATTTATGGGCCACATGAATGATGAATATGTATTAGAATAGTGTTAATTTTATCAAATATTCCTGGATACAAAATGGCACTAACCTACAATAGTGGCAGAGACACATTTAGCTTTTAACATTATTGTACAATTCCTTTATAACTTTAAAGATGCTTAGATCATTCAATTTTTCATAATTATCGATGAATTTTAAAGCTTTTGGATGTAATAAATTACGACGAAAACTATTTATAAGCATTCTGCGCCAGAAAATATAGCAACAATTGTGGTTTGTATCATCGATTATTTAGGTTGTTACTTGTGATAATAGCATTTCATTTCGTTAACTTATTTTAAATGCTAATGGGGACACAGACATTTTTTATAATAAAAAAAACTAATTATTTATTTATTTATTTTTTTGCCGTTCGTATTTTTTTCCTTAAATTTTCAAATGTTTAATGAAATAAAACAAAATTTTTAGACAAATCTTTCACAACAGCAAAATTAATATTTTAAAATTCGAAGAAAAAGAACCCTTCAACATTGAATAAGATAGGAGCATTTAAAAGTAGTTCTTTCATACTGGTAAAAATTTAAAAAAGAAAAAAAATTATAGTTTTGCAGTGAATTATAATTCGCAATTTATAAAAACAAATCCGATTTGAATTTCTTGAAAATTTTAGAAGCTTTTATAAATTTTCGAAGTAGTTTTTTTACGTTTTTAAAGAAAAACCTGAATGATAAGGAATTTTCACAAATGTTATTTTGTATTATTAAACAAGATTTATTAAAAATAACCCCAACATTTTGGCAGATCGTATCCCATAAAAGTATGTTTTCCTTCACACGTTTTCTTGCCTTATACCATCACGTATGATGTGCTGACGATTTTGTATGGTATTATCATTTGTTATTAAATTTTGTCTTACAAAAAATTAAATTTGTTGACAACCCCCTATAATTTGAACTTTCATTTAAAAAGTATAAAAACTACTTAGCAAATTGCTGGAAACTTTTTTTAAATTTTCAAAATTTACAAATCGGACTAATTTCGTTAGCTACCAAATACAATTCACCACAGAATAATGAAGAAAAAAAAATTTCTTTTCTTTTTATACGCATGCGCAGTATTAGGGGACTACTTTAAATGCTCATATTTTGCGCAACTCTTATAGAATATTTTCGAATTTTAAGATAATAAATTTGAAACTAAAAAATTTGAAATTAATGAATTTGAAATTATTGAATTTGAAATTAATCAAAATTGCTCCAAAAATTTTGGTTTAATTGGATTGAATATTTTTAAAGTTACAGCAAAAAAAAATTTAAAAAAAAACATAAGACAAAAAAGATTACTTTTTTTTTTATAAAAAATATCCATATCTCCATAAATATCTAAGCAAAGCTTACAAACTTTCAAGCAATTATTGTAAATAGCATTCAAAATAAACAATACAAGTTACAAGTGTTTACTATATTTTCTGGTATAGGGATTTCAAAAATAATTGTTTTCGTTCCTAATTTATTACCGATTTCTCAAACATTTGTAAGGTTTAAACTCTCTTGATAGTCATGAGAAATCGCATGACTTAAACACCTATAAAGTTACGAATAACAGCCGAAGTAATTTTTCAGAAATTTGAAAAATGTCAAAAACTGAAAGCATCTCTTCTATAAATTTAGGGTTGTGTATGAAAATAAGTACAGCAAGAATGTGAATTTTACCTTGAAACTGACATGTTCTCTGACGTCATTAAAATGCCCTTGTTGCCATTCAAATACATGTAAAAATATACAAACGCAAGAATAAAATACTAAATTTGAAGCTCTGCTGAGTACAAATAATTATCAACTTAGAAAATGTTACGATTCAAATCTTTCCAAGTTTGCAAGTCACCAACATATCATCTTCCCGTAAGGAATCATTTAGGCTTTAGCTCAAGTGTTCAAGAGCTTATTATAATATTTTTGAAAATCATTTATTTTGGAAGATTTTTCCACATAGATAAAAATTATTAACAGTGTTTTTTTTTTTTTTTTCGAATCTTTTCCGCCAAGGAAGCAAAGTAACACTTGAGACAAAGCGATAATTTCAAGTNCCCGTAAGGAATCATTTAGGCTTTAGCTCAAGTGTTCAAGAGCTTATTATAATATTTTTGAAAATCATTTATTTTGGAAGATTTTTCCACATAGATAAAAATTATTAACAGTGTTTTTTTTTTTCGAATCTTTTCCGCCAAGGAAACAAAGGAACACTTGAGACAAAGCGATAATTTCAAGTTATGCATACCATCTTGAAATAAAGAATAATCTGGGCTTAAGAACGGACAAATAACTAATATAAACAAATAAAATATTTTAAATGTAATTAAACTTTTTTTTAAAATTTAAGAAGTTTCTTTTAAAAAAAACTTTTCCTTAGAAAAAGTTTTTTAAAAAAATTTTTTAAATTTTTTTTAAAAACCGCCAGTTTGGCGTGATTTTTCCCACATAGATGAAAATTATCAAAATCAATAAATAAGTCTCCTCTTTTGCTTATTTTTACAAATCCAAATAAAGCAGCTTTGAAGTAACTTTTTAAATATTTAAAAATCAGATCACAAACATTTTTTTTTTTTTACGTAACGTGACTTTTTTTTATATCCAAATTTTGATCAATTCTCTTGAGTATCATAGAAGATAGGCAAAATTTAACACACTAGTCATAACACACTAGCATAACACACTAGCATATTATTTTCTAAAAAGCGCTATTTCATTCGATGACAGAACTTTAGAAACACAGCCTCAATATTATGATGCAAAAAAAAAAGTTTCCTTATGCGTGCTATTCCCTATCACTTATCAAAAATGAAGCGCATGATATAAATCAATAAATAAAACTATAATTTTCCATTTTGTTTGATCAGAGCCCTTTTTCGAATTTAAGTCTCTACAATGCTTTTTCCGTCACACAAGTCAAGCTCGTGTTTCACGAATTGTTTCAGGAAAAATCAAATTCGAAAAGAAATAAATATCTGTTTCAATAAAAGGTTTGAATAAAATTTCGACCAAATGAAAATTTTTATTCAGACTTTAAGCTTTTATTCAACGTTTTAATTCTTATTCATTTTTATTCAGATTTTTTTTTTTTTTTTTTTTTTTTTTTTTTTTTTTTTTTTTTTTTTGATAAGCAAAAACATTAAAAGTTTGACCAATTCATCAAAACGATAAAGTGAACACGAGAAGATTTTCTTTATAAATGATGTATTTATGAATTGTGAATACATTTGTAAATTAAGGCACGTTTGATATATTACGTAAGCACACAGCTGTGTTAGGGGTTTTGTGGTGTAATGTCCCTCGGAATTTAATGTCAAATACCCCTAAGAGTTGAGAGAAGCAACCTTCTTTTTCAAGTTAACACCAAATTGAGCGTTTATATACAATTAAAAGAGTGTATGAAAGTTTGATACATTTTGCAATTAGTTTACACTGGGATCACTCGTTTCAAAATATGCAATGCAATACTTTAAGCCTGGATAGCCTGGTTGATAGGGTACTGGACTCATGTTCGGGAGAACGGGGGTTCGAATCCAGCCGGCCGAAGACTCCCCGTGTAGTAAATGGTAACTGATGCACGTTAAATCTGTCGGGTCACAAAGTCCTCCATGTTCCCATAACAAATCAATACCTCTGGAGTAAAAGTCACAATATTGGCATGAAATAATCAGCAGTCATAGATTATGGGTGATGAGTGGATCATAAATTAGAGACCAATTCTCTTTAAGCTGTCTGAAGATGTTTTCCATCGTTTTTCCAATCCCATGCACTCTGCCCAGTACCACTTATTCCAAAAGAATTACAAACCCCTAAAAAAGGTTGTTGTTTTTTCCAATGCCCACATGGTGAATGACCTTTCGCCATACAGGCATCTGAAGAGCATGTAAAAATTATACAAAGTGAATGATCCACAAGCATTCCAGAGATTAGAGACTATTCCAGAGACTATTCTCTCTTTAGCCCTGCAACTCTTCTTTGGCAACTCTTATTCACTCTTTTTGGCAACCAATAATTTTTGTACAACATAAATCTAGAGTATACACGTTTTTACATACAGGCAATTTTCGCGTAGCTGAACACCAAATGACAATTGCTTTGCACCAAAATGGTGTTTCCCTAAGTATTCCACTACATCAAAACTTAAGATAGTTCCTGGTATAGTGAAACACACAGAATGCTCTTTTACAAAAAAATAACCACCTTTGTGGTAAATTAGCTGCCCTATGTTTGTTATTCAGTAAAACTAAAATTTTCAATTACGCTACGATATAATACACATAAGAATCAGTAAAGTTACTTTTACGATATAATATAAAGCAAGAATTATAAATTTAGGTTACATTAATTCAATATTTTTTTTAATAATAAAATTATTTTGTTAATCAAAACATGCACACAGGACACACAGAATATTAATTAGAATAAGAACAAAACCGAGAAGTTAAATATTTTTAAAAAAATTATACAATTGATAAATTTATGTGAATCTTATGAGAACATAAATGTCTTTATTATACAACTAAAAACATACATGTGTAGCTTGTCAAATATGAGTAGTTTGTCATATCAATCTGGCAAGAAAATTGAAATTACTTCGCAAAATAATCGTCCACAATCAATATTCTTAATCTATCAGAGAAGAACTGAAACTTACTTGGTATTAAAGTGACTATGACGAGTTTGTCAATTCAATCCGTCGCGAACTCAAATATAACCAGTGCACTTCATGTAAACAAACCACCATATTGTCCTTATCTTAAAATTGCACAATTATTCACTTTTAAACCTTAAATGGTCCAATAGTGCCCTACCATAGCGCTTAAAAAGAAATAAAGAAATAAATATAATGTTTAAAAAGTGCCCTACCATAGTTTCACATAAGAATTTAGTTAAATAGTTCAAATATACAATAAATATTCGTCAAATTTACGGAGCTCCGCAAAAGCACGACCTTCTTCATCAACAAGCGGCTGATTGGTGTAAGCTTTATCAATTATCGGTGTTAAGATTTAACTCCCTGGTTGGTAAGACGCTAAGTCGGTGTTCGGGAAAACGTAAAATTGAATCCAGCTGGTCGAAGAATCCTCGTGTGTTAAATGGTGACTAGTGCGTGTTAAATCTGTCGGAGTTGGATAGTCCTCCAAGCTCCCATAACAAATCGATGCCTCTGGGGGTACTGAATTGGATATTGATCGTTCAGGTCAAAATTACGATCTATAGATGAATGAATGGGTCTTCCCTGTAAAACGAGCTGTGACGTGTTTCTGGCTGAATCTGCATTCTTGTCCAAAGGTGGAGACAATGAAAAAAACGAAAAACGCACCCTCTCTGCCTTAAAAATTCATTTGATTTCAAGCAGGCTTGCTGGTATTGGCAAGTGTCACAAGTAACAACAACAACAAATACTACTTTATTTAATTATTTATATTCAAATTACCAAAATGGAAGCAAATTACGGCAGGAGATAACTCAGGATTATACCTGGGAAAGTGATCCTTCAATGATTTGTTTTCATTTTGACATTTAGAAAACACTTTTTGGTATTTGAAACATTATTATTACATTAAATTTACCAGAACGCGCTTTTCTCTTAACTTTCAGTATTAAAATACAAACAGAGGTGAAAAAGAATTTGAAATGAAAAGTTTTTCGCCATAGTATAGCATCCTCTTGATGGTTCGAGAGGTTCACAATTTTGATCCTCTGCAGAGGGGATAATTGACTTTACAAAAATTCTTCTTTATTTTAAAAATAATAATTCATCCCTATAAAGGAAGCAGACTTTTATTTTGCGATTTTTTTATAGCCATGGATGCAAATTGCAAAAAAAAAAAAAAATAATAATAATAATAATAAATAAATAAATAAAAAAATTTCTAAATAAATAATTTGAAATAATGTCTCTTCACAACCCGCATCCGTACAATACAACATTATCACTACTACGATAATTATTCTTCCATCAGAAAACTGGAACAACTCCACTATACTCTCAACCTACAAATTATCCCCATAATTTAGCCAGGAGAATGATCGATAATTTGGACCCCTTTAATGATAATTTCACTTTCTGTGCATTGCCTTCTTTACACAGAAAATATCTGTAAAATTATTTAAGAAAATCTAACAAATTTTGCTCCCAATTTTGAAATTCGTTTTATCGAATGATAATTCTATGTAAAAATAATTTTAGCACTTGTTTATAATTTTTTCATTATTTTATTTATGTAATTCGAAAACATTTTGATCAGTCGAAAAATATTTAGTCTAAAAAACTTTACATTTTAAATCATACAAATTTTTCAGAATTGAAATCTGCGTATTTTGAATTACCATAATCCAAAATTTGAAGAAAATGAGTCGAATCGTTCTTGAGAAATTAAAATTTAAAGATACTTCTTTAAGCAAAAACCCCAAAACGTCGGGGGGGGGAGGCAAGTTTATTCAGAGAAAGTACGCTTTTGTCTTTGTTATTTTAATGTCGTCTTCACAAAACGTTTTACATGTTTCAGTTAGGGCTATCGAGCTATTAAGATTGCATTTTAGTAGGTGGCGCTTAGATCACAGTTATTAAGGTGTTTCGTTTTTCTTTTTCTTTTTCTTTTTTTTTTTGCATTTTACATTTTACGATCGTGCATCTAAGATCACCGAACTCACTTGTTTAACTTCAAAAAAATATTCATTTTGAAAACTATGTTATTGAACACTAACTAATGTACTTTTAAACAATGAGTTATCTACCATTACATTACTCATTGTTTTCTTATGAAATTACTCAAAGCAAATTTATCGTTCGGCCTGATAGACAAGGAATTAAATCAGGTAATTAAATGACACTCAATAACTAGATAAAGCAAATCAGTATAATTTTGTCCGCTACCCTAACAATAACATTTAAGTTTTTAGCTTCCATTTGGACGTTTTTCGCTTTTGAGCGAGCAGCCGTTTGGATCGCAGATAATACACACATCTCTTTAAGTAATACTGTATGAAACCAGGCACCGTAAAATGGCATGAATTGGAACAACGCACAACCGTGATTAGCGAAACCAAGAAAGAAAAAAAATAAGTATTCAAAACGTCCACAGTCATTCAATCCTCAAAAAAATATTTACTTAAATATACATTTTTTAGCAGTCTTAATCGCATTCGATTATTTCCGCGAAAATCTTTTATTTTACACCGATTTCAAATGAAGCGTAAAAAAGAGGAATTCAATGTAGATCGGCGAAAGGGAAATGTTTTTTCTTTTCCGAATGGCAGACACTGAGCACTGAACTTTATTCATGTCGCCTTAGAAGATGCCAGAGGTGTTACTCATTTCGCATTACCCAGTGGGCACCTGTGAACCAAAGTCACGGAGGCGAGTAACATTGCCCACGCCACAAATCCGTTCACAGGGTGGGCCACATTCACATATCACACACAACAGAGGACAACACAAGAGAGAGAAAANGTGGGCACCTGTGAACCAAAGTCACGGAGGCGAGTAACATTGCCCACGCCACAAATCCGTACATAGGGTGGGCCACATTCACACATCACACACAACAGAGGACAACACAAGACAGAGAAAAATCCATGCGCAGAGAGGGATTCGAACCCGGAGCCATTGGCTTCGCAGTCAGGCGCGCTAACCGCTCGGCCACCTGGCCGGCGAATGGGAAATATAGAAAACATGCATGTGTGTGTGATAACCTATATTATTCATTTGGTCCTCGATAAACAGTTCTACCGTAAAGTGCTCGACTTCGCGCTGAGGTCATCGAGTTACCACAGCAGAGGAGCGATCCCCTGTGCAAATTATCAAAATTGTGGTGGCATCTCTTCGTATCATACTCACTGATGTTTCCCAGACCATCGCCAATACTCCGTTATGCAGCTCTAGAGAAGTGTTTCCCAAAGTGTGGTACGCGTACCCCCAGGGGTACGGGAACAGTTTAGAGGGGATAAGCGTTATTATGCAAAAATCTTGCAACAAACGAAAATTTCAAAAAATTTTACTTAAAAACAAAGCGAGCTATGAAAATTTACGATTATGTATTTTTCTATTGGCTATTTTTTGTAGAGTTCATCGTTAATANAACAGTTTAGAGGGGATAAGCGTTATTATGCAAAAATCTTGCAACAAACGAAAATTTCAAAAAATTTTACTTAAAAACAAAGCGAGCTATGAAAATTTACGATTACGTATTTTTCTATTTGCTATTTTTTGTAGAGTTAACAGTTAATAATTAGTGGCGTCAACAGCCAGTTGTGATTTTTAACTTCTGTGCAATATTTTTATGGTAAAAAATACATTCATTTTTTTTTTTATTAGTGGTGCACAGCGTTACGAAAAATTTAGAAAGGGTACACAAAAATCATAAATTTGGGAACACTGCTCTAGAGCAACGTAAATAAAATACAAACACCTACCTCAATAGTATTGTTGTATTTATTCAAATAAAACTGTCGAATCAAACATAAAATAATAGTTGATAATTACCGAATAATTTTTCTTAAGATTACATTTTGATTTTAGCATTAATATGCTTTCGTAACTTACTAATAAAATGCATTTTTAAGAATGCATTTTTAAGAATTCATTTTCCATAAAATTCATTTTTAAAAATACATTTTCTATATTCATATTCACTATAAATTCATTTTCTATATTCATATTCACTATAAATTCATTTTTAAATTACTCAGGTAAGTATGACTACCATTTAAATTCATCGTATAATTAAATATTCAGATTCCGACTTATTGGAACCATATTAAGCTAAATTCAACTTCGTTAGGAAGAAAAGATTCTTTGTTTGAATTATTAAAACCGACAGTCTATAGATTTCCTTTCAAAACACTTACAGTACGCTGACCAATAAAAATTAATCCCAACATAAACACGAATTATTTTATTTCAGAGTTGTTGGGGTTAATATTGTCGCTAGAGTAAAAGTCTTTGTATTTGAATGTTTTTGTAATTACCCCAAATAATTTCATTCCCTCGTTTTGGAAATGATTGTATTCGTAAGACACGTTGAAAAAGATATACATGTAAAGAGGAATATGAATCAAAATAAATAATATATATATATATACATACCGGATTCAATGCCAGAAATGAATAAAACCCAATCATTAGTTACATAACCACTCCTTTTAAAAGAAATTTCGATGTTCCTATATTCAGAAATTTAATAAGTTTATTTCATCCTACGTTGAAAATTTGTATTGTGTGTTCAAATTACCATTACATTTTGTTCGTAGCGTAAAAAATATAAGACATAGAAACTTTGAAATACACATATATTCAGAAAATCTTTTAGAGAGTACGTGGAAATAAAAAAAAATTGACAATTGATAATTAATTTGGTAATCTTAAACTAATGAACTTGTAGTAAAAAAATTATCAGGTGGGCCGTTCTGCAACCAGAGGTTTGAAATTTGACGGACTGACCATTTTTATTTGTGTACTTAAGACTAAAATTTTGTTTATTTATTTCGAAATTCCAATTTGTACGGCTGTTTAACGACGGTTATAAAATAAAATAGAAATATTCCACTAGAGTCGCGATGGCTCAGGGGATAGAGCGTTCGCTTTCCAATGAAGTGAACCGGGTTCGAATCCCAGTGATGACTGGTAGATACGAATTCAGCATCCAGCTTGCACCGACCACAGTGCTGACGTAAAATATCCTCAGTGGTAGACGAATCATGGGCTAAAGTCCATTTGCTGTCAGGCTAACCTTGGGAGATGAACTCAAATGCGGTTTAGCTCCGTCAAAAAGTCTTCCACGAAGGCAATTTTCTCTCTATACTTGATCCAGGTGTTCCCTTGTCTTCTGGATTGGATTCAAAATTACAAGGCTACGGAGTTGAGCATTAGTAGTCATAAAGTAAATCTTCTTTTTGAAATTGTATTTGTTTTCATGGGCTTTGGACAAATTCTGGTACTTTTCATCATCATAATTTGTTTGTTACTTTTTTTTTTGATGCCTTGCCTATTATGTTTGAACACTCAAACTCCTAAATTCTATTTTCTGAGTAACTACAATTGTTAATTTTAAGATTTCACTAAATTCTTTGAGGCCTTCTGGTGTCGCTATGAATCACCACCAAGAGTACCTTTTTGAATCCTCTTTTTTTACTGAGAGGTCACGTGCGTGCACTTAGAGTCTACAGTATTCTCCGGATGCCCCCTGACGGGGGCGGGACGGGGTTAAGCTTCGATTAGTAGTCGCAAACCCAAGAAATTGAGTCGGTTTCTCAACGATCGTTATTAAATTAAATTAAATATAATGACAACGTCTTATTTGACGATTTTTATTTCTCACTTTTTGTTTTAAACAATGACCACATATCCTTTGTTACAAAGAGAAGTATGTAGTAAATTTATTTATCTCTTGAAATTTGCATTTTATAAACTCGTTCTTCTATGTTAAAAATAAGAAAAATAATATAAAAATAAGAATAGGTTGATATAAATTTACCAAGGCTTACCGCTTTTGTTAATTTTCAATTTCTTTACAANTTCAGTTCCTCGTTGGTGCTGAGCTCAAGTAGCTCCTCTTGTAATACCACATTCGCCTCTTCCGTTTCATCAAATGGGGTTATGATCCATGGTGGTATTTCCATCGTCAGAATATCTTCAAATCTATTTTTGAAGTCATCATGCAGGGTATTTAAATGCGAGCAAACGCACAGGCGGCACTTTGCAAGTCTCGACATGTGGTTTACACTTGTACTATTATCCATTGTTCTATTCAATTCTGTGTTTGAACTGAGTCTCGAATATTTTTGAGTACATACTTAGTGAATGATGCTATCTGCCTACGCTGATAGGTAAATCCAAGCCAAAATTTTTCTTCTTTATTATGAAAACCAGAAAATTTTTCGTGGACCCCCACTTACAACTGGTGAACCCCTGTTTTCTTTTCACGTATACATGGACCCCCGTGTGGTCTCCTATGGACCCCTGGGGGTCCACCTGGACCACTTTGGGAACCTATGGTCTACAGTATTCTCCGGATGCCCCCTCACGGGAGCGGGACGGGGTTAAGCTTTGATTAGTAGTCGTAAACCCAAGAAATTGGGTCGGTTATTCAAGGATGGTTATTAAATAAAATAAAATATAAAGACAACGTCTTATTTAACGATTTTTATTTCTCGCTTTTTGTTTTAAACCATGACCACATATCCTTTGTTACAAAGAGAAGTATGTAGTAAATTTATTTATCTCTTGAAATTTGCATTTTATAAACTCGTTCTTCTATGTTAAAAATAAGAAAAATAATATAAAAATAAGAATAGGTTGATATAAATTTACCAAGGCTTACCGCTTTTGTTAATTTTCAATTTCTTTACAATTATTATGCATCTTATATTGCTAACAGAAATAATAGAAGTATTTGATTGTAAAATAATAGCAACAAGATGAAAACTTCAAGAAATAATAAAACATTTAAAAAAATGCTTAAAAAAATAATTTTAATCAAGGAATACACCCTTATTTTTAACCCTTTTACAGACCAGTCAATGATTTTATTGACGCTTACGTAAAATCTATTCGAATTGTAAAACCAGCGGGAAGATTACACTATTTATTAATTCCTGTAAAATTACAGTTTTGATTATGCGCTTTTTTTAAAAATTTTTAATTCAGAAACTATTCGAATGACTTATTGCGCTTAAATTTTAAAGTTTGTCATTTAAAATTAAATTCCTTAATTCAAGAATTTGTATACTTCACAATTTAAAATTCTTTCGATTTTTAAATAAATTAAGAAAAAGATGCTAAACAATTACTCGTATTAAATTTTTTTTATTCTTTATTTTGAAAAAACGAAATTTATAATTGTGTTTAAAAACATTTCGATTCCTTAAAAAATTTCTCGAGATAATGCGAGGCGAGATACGCACAATCTCATAAATTAAAATTAAACATTTAGGGATCCAAACTTTCGAATACAGTCCAAACTTTCGAATGTCAGCGAATGCGTAACTATCTAACTCTTCGACAGATGGCAGCATTATAATATTTTCTTTCAATCCATGGTTCGTCCAGAGTCTCAAAACAACACGGTTAAACGACACATCAGACTAAATCCTTATTCTTTGATATGGAATAAATCTTTATTAAATGTATAATAAGCTGGACTAAATAAATAATTTTTATAACTGTAATAACCATTCACTAAGGCTAGTTTAAAACATTCCAGAACATTCCAGAGTTGACGTAGCAAAACAAACTTATTTACACTGACGCCGTGAATTAATCAACAATACCGGAATACGTTAGATTCTTGTTCTATACCAATAAAGTACAATTCAGTTTGTTCGCTAGAAAATCGAACTAATTTAGACACAATCGAGGTACACCGTCTCACCCCTTTACCCGATCTCTCCCCGAAACGTTAATATCATAAATCATAATACACACACACACACACACACACACATATATATACACATGTNTAATTCTTTAAGAAAGACCTATTAACGTCTAAACAGATTTCAAGATGGCGGTCATATAGTGTGCTGTTACGTGACTAAAAATTGCTTATTTTTCTTCTTGATTGTTCTGTGAATGCTGAAACACAAGTTGAACGCAAAAATGTGTATCATTGATGTAACTAAGAAATTAAGAAATATTCAGACATTATTAATTGATGATTAAAAGGGTAAGAGATAAGATTAAACACATGAGTAAAACTGGAAATTTTCTCATTAATTTTATCTCTTCTTCAACATGTCTGGTAGAAAAATTTTTTCTACTACATATTAGTCAAATTGTTTTTACAGAAAATTTTGTTCGGATACAAATAAATAATAGTTTCATCCAAACTTTGAAACTCGGTCACCTGAGAGCAACCATGCCAGGCATTAAAATATGATTTTTTGTCCACTTTACTATTTCTGGAACGATACAGTAAAAGAAACAATTTCTCTTCTAATACTGTATTCTAGATATTGCCATGATGTCGAAAATTATATTTTATGAACTATATATATATATATATATATATAGTTGGTAACATAACGAAAAAAAATATGACGTTTTTAATAAATATTTCAGTAAAATTTGACTTTTTTATTTATTCATAAATAAAGAAAATAGTTTGATATTTTTTATAAATATGCATAAATGAAGAGGCAAAAATTAGTATTTCACTTACCTTTATCAACTTAAAAAGTAAGCACTTAGGAATGAGCAAAAACGAATAAGTATACAATTCTCTTTCTTTATTGGTTTGTACAGTAAAGATCACAAATTCGAGGAGCACGAAAATACATAGAGTAACATTTTGCTTTGAACATACAAAAAGATAAAAGTATCTTCTAAGCTCAATTATCTTAAAGAGATGTATGAGGTGGTTTTAAGTTAAAAACAGAAGAATAGTTATGTTTATCTAGTAACACGTGAGCTAATAAAATGCCAGTCAGTCGAGCTTCCTTAACTTAAAAAGCATTTAATCGTATCAAATAAAACGCTTAATTGTACAATTTTGCCCGCTGTGTAAATTATTTTCTTCTTTGAATCCTTGAATGTTAAGCATTCGTTAGCCTCGGAAAAGGGAAAACTGATGTTTTGTGATTCAAACAGTCATTATCCATATACATCAAATTATAAGATAATTGAAATTTATGTCAATATAAAAAAAAAACGAAATCTGTATCTATCAATATGCAGTGTGTTCCGTAAAAAGCGACCTCGTTAATCTTTCCCGATTAAATAGAAAAACAATACTCATTACGGGAAAGAAAAACACATTACAGGAAAACAGTGGCAAAAGGCGGAATCGGTATCAATCACTATACAGTGTGTTTCGTAATAAACATCCTCGTTGGAATCATTTCCTGTAAAATAAAAAAACACTATTCATTTCCCGGGCAACAAAAATATATCACGGGAAACAGTGATAAAAAAAAAATTAGAATTCGTATCAGTCATTATACCGTGTGTCCCGAAATGAGCATCCTAGTTGGAATCATTTCCGTTAAAATAAAAAATAAAAAACAATGCTCATTATGGGAAAGAAAAACATTTTGTGGAAACAGTGGTAAAAATCCGAATCGATAGCAATCATTATATAGTGTGTTCCGTATTGTTGGAATCATTCCAATCCTTGTTGGAATCATTTCCAATAAAATTTCAAAAATTCTCTTTACTGGAAAGAAAAACATATTATGGCAAACAGCAGTAAAAAACGGAATCAGGATCAATCACTATACTGTGCGTTCCGTAATGAGCTTCCTTGTTGGTATCGTTTTTAATAAAATGAAATAAAAAACAATAAACATTACGAGAAAGAAAAACATAACACAGGAAACAGTGATTTAAAAAAAATTGGAATTCGTATCAATCACTATGCAGTGTGTTCAGAAATGAACATCCTCGTTGGAATCATTTCCGTTAAAATTAAAAACAATGTTCATTATGGGAAAGAAAAACATTTTACGGAAACAATGGTAAAAAACGGAATCAATATCAATCACTATACAGTGTGTTCCGAAATGAGCATCCTCATTGGAATCGTTTTCAATAAAATAAAAACAATACACAATACGGGAAAGAAAAACATTTTACGGAAACAGTGATAAAAAAAATTGGAATTCGTATCTATCACTATACAGTGTGTTCAGAAATGAGCATCCTCGTTGGAATCATTTCCGTTAAAATAGAAAATAAAAAACAATGTTCATTACGGGAAAGAAAAACATTTTGCGAAAACAGTGGTGAAAACGGAATCAATATCAATCACTATACAGTGTGTTCCGAAATGAGCATCCTCGTTGGAATCGTTTCTAATAAAATTTTAAGAACAAAAAAACGATTTCACATTACGAGAAAAAAAAAACATTTTACGGAGACAGTGGTAAAAAACGGAATCAATATTAATCACTATACAGTGTGTTCCGAAATGAGCATCCTCGTTGGAATCGTTTTCAATAAAATAAAAACAATACACAATATGGGAAAGAAAAACATTTTACGGAAACAGTGATAAAAAAATTGGAATTCGTATCAATCACTATACAGTGTGTTCAGAAATGAGCATCCTCGTTGGAATCATTTCCGTTAAAATCGAAAATAAAAAACAATGTTCATTACGGGAAAGAAAAACATTTTACGAAAACAGTGGTAAAAACGGAATCAGAATCAATCACTATACAGTGAGTTCCGTAATGAATATCCTTGTTGGAATCGTTTCTATTAAAATAAAAAATACACACTACGTGAAAGAAAAACATATCACGGGAACGAGTGATAAAAAAAATTGGCATTCGTATCAATCACTATACAGTGTGTTCCGAAATGAGTATCCTCGTTGGAATCGTTTCCGTTAAAATGAAAACTAAAAAACAATGTTTATTACGGGAAAGAAAAACATTTTACGAAAACAGTGGTGAAAACGGAATCAGGATCAATCACTATACAGTGCTTTCCGTAATGAGCTTCCTTGATGGAATCGTTTCTAATAAAATAAAAAAAAAACGATGCACGTTACGAGAAAGAAAAACATATCACGGGAAACAGTGATGAAAAAAAAATTCAAATTCGTATCAATCACTATACAGTGTGTTCCGAAATGAGCATCCTCGTTGAAATCATTTCCGTGAAAATAAAAAACAATGTTCATAGTGGGAAAGAAAAACATTTTACGAAAACAGTGTCCGAATCAATATCAATCACTATATAGTGTATTCCGTATTGAGCATCCTCGTCGGAATCTTTTCCAATAAAATTAAAAAAAGCACTCTTTACTGGAAAGGAAAACATATTATGGCAAACAGCAGTAAGAAACGGAATCAGGATTAATCCCTATACAGTGCGTTCCGAAATGAGCATCGTCGTTGGAATCGTTTTCAATCAAATACGGTGGTAAAAAGCGGAATCAGTATCAATCACTAAACAATGTATTACGCAATGATCATCCTCGTTGGAATCGTTTCTAATAAAATTAAAACTCCGTTAAAATACACATTACAAGGAAGAGAAACATTTTATGAGAAAGCAGAATCAGCATCTACCAATACACAGTGAGTTCCGTAATGAGCATCGTCGTTAGAATCTTTTCCGAGAAAGTATAAATAATATTCATTACGGAAAAAAAAAATGACGTGAAAAAAGGGACAAAACGGAACTGATATACTATATCGATGTNAGAAAACCAGAGAACTTCTGGATCAAGTATTGGAACAAAATAGCCTTCGTGGATGACTTAAAGATGGAATAAACTCTCATTCGTGTAACATGGAGTGGAAAACCAAGAAAACCTTCCTCGGGTAGCCCGACGGCAAGAGGATTCTAACCCAATGATCCGTCTACCACTGAGTGCGAGCTGGGAGCAAAATTCGTATCAACCAGCCCTAGCTGGGATTCGAACATGATTCCCTCATTGGGAGGTGAACGCTCTATCACCTTATCTGAAAAAACCCGACATTGATAAACCAGAGTTTCATAATAGATATTAGAAAAAAACGAACGCTGAAATAGTGCAGTCTGTTACATCGTCCTCTCTCCTCTGATGGAAAGCTGAGGATCCTGGCAGCCGACTTAAGAACCAGAGTCTGTACGCAGTAAGATCCACAAGAGTTAGAAGCTTACAGTCCTCTCGTTGGTTACAGTGTGGAAGTTTGGAAATTGAGGTACTGGTTCAAACTACTGCCCACGTCATTTCTCCGGAGCCAAAATTACATGACATTCCTATCATGGCCATAAAAAGATAGAGCCCTTAAAAATGGAAGCATGGCCACAACTGTTTGATGTGTTTGACAACTATCGTTAAGATATTTCCTCCATATAAAATCAGAAATGAAAACCTACTGGAAAGAGCCAAAGTGCCAATTATTCAGGAGGAAATATGTAGATGGCTATTTCTTGAAGAAATTGGTTATTCCTTGAATAAACGTTGAGAGACTATATCATATGCATATGTTTCTCTCATTTAAGATCCTAAAGGCAAAAAGTAAAGAAGTTGACCCAGAATGACACGGCAGAGACATATTAGCGAAAACTTTTATAGATGATACGATTAACTGGATTAAAGGATACAAAGCACAAGGCGAGAGACAGGATGGTAAAGAGGGACAAGCTGAATACTTTCTGTGTTAGACGGTGTGAGATTCTTAAAAAGTAGATAAAAAATTAAGTATTCAATATAAAAATTCAATCCCGTTATAGTAATTATTAAGCAATTAAAGCATTACATATCACCATTCTAAATAAAATTATATAAAAAAATAGTCATTTTTAGCAATTAAAATAACAAGAATGGTCCACCATTCATCTCATGGAAAAATTTTAAAATTCAAAGATCTCTATAAGAAATTCTTAGCAGAAGTTTAAAAATCTCTCAAGGTGCACAAGCAAGTGTCCACACACATCTTTACCTTCACTTTAAATTTATAGCTGTAGCTCTGAGAGTGCCAAAGTTCTGTTGCAGTGTGCCGTCCGTTATGATCCCAGATTTGTTTGAATGCTATTATTCAGTTTCTGTTTAACGTATATAACTGGCCTTAATCTTTCTTTGAAAGTGAGAAATTTCTTCCCGATTTAGAGCTCATGATCTAAGTGGTCTAATACTCTTTCGTTTCTTATTTTCTACGCATTATTAGGCGTGTTTTAGAGGAGAGAAAATACAACACAAAAGTGAAAATAAATTTTATATAATTTTTAGCGAAATAATCAAACTAAACAATAAAATTTAGTTTTTTAACGACTGGTTCAAAAAATTTAATTTTCTACATAAAAGAAATACATAAAAGTATCACAATAAAGTATACATAAACATAAAAATTTTAATTTATTATAAATTTTATATATATATTTTGTATAGATTTATTAATTACTTATAGCGAAAGAAATTTACAATAAGATATTTTCTTCTTTTATTGTATTAAAAACTTATCATTCAAAATATATACGTAATTATTTCTTGGTACTACAGCCCAGAACAGGCATCAGTCGTTCCAACGAGTTTCTTCCAACGAAGTCTGTTAGATGCCTGTTTTTTCAAATTAGTTATTTGCAATGTTTTTAAGTTTTTCAATGCCATCAAGCCACTGAGTAAAGGTCTTGTGGCTCATTGAAAGTTAATATCTTTGTGGGGTAGTAAGCCTCTGATCAAAATAAGTTACCGAGATACCTTATTCGGTTCGATTTGATGATTATGTCTGGTTGTTGCATCGATTATATATTTCATGATTTTAGTAAATTCTCTTGATGTTATTTTTATTAAAGCTCCCAAAATTTTACATAGAATTTTTAATTAAAAAATTATTTGCCTGTTTTGGATTGGCTAGGTTTACTTGATGCCCAACTTTCGCTGATGTAGAGGACTACTGATCGGATTAGTGTTTTATACATACTAATTTTTGTTCTGTTGCTAATGAATCGTGATCTTATTAATTAGTTTCTTCAACCAGAGTAGCGTCCCGCAGTGGACTGATCGTTAAGACATGGTTCCCAGCAGATCACCGAAGTCAAGCATCACTGGCTACTGTCAGTGTGCGGGTGGGTGACCATTAGGATCAGCCTGCGTAGGGACCGAGGGTGTGCGGTATGGACCCTCGTTAAACTGTTCTACCGTAAAGTGCTCGACTTCGCGTGCAGGTCGTCGGGCTACCGAAGCGGGGGTGCCATCCCCTCTGCAGAGGATCAAAATTGCGATGGCATGTCTTCGGATCATCCTCAGGGATGTTTCCCAGACCGTCGCCAATAGCCCATTGTACAGCTCTAGTGCAACGTAATAAATGAACAACAACAACAACAACATCAACCAGAGTAGCATTTATTTACCAATCGGTGATCAATGTCAACTTTAATTTCATTTAGTCACAATTATCCCAAAGTATTTAAGTCGGTTACTTTCTCAAAGGTATAAACATTCTACATCAGTGGTACACACACAAGTATTATGAATATTTTATTCAGATCAAAAGTTACTTATCTAATTAAGCTAAGCAAAGTCTACGGGACATTGGATGTTGAAAGTTCACGTATACGAATTCGGAGATGCGACAGAGAATTTTACGGACGAGATGTATTCCCCCCCAAAAAAAACTCGCTAATTATGTTGTAATTTAATTTTTCAACTTCGCATACATGATATTTTTTTCATCCAGTGTGAATGTCCCTCATATTGCAATCTTCTGAAAAAACGTTACCAACCAGTTAGAGCAGAAGCGTTGCTCGTTGACGGGACGATTATGTAACAATTTCTGAAAAAGTGGTAACTGGTAGGTGCAATTAAAGCGTAAGTATTATTTTGCGTGTAACTGCAAGAGAAGTAGTTTGGCTTTATTCGTGAATTATCAATTGATCAATTTCGCGCAGCCAAAGTTGTTTGTGCATCGAAGACTGAAAAGCATAAGTCATTATTGATTTTCTAACATCTTTTGGGGGAAATGCGAGAAAATGCTTTTCAAATTCTGTATATTAGTTCATTTTATTACTGAAATTACCTTCTACCATGATCATTTTGTGGTTGCTTTTCGCAAATTTCTTATGAAAAAAAGAAACTAAAAACACGTCTGTTCGTTAAACCTGAGCTTTTAAAAAAGTGGTATTGATTTAATTATATTCTCTTGTAGTTTCAAAAATAATGTTTATTATGTATCATTTATATGTTGCCTAATTTTGGTGTTACTTAAAATATCGCTATAAACATTTTAGTTTTTCATATGTTGTTTTTGTTTGTTAGAAGATAATTTGTTTGTGAGTAAGCAAAGTATTGCATTTTTAAGAATATACCTGTTGCCAAAGTGCTACTGCCCAGTTCATGTCTATACAATAAATTTAAAGCAGATCCCGTTATAAGCTAATAAACAGCTAATACCTTTCAAGTTTTCCCCATCTGTAAATATTATTTGCCACTGTTTGATTGTCTCTGAAACTTGACAGCATTTTTGATGCTGATCTAGATATTGAAATCTTTCTAAACTACACGTGCGAGAAATGAAATATAAAAAAATTTATATCTATTTATTAATTTATGACATTCCTCAGTTGATTTATTTTGATTAATAGAAGTTATACAAAATAAAATTGTGTTTGTGTTTTGTTGTTTTCTTAAATATTTTTTATTATTGTGCGCTGTAGTGTTTTTGTTGTTATTAAGTATTCCTTATCTCCAAAATGATATGTTGTTCCCTTTGAGCACGCTTTTATTTATTTTTGTTTATATTTATTGAGAGTTTTAAAGATAACTTTATTCAGTTGACATAAACAGATGCCAATATAAGAATATTTCTTTAACTTTTTTTGTGTGATAATTATTCAAGGGGTCATCTTGCATCAAGACGGTTGCAACTTTGTCATTTTTTGTTCAGAAAAAATTTAAAAAAAAAAAAAAAAAAAAAACGGAAGTGGTACACAAGGAATAAAAGGAAATCTACCACAAGAGAGAAAACTTAAAATGTGAAGTCTGTTAAGAATAGTAGTATACATTAAAGTAAATTTAAATTGAGTGTAATTCATTATGACGTAGTGGGTCAATAGCAAATATAGTATAGAACCACTTGTAAATATCTCTCTATATATTATACCCAAAGTAACTACATACTTATGACATTTTAGTTTTTTCTTCCCAAGCAACAATTTTACCTTGGTCCCAGTTGAGCTCAAAATTGGCTGAATATGTATCCTATATGAACATGCACTGAGGGACCAAAATTGGGATGTCTAGATTTTTCAATATTAGTCTTATATAAGATCAATAGAGGACCTATATTGGCTGAATAATAAACATAAAATATCAGGTTATACTGTTAATTTTATATAGGGCTAATATTGGTTGTAAAGTGACTGTAAAATATATGGTGAATCGGACAACTCTATATAACAGCCCGTTAAACCCTTATTGAGCCAAGACTCATGAATATTGGCAAAATGAGGGCCCAAGTTATTTTGCTGATAGGGTTTATTCATATTTACAAATGAAATTATATGGTCCAATTTGGTATGAATGAAAAATGCAGTGATTAAATTTTTTATGAGGCCTTGTTCTTTTATTTTTAATGTTATATATTCTGGATTAATCAATTTGTTCTCCCATTAACTTGAAATTTTTAAAAGATAACTCAATCTTTATTGAATAGAATTTTAAAAAATTGCAACCATGGAGGTAAATACTTCCAGTCTCTTTTATTACATTCTATGACTGACTCAACTAGTCAGAATGAATTAAGTCATAGCGGTTCACAAAATGATAACGTTTATGGGGAATGACTTGATTGTGCAAAAGAAAAAAATTGTGAATATTGTTTGTATTACCAACCTCAATACTGTTCATCTTTTCATTAGAATTTGTGTATAAAAAGATTGAATATATGTCATATTGATATATATGTCAGACACTAATTAAATAACGATCAACTCTTTGCAAGCGACAGCAATTATTTTGCAATGCACCAGTCCAATCGGAAAATCCTCAGTATTTTTTAATCAGCCTGACAGTTTTTAGATTTATTGCACTGAGCCTTTATACCTTAATCTAATTAGAAAATTTATTCGTTGCTTAATTTGCCTAAATTATTTTAGGCAGTTGACAATAAAAACCAAAGTAGTGAATGCTTATTGTAAAAAGCTTTGTTAAAGACTCTTTGCATTAAGCCTAAAAAAATTCTATCTGGCTGAATAATTCTTAAAGCATTTCCTAATGGCATAGAATGAGCATAAAAATATTATGATCATTAAAAATTACTGAAGATTTTCTTAGTTAGCCTGGTGAATTGCAAAATGCTAGCAATATTAGTAAACAGCTTGCTTTTTAATTTACCCAGGACATACACATTCAAAAATTTATCTGTTTCATTTCAAAGTCACCCAGTAGTTCCGATTAAGCTTTGCATTTGTGTTATGATTAATTTTTAAACTCTTAAGTTATTTGCTGCTTTCCTTGAATTCATATGTTGTTTGCATTCCCATGTGTTTTATTTTGTGAAAAAGTTAAATGTTTATATAAAAAAATTTCTTTGGCTGAAGCTGTTTACACTGTTAGAAATATCACATTTGTTTGGTACAAGATGTTTTAAAATTTTAAGTGACCACAATATTCCTCTGCTCAAATGTAAAGAAATATTTTTTGATCTGCCTACATAGAAGAACTAGAATTGTAATTTATCATTCATTTTAATGCCTGTAAACGCTGCATATTTTTATTTTTGATTTTATGAAATTTTTTTTTCTTATTTAGATCTAATGGAGCAAGGTGATGACAATCATTTATGTTTGCGATGTGGTCAAACAATCATAGGCCTCAATAATTACGTTTCACATCGGCAACAAGGATGCTTTAAGATCAATCAACCAGTATCATCTCCTCTTCTGTCTCAGGGCTCAGATATTTTAACATCTGTTGATTCAAGTGTTAAAGAATTGCAAGAACCTTCCTTTACTACATCAGAAATTTACAAACTCTCTGCTGATGATTTCTTCCTTTCCTTAAATTTACAAAGCATTGCTAACACAGGAAGTACAAATCAAAGAGCATTAAGCAATGTTAGTGATAATTTTTGTTCCAAACTTGGTTTTACCTCTTTAGATAATGATTTAGATGCTACATTTACGTATGATAAGGAGATTTTACCTGAAACAATAATTTCCGATACCTCTTGTATGAATATAGATAGATTGTTATTATCATCTGATAAGTTAGAATCTGTATTTAAAACTTCAAATAATGCATTTTCAATCGACGAGAATGTATTATGTGACATCAATGATGTATCTAACTCTAAATCTAACTGTGAAATTGGTATTATTCCATCCAGCACTTTGACATGTGGGACAGATAATAGCTCTGAAACCGATAAACAAGCTGCAACTCCTTCCTCAGCCATTGTTTTGTCTTTCAAACAGCGAGTTTCAGAGCGCCAAGCTAATTCTACGAGTTCTAATATTGAATGTTGTACTCCTGATAAAAATCAATTGGTTTGTTCTTTATGTAATTTCAAATCTGATTTTATATCAACTTTTTTGAACCATTTACTTTTGTGTGAGTATAAAGAATCGAATGAAGAGAAGTGGTTAAAAGAAGTTTTTAGAAATGAACTTCATTTCATTAAAAATGTTTTATTTACATGCAACCTATGTTCTTTTTATTCAAATGATAGAATTGCTTTTCTTGAACATTTAAAAAATAAAATCCACTGTCAAAAAGGGGCAAAACTTAAAAATCCCTTAATATGTTTACCTTGTAGAGATGAGTTTTCTTCTAGTGATGATATGATAAATCATTTTTCTAAAAATCATCTATCTTCAGAAGAGTTTATACATCCAATAATAGTGATGGAAAAGAAAAGAAATATTCATTGTTGCCACTGTCTTGCTCTAGTCAAAGCTTGCATCCTCTCAGCTTCAAACAACAATAACAATTCGATCAATAATACTGACTTAGTCATGTCTACTAAATTGGGGGTAGTTATCCACTGTGCTTACGGTATTAAACGAGGCTTATTAAATTCGCATTTTAAACTGTTTAAATCTCTGTGTAGACAAAAGAAACTAACGAAAAGTGTTGATAACTTGTTCATAAACTGTTCTGATAAAACTATAGAAAATCAAGAAATTGTTTCAGTAGATTCCGTGAAGAATGGTTTTCTTAAGAAATTTAGTTATTTAAACACAAAGAAGAAATCTGTAAATGCAAAAAAATTTAAGCCAAAAGTAAAAGTGCATTTCTGTTTTAAGTGTGAAACAGAATATAAAAATACAGTTTTGTTTAAAAATCATTTGAAACTTCATAAGAAAAATGACTCAGTTAAAGCTAGTGACACAGAAAAAACATATTTGTGTGAAACTTGTGGTTATGTGTGCAAAACATTTCATGGTATGACTAAACACAAAAGATATCATACTGGTGAAAAACCATTCAACTGCCCTTACTGTGATCTTTCATTTGCTGTGAGTAATTCCTTGCTAAGGCATAAAAGAACTCATACAGGTTTGAAACCTTATAGTTGTCCGTATTGTTCATATGTGTGCAACAATCAAGAAAATTTGCGAAAACATATTTTGAAAACGAAGAAACATGCTGGAAGGAAGATGTATCCCTGCAAAACTTGTAATTTTGAGTGCAATGAATTTTCTGATTATCAAACTCATATGTTAAAGGATCATTCTCAGGTTTGTTCTGACTTCAAAAATATCCATTTAAGTACAGAATCAAAATTAAATCAGGTTTCCTAGACTATTTACAATCAAAGTTCCTTGCATTTTTGCCTGTCATATGAATTTTTCTTTATTGGTTTGTTAAATGTAATTATGTAAAATTTATTATTATTGCTGACTTTATGATTTTTAAGATATGTATTTTTCATTTCATTTAAGTATTTGGAATGATATTTTCATTTTAATCTAATTAATCTTTTTTTAGAAAAAAAAACTTTTAATTACCTACTTTGAGGAAAGAAATGTGAATTCATGTTTAATTTAAATTTATCATTTTACACCGGGACAAAAGTAGTGTAGCAACCCCCCCCCTTGTTGCAACAATCAAACACACTGAAGTCTTAAAAAAGATAAAAAGTTTTCATTGAATCATCCAACTTTCTACCCTAACGCCAGAAATTGCTTGTTTTAGTATTGTTTTGTGCATGGTCATTCCTGACTCTTAATCATTTTTTAGCATGAAAAGTTTGAATTCAGATAGAAATGTTACTGTTGTGACTTCTAGTCAGTGCCGGATTAAGTGTGCGCGGAGCCCTAGGCTATTAAAATTTTTGGGGCCATTAGATTAAATTTTTTTTCTCGTATATTTTGTATTTATTCAAATATAAAAGTATTTATATATCTTTTCATTTAAGAAAGCATACTTAAAATTAACATAAATAATAATAAGTTAAATTTTACTTTATTTTGTTAAATTAGGACTAAAAAATAATCATAATAATCATAAAAAATAATCATAAGAATTTTAAGGAGTATTCATTCACCCCTAATCATTGGGGGCCTCAGGCCATAGCCTAGTCTGACCTAATGGGCAATCCAGCACTGCTTCTAGTGGATAAGGAAAGCAATTTCTAGAAAGTAAGTGGTCTGGGTAGTCTCCATTCTTAAAGGACGGGGTTATATTGAAATCTGAAAAATAGCCTTTCTTATATAATAGAAAAGATATTTGTACAAAATCAACAGAGAGTTAGAAAAGATGGGAGAAATGGTGAAAGATGATAAATAAGAATTTTTTCAGTGTTCAAAAACGAAAAGATCATAATAAAAAGAAAAAATAGTATTTAATTTTTTTTTTTTAAGAATTGTTTTACAGGGGTTTATTGTCTTAGAGCAGTGTTTCCCAAACTTATGACTTTTGTGTACCCTTTCTAAATTTTTCGTAACGCTGTGTACCACTAATAAAAAAATGAATGTATTTTTTACTTTTTAAAACTTGCACAAAAGTTAGAAATCACAACTGGCTGTTGACACCACTAATTGTTAACTGTTAACTCTGCAAAAGATAGCCAATAGAAAAATACGTAATCGTAAAGTTTCACGGCTAGCTTTGCTTTTAAATAAAAATTTTTGAAATTTTCGTTGGTTGCAAGATATTTCACATAAGAACGCATACCCTCTCTAAACTGTTCCCGTACCCCAGGAGGTACGCGTACCACACTTTGGGAAACACTGCCTTAGAGAATATTGCAATATTTAGGAGAAGGTAACATTAATTGATATGCAAATTCACCAAGCCCACAAATTATTATTGTTATAGAGAGAGTTCACTGTAGTTTATTTCTTGTGATAGTCATTTTCTTGTTATTATATATATATGTAGTTATAGTTATTTTCTCTTCACATGAAACAAACTGCAGAAATATCTCATCTTTTAACAAAACAGTGACTTCTATGTTGTATTAAGTTTCCTCAAATTTTCTAAGAGATTTTCTTAAATAAAATTAAATAAGTTTTTTTAAATAAAAAAATAAATCATGTTTGTTATATTTAAAACTTAAATTGTTTTTATTGATTTATGAATGTTATTATCATTTGAGTTACTTATTTGTTAGGGTTCTATTTTAATCTGATTCATAATTTCTAAAATCATATAATTCCTGTTTGATGAATTATAATTTTTAATTAATTTGATATTTTTTCGTCTTTTTAAACGAAGTGGTTTTGAATGTATGTAGCATTCTGATTTCTTAAAACCAATTGTTTAAACAATATTCTGAGATTTGTTCATCCTTCAAAACATCCATTGAAGCTTGATAGTTATTTTTAGATTAAAATTTCAAACTCTTGTTCATTCAAGGCTAATCAACTGTTTGCCTGTTAACGACTAAATCTTTCTTTTTTATTTTTAATGGCAGAATTTATATATTTTATACGCTCATTATTTTCAGTTATAAATTTGTATAGCTTATTTATTTGTGTTGCACATTTGTCATGTAGTTTCATTTTAATGTGTCTTGTCCTGAAAAATAAAATATTGTATTAACTCAAAACTATTGTTTTTTCTATCATTAAATGTTTTTGTGGTACTTTAAAGAAAAACATTTTTCAGCAGTTCTTGTCACTGTTATTATTCTAAATTTATTTATCTTTGTTTAGTGAACAATTCTGAATTAATTAATAATAAATTGACATTTCAGAATAGTGTGTGCGAATTCTTAGAAGCAAAAGAGTTATTCAATTCTTGATTATTATTATTGGTTATGAATGAAACACAAACACATTTATTAATTCAATACAATACAATGCAATAAAATACAGAATAAAAACCAGAAATAAACCAGATCTCTTTGTCCAAGTCAGGGACTACACAATTGAGTTTATATATTATGATAAATAGAAAACACATACATGAAGGCAAACACAAAAGTGTTAGAAAAACACAACTATAAAACTTAAAGTTTGAAGGATGACAAGCAAGAGTGTCTGGTTTAAAATAAGTTAAATCAATCATGAAATCTCAAAATTATAACTTTTAAAAAAGATATACATATATAGAATTATTATGATTATTTGTCTTCATTAATGGAGAAAAATTAAAATTATTTAAGCATTTTGAATTTCATCAAGATGTAAATTAAAGCATTGGCAATAAATACTGAAAACAAAAAAATAATAATAATAATCTTAGGCTTAGGCATGAAATAAATCTTCCACTACCAGTCATGTGGTTTTTGTTTTAAGTGTTTTAATTTTTGAAAAGATGTAGACATACTTCGTACAAAAATAAGTTACGAAAGGGTAATTATGCTGCGTAACTAAATTTAAAAAAAAAAAATTCTCGTTATTCAACCAGTGGTATGAAAATGTGTATCATAAATACTTTACATGCTTTTAAGCTAATGTCCAGTAAAAAAAAATTAGTCTTACACTTATTTCAGATGATGCAACTTTTGTTTTTTTTTTTTTAATTAGAAAATGTCTCTGTAATTGAACAAAATTCTGAAAGAGAAAAAATAAGTCTATGGCATCATTATCATTCTGTGCAAGGAAAATTAATAACAGAAGTGTTTCTAGAGATATTTTTTCCTGGGGTGCCACCAGGAAATATATTAATTAAAATATTTTTAAAAAAATCTAGATAAAAGCGAAATTTTCGACTTCAGCTGAAAAAAAGCTTTTCTCTCTTTTAAGAATTCTTAATCACAGGACAGAAAATAAAAAGCTATATTAGCTTCTTTAACGATTTTCAAAGAATAAAAATAACATGGGAAATTACAATAAAGAACTTAACTCAGTAAAACATAAAGATCATTTAAAGCTATAATATTCAATAATTTTGAGAATTTCTTAGTTCAGATTATCATAAATTACATAATAAGATCTTAACAATGAAAAATTTACATTATCAAAACATTTTAACTACACTTTTCACAAAAAAGTCTTTTTTTTTATCAGCGTCAAACTTATTTTATAAAATAATTATTATATTTGAAATGATGAGAACACATCTTAAAAACACCTCATTCCCCTGTTGAATGCACAACTTTAGGTGAAGCGCCATCTATCATTTTAATTGATAGTGTAATGTTCAAGAGGAACCCTGATCATACAAAAATAGGCAGTTCAAAACCAATTGTTATTCAGTTGCTGGCTTACTCGCTGGTTGAAATTACATGCCTTTTGATTGTTGTTGATGTGTTGTAAACTTTTAACTTTTTAAATTCATCAAGCGAAATTTGACAGTTTCCTTTAATAATGGCTTCAGTGGTCGATAAAATCACGGCGATTGAGGCTGAGGTTTGTGTTTTTAATTATTTTGTGTCTGTAAACGTTAAGTTTCATTAAATGTGTTAAGCCATGATGAATTAGAAAAATTTGCATTACCTTTGAGACTTAAGATAAGGAGATTATATTACAGTTCTATACTTCATTAATTTAGTAATAGGTTTAATATTTTCGGACACTAAGTTTTGAAGTAATCATTTTGCAATGTTAAAAGGTTATGGAATTTTAGCGTGTCATATAAACGAAACATATAAATGTCTGTTGATTGAAGTTATTTAAAATTTTGATAGTTTTCATCTCAAAGTTACTTAATTTAGTCACAATTTTAATGCCCGTTATGCTTATTTTTAAGATTTATGAAAGGAATCTTTTTTTTAATGCCCTACTTTATTTGTTAGACAAACGATGATAAGTTAGAATAATGTGATGATTGATGTGAATTTTTTTCTTCTTGCACATTCTTATCACAGGTTTCGAACTTTTCCTTAGGAGGGGGGGGGGGTAACAGAACATGGAGTAACAATAGTTCTCTCAATTCCACCAATACATTTTTTTTTCCCCGTCTGTTAATGTTTGCAAAAAGATTTTTTAGAATTTCTTTATAAATTTTTACCTTTCATGCGTTAAAATTATCATTTATGAAAAGTTTCATCATTTATTTAAAATAATAGTAAGTCTTCTACAAGTATGTTTGCGTTCTTGTATTAGGAAAATTCAAATTTAATGTGCAATATAATTACAGATAATTTTGTATTATTTATAATGTTGACAATCAATATTTTTACTTTTACTCGTAAACTATTTAAATGAAAAATATATTAATTCAATCAATCCTATTTCTAACTTTACTAGATGGCCAGAACTCAGCGTAATAAAGCAACCATGGGTCATTTGGGATTATTAAAAGCTCGTCTTGCTAAATTAAAAAGAGAATTGATGACTCCAAAAGGTGGCGGAGGAGGTCCAGGGGAAGGTTTCGATGTTGCTAAAACTGGTGACGCTAGAATAGGATTTGTTGGTAAGTGGAACTTTATTACATATTTTTATTGCGGGATTTATATAGAGTATTCAAAAAAGTTCAAGTGTGCCTTAAAAAGACTTAATTTTGCATCATAACATCCAACACATTAGTCCCTATTTTGGGCTTAAAGCTTTTTTTTTTCTTTTCGAAATAAGTGTTAAAAATTTAACACTTTTATATTATTTTATTGTTTGTTTTTTTAATGTGGATTTTCTTGCTACTCTGTTATTACATGATATGAATTTGAGTGTTTTGACACACTTAGTATGCAACTACTTTATTGTGACTTTATGTTATTAGATGATAGCTCTTTCTGCGGTTCTTTATCATTTTTAAGACTTTTCTACTTGGTAATATATTTATGTTTAATAGAATTCAAATAAAAATGGCAAAACCTTAGATCAAGCTAACTAATGTTTCTATTTGTAGGATTTCCTTCTGTTGGCAAATCAACGCTTATGAATACCTTAGCTGGTGTCTTTTCTGAAGTTGCAGCTTATGAGTTTACAACATTGACTACGGTGCCTGGTGTCATTAAGTATAAAGGGGCAAAGATGCAACTTTTGGATCTCCCCGGAATTATTGAAGGTGCAAAAGATGGTAAAGGTAGAGGAAGACAAGTAATAGCTGGTAAGATCTTTATAGTTGTTGTAGATTTTGGAGAAGATATGTGAGATTTACTGACAGAAATTTTCTTAATCTGTGGAAACTGTTTGAAAGTTTTTAACCAATTATTGTTACTTATTGCACATAAGCAATAATTATCTAATTATATGTTTAAGGATATTTAATTTTAAACATCTGTTTTATTCTAACTGAAATGTCATAATTCGTTATATTTTTAAGTTCATAATATTTGATTTCTTACTTATTAATAAATCTAGTTTTTAATAGATTGCATTGCTTATGTGTCACTGATTAGGCTGTTATTTACTGAGTAAGCTTTGATAACCTCCATGCATATGTTATTTTATATCAGTGCAATTTGAGGATAGCCTTTTTGACCGATCACTAAATTAATTGCCAGTGGCAACTCCAGTTAGGATTGCTGCTCAAACAATGCGAGAAATAGGACGGTCTAAGCTTATTCTGTTATAGTGGTTTTCAAATTAAACAGTGTTATCTATCAAATAAGTTTCAAGGGAACGTATACACATTGACATAATGAAAATATTGAAAATTATGTTTTATTTTTAATATTTATGAGTGCCAGTTTACCATAAATACTTTTGAAGTATAAATAAACTCATCATCGCTAATACTTTTTGATATTCCATATCTTTCTTACGTGACAGATATTACTTCTATAACCAGGGAGAAAGTTTATGAATTATCTTATTCTGTGATTTCTTGAATCAATGCTCTCTAGATTTACTGAATAAAGACTAGTATATGGCCAGGTTAGTTGTCGCTGATGCTTCTGTCAGCCAGCCAGCACATTCAACCAAATTTTGCTATCAGCGTTGACTCTTTATTCCTTGTTCCATTGAAAGAAGAGAAATGGATAAATTTTCTCTCTTCCTTATCAGTTCTTGTTGATTCATATTTTTTGGGGGGTTTTAAGTTCAGCCACTAGGTGTAGTAAAATAGCACATAAATACATTGGCGTAGCTGTTGGAAAAATAAAACAAATCTGGCTTCTGACTACAAGCTGGCTATCCTACCAATACTGTATAATCCAATGTGGGGAATAATAAATTGCATGTTGGTTATTCTTAAGAAACTAAAGAATTTGTAGTTTAGTATGAGAGTATGAGCTAAGAGTATGCATTTTTCTTAGTAATAAAGTAGGCTGTATAACTGGTGAGAACCTTTTTGAAGAGTAAAATTCCATTTTAAAGTTAATTTGGGAATTTAAGTTTAAAAAGTAAAATCATATTGCCTACTCCTAAAATTACTAATGGTTTGAAAAGACGATTTAAGAAAAGAAAAAAAAATGCACAGTTTTCTACGTTCTGTTGAGAAATCAGATGATTTACTGTTACAAAATTTCAAATCTAGTTGTAAATTTCTACAAAAGTGTTGCTAGCTATGTTATTTTTTTTTTTCGCATATCAAATCATCATAATAATTAAAATTTTTGTACCAAGGTCTGTTAATTTTATCCTCTTATCCTCTACCATCTTATTATATCTTATGGTTGCTGCAAATTATGGTTATTTTAAAAAAAATTTTAATAGTTTTTCTTAATTAGCAGTGACATCTGTTGACAAACTTTAATCTGGACTCTGGTTTATTTAAGTAGAAATTAGCAAAATGTGTCTTTTTATCTCTTTCTGTTTTTCTTTTATTGATTTTTAAATTCCTTGGTCATTTTCAGAACACCTGATGTATAGGATGTCTTAAAAAATTTGTTTATAAATCTTTTTTGAATTATGTTTGCTTTTTTCCCCCTCAGAATTTCTAAAATATTTAAAAGTAGTGATTGTTATTTTTGTGCTTCAAATTAATGCTCTTTATTTGTATCCTGGCTATTATTATTTCTGTTTTTCAGTCTTTAATATTGTTTATTATTCTTTCAACTAATAGTTTTGTTCTATTTATTTCAGTGGCACGTACTTGCAGTTTAATCTTTATCGTATTGGATGTCTTGAAACCATTACTTCACAAAAAACTTATTGAACATGAATTAGAAGGTTTTGGTATCAGGCTAAATAAAGAGCTGCCTCAAATGGTTTTAAGAAAAAAAGACAAAGGTGGAATTAATCTTCAAACCATGGTAAAACTATACTTTTTCATTTTTATTTCGTTCAAAATATGTTATTCATTTAGTTTTTATTTGTTCTTGTTTTCATAATTTTTTAATTTCCATTTAAAAATTCTTGATATTTTGTCCATTTCTTTTTCTAAAGTTTATGCAACAAATTAAAAATGTTTTATGCTGAAAAAAAAAAACATTTCATACAACACAAAAATACTAACATTTTAACAAAATAGATTTTAGTTTAAACTCATATATAACATGCAACCGCATATTTTCTTATTTAATAACTTTATCACATATTTCCATTTATTTCTAAACATGTAAAATATTTAAACCTTTCAAAGAGATATTATTGTGGAAAGTGTTCAACTTCGCACGCAATTCGTCCAGCTACCAAAGCAAAATTGCAATGGCATGTCTTGGAATCATTCTCAAGGATGTTTCCCCGGCCATCGCCAATAGCAAATTGTGCAAATTGTGTGCTAATATCATGAGAAAGGTGCAAAACTTTGCTAGTCATTAAATACACTGAAGAAGTATAAAGTAGTTTTGCTTGTATGTTCATTAAAAAATATATATATATTCCAGGAGCAATTTGCCATTACTTTATTTACAGTCCTCAATTATCAAGTTTTTAACTTATTGAACTAATTACTTTATTCTTTTAATTGATTAATTTAAATTTCATTGCATAAGGTGCGGGATTAAACATTAATTAAATAGGCAGGATTAATGACACTTTTTTTAAAATTAAAAATGCCCTCTTTATTAAAAAAAAATGCTTTTAAAAAAATTCCTGTGAGATATCTTGACTGGTTAACTGACTGTATATTCTTTTTTTTANCTCTGTCTTTCATGCAGCCTTCACATGGAAATACACAGGATTAAAGGATTTCACCATTAACACCTCATTACCATTAGTTATAGATTGTGCTGAAAATGATTTTGTGAATTAATATGTAAAACCAGTAGGGTTGTTTTTAAAAAAATATAAATTTTAGTCCATAATACATATACTCTCTTCTCTCTATATAGGCAAAGCATTTAGGTATTATATTTGAAATTAATTATTGCCACAACAAGCATTGTTGCTTCTAGTAAAATAGAAGAGAATAATTTTTAAAATTGGTCTTAGATTAAGGTCCTTGAAAATTTTGTTGAGGTCCTTGAAAAGTCCTGGAATTTCAATCTCATAGAGTGGGAACCCTGTAACTATATGACAAATCTAACTCGAATAAACTATGCTTTATTAAAACTTTTTTGGTTTTCATGCAAATCATTGCTTCTATCAATAATTTATGTATTATGAAATCTACTTATCAAAGCTTCATTTCATGAAATTTAATATTTTACAATATGTATCATTTAATAAATTTTCTATTAAAAAGTTTAATTGTGTATTTTATTAAAAAAAATATTTCTAATGAAATATTGCAGTGCCTAGTCAAAATATAATCTAAAAATTTTTTGAAGTTATCCTGGAAAGCATGGGAAAGTGAGGAAATTTTGCTTCTAAAATTGAGTGGAAACCCTTAGTGTAATATCAATAGACATCTGAAATAAATTGTGAAATAATTGTTGAATTTGAATTACAATCCATTATTGTTTTACTAGTGGTTTTTTAGTATATTTACATTTAAAATTTTAATCATTTTGATCTTTTATTCTTTTTCTTTCATATAGGAATTGGACATAATTTATCAAATACCCCATACAGTTCCATTATCAGCTCATCATAAATGGAATTTTGATGACCTATTGGAGAAAACTTGGGAATACCTAAAGCTAATTAGAATGTAAGACGATTTTCCAATAGTGAGTGATCCTGTAAATTTTAACAGCCTGTTAATTAAATCTGATTTTAATATTAAATAATCTCTTCAGGGCTGATTGCTTTGTGGTGTGAAGAAAAAAGACTTAATTTATTCAAATGTAATTTGTTGATTTTTATATTAATAGGAATTGACAAATCAGAAAAAGGGGGAGAAATAATAAAAATTCTCAAAAGAAAATAATGAACACATTTATGGCTGTTGAGCATTAATCTTAATTTGTGAGTGAAATAATTTTCCTTTCTGTAATAAATTGGATATCAGTCAAATTTTACTTTTGTTGCAATCTGGAAACATAAAATTATAAACATATAATATTTTTTATACACTTGCCGGAATGTTAATTGTATTTAAGTAAAAACACCTCGATTACTAACTATTTACAAATGTGTTCGTTTATTGATTTCTTATTAAAATAAAAGCTACCATAATATGTTTAATACATCTATTATTTTTATCAACTATTAAGGTTCTGTTAGAAAAAAAAATACCTAACTAAATGCCAAACAATTACTTCATCCTTTTTTTTTTTAATATTTTTAATTGTACATCAAAACTAATATCAGTTCAGCCAAATCATAAAATTTTTGTTTGTCTTGTTAAGGGATTCTATAATGAATTATTAAAGTTATTATCAATTTTTTTATTATTATTATTGTCACTTATTATAACTATAAAAAGCTTAACATCCACAGACGTGTGAAAGGTTAAGTTTCTTATATTATATTCTTCTTTGTTCTTATATTCTTCTTTTGATCTAAAGTTAACCAATAAAAATTAAAATCTATAAGAGTGGGCAGTTAACAAAGTGGGAAACTTAACAATTTCTCCATTTTTTGTTCTCGGTTGAAGAATTATTTTTTGTCCTGCAAATTTACTTTTTTAATTTAACTTTTCCTAACCTTAATCCTTTCCGATTCTTTTTTTGTTCTTTAACTATAAGTTTATCATAGTTTTAAGTTCAAGAAGATCCAAATAGCATATATATATCTATACATACAATTTCGAAGCACAATATTTCTAAGATTGTTAAGCTGCGGTGTATGTATGAGCAACAGAAAACAATTGATTTATGTTTGTGTTAATATATATGTTGTTAATTATATTTATGTGTCATTGACTTTTTTATCCCAAAACAAGATTTATTGTTACATGTTTAAGAAACTTCATTTTTAGGTTTTATTGCCTATCTTAATACCTTCTGTATTTCTTTCGATTATTGTGTATTTCTGTTAGAATTGTAAAATTGATATTAACATATTTTTTATCTTATTATTTTTTGTTTCCCTCTTGCTTAAAGCTATATTTATTTTCTAGATACACTAAACCTAAAGGACAGTTACCTGATTATGAATCGCCTGTCATTCTAACACATGATAGATGTACTGTTGAAGCCTTCTGTAATAAGCTTCATCGCACAATTATGAAAGAATTTAAATAGTGGGTATAAATTATTTGCATGACGCTTTCTCTTTGTAGTCAGGGATTTGCTGATATGCAGTTTTCCTCTTGATATTGTTCATTTTTTTCTGCTTTTAAAACATTTTTTTTTTTTTAATTCATCAACAAGTAGGAATTTTTTCTTGTGGAGAGAAAATAGAAAATCTCCCTTGCTTGTTACATGTCCAGAGCAAAATTGTTCAATTGTAAAACCAATGCTACAAGAAATGTTAATTTGAAATATAAAAAGACAACCCTATTTCTATATTTCAAATTTAATTAGAAAACCTTTTGTGCGTATTACAAATTTATAGTCAAAAAGTAATTTGTACAATTAGATATTAGAGTAAATAATTTTTAAACAAAAGAAAAATTTTTTTGAATTTATATAGTTAGAAACTATATTTACTGGACCAGTATTCTACTAATGTTTTAAAAATGTAGTGATTACTTGCAATGGAATGATGAAACACAGAAAAAAATTGGTTTAGGTGTGTATATTGATAGTACTTAAATAACTGTTATTTTTAATGAAGAGGAAGACAATTTTTTCATTATTTAAATTATTTAATAAACTCTCCTTTCATAGAATTTAAATTTTTTCTGTCCTATCCACTTAAATTTAAAAATAAAGCATTATCTTTGTTTTGTCATTACTAAAGACATTTTGCAGTTTTTATATTTTCTTTAAAAAATATAGTCTTTTTTACAAAGTTTCTCAAATTTGTGTTGAAATTTGAATATTCATTGTTTTTCAAAATTGTTTTGGTGCATCCTTAATAAATCAAAAAACAAATTTTTAGCATATGAAGCTCAGTTTCAAAATCATTAATTTTTGAAATTTTATGTTCATGATTTTTGATTTGCTTGTTAACCTTTTGCTTAGGGTTGGTGCAACATGTGGGCCACATGTAATGGTACACCATAAGCAAAGGGTTGATGTTATCTACTTATCCAATTTTGTGTAGAAATTTTATCATGAATATCTTTAATGTTTTTCCAAATTTTCTATTTTTCTCATAAATTTTACAGCATTGTTAAAGTTTTAATCAAATTTGCATTACGTTACATAATTAGATTATTTATAATAAATTATCTTTTGCTCAAATATATTTTAATTCATTGTAGAATGTGAAATACATTTGATATTTTTTTAATACTGAATTAGTATTTTATTGTTACAAATGGTAGCTATTAGTGCTCTTCTGTAAAATAAGTTCAAAAATCTTATGTTTAAATGTGTCATTTTTTAAAAAACTATAACAATTTTTATTTATTTTACAGTGCTTTAGTTTGGGGTTCATCTGTAAAGTATAATCCTCAGAAAGTTGGAAAAGATCATGTTTTAAATGATGAAGATGTAGTTCAAGTTGTTAAAAGGTTATTATTATTAGTAGTAGTATTATAAAATGTGTGATTATAACATATAAAATTTCATTTACTTCAGAAAAAGTAGACATATTTTGAGAGCTAAAAAATCGATGCTCATTCTCAAAACTTGCCAGGCATAAGTGAGAAAAACAATAGATTTAAAACAAAAGACAAAATGAAATTAGTGAAAAACAATTCTTTTAATGACAAATTGTTTCAAACCCTGTTACAGCTCATCTTGATATCCTGAGATCTCATTTCCTCCATATTAATGCTAATTCCTTTGTTAACGATGTGAGTTTTCAACCACCTCTCTTTAGCTTGTGAAAATTTATACTGCCCGGATTTGTCTCTCTTGTTTTTCTAATTTTGGCTTTTAACTTTATTTATTTTCCATTTTTCGTTTGCTACTTAACGCTTTCAATTTTACCCTTGGCTGCTGCGAGTTTTCTAAATCAGTTTTTCATCTTTATTATTTTGCATTTGCAACTTTATATTTTCTGTTTCAAATTTCTTTTGTTTTTCCTTGTTCGCGTTTTGGCAAGTCTTCAAAATAGGCACCTATTTTTGAGCACTCGACACATTTTGACTTTTGTATATGCTTGCTTTTCGTTATTTATTTAATCACCAAGCATAATTAGACTTCAGGGTCGATTTGACTGTCGCCTTTTTTTAAAAAAAGATTTATGCAAATAGATACATTTAGAATTTATTTGAATTCATTAGTTTATTCTTTTAAAAAAAAACAATACTCATAAGAGAAATTTGGAAAACAGATTCAAATGCTATATAAATTTTCCTTAGTAGCTGTGTCCATTTTCCTAGGCACATTTTGAGACATGTCTATTTTCATGAACAAGCATTTCAAGCTTTGTCCATATTTAAAAACTCGCCAACATTATGAAACATTAATTCCTATTTTTAGTTCAAACTACATAATATATTTTTTTATTAGATATTTTCTGATAAAAAGCTTTTCCTTCTATTAAATCTTTCTAGGAAGTGCTTAAATGTTAGGTCTTTATTATTTTATATACCGATTTTGTATATGTGTTTTATTTGTTTATTATTTTTTTGCAGAGTTTGAAAGAAATCCTGGCCAAGGAAGAAATGTTGTAATAAAGTGAAATTTATATTCACTGCTTATTTTGTCTTAATCATTACAAAATGTGTGTATTTCTCTTAATTTAATGCATTCGAACCAAAACAAGTACAACAGTTAAAAAATGAGTATAATGTTAAAATAACTAATAAACCATCTCTGCTATACTATAAAAATAACACTGCCTTACAAGAAAATTCAAGCCATGACACCGTTCCATTTTATGCTAATTTAAAATGACATCCTGCAAAATATGATCTCTTTTTCTCCTGTGTATGCACTTTTCCAGTTTTATGGCTATATAATGTATGTATTGTATGTAACATGTATGTACAGTGCACAAAGAACAAAAAAAACAGTCCAGATTAACTTTTCTCCATTTTCTTGGACTCAATCTTAATGATTCAAAGGGTTAAACTCAAATGTGTTACAAGTTAAGTCAGGAGAGCGATCAAGAGGTTTGAGTCCTTAATGCTAATTTTACTTTTTGCGTATTTCAGCATATCTTGAGAACTTTTTAAGTGAAAGGGAAAAATTTTTGCACGTAATTATAAATTTTGTTTATCTAAAGATAATTCCATGCAAAAAAAATAAATAATTACTTTTAGTAAATATTTATTGTTTTATTCAATAGTAGAAAAATTTTTTAATTCTAAGATATACAATTTTTGAAATTTTAACAAATGTAATTTTGCATGGCAAAACTCAAAAGAAATTGATCAAATTGTTCCTGAGAAATGAAATTTTAAAAAGTCGTAATTTTAAAATTTGATTTCTCTGGAACAGAGAATTAAAATTTTAAATTTTTTTCTATTCGACAGATTTCTCTCAATTTTTTTTATTTTGCCATACAAAATTACATTCTTTAAAATGATGTAAAAAATTTTATACCTTACAATTCAATTTTCTCAGCTATTATTAAATAAAATAATAAATATTTACTATAAGTTATTTTTTGCATGGAATTATCTTAGGATAAACGAATCCAAATTCAATAATTGCGTAAAAAAATTTTTCTTAAAAAGTTCTCGAGAAATGGCGAAATGCGCAGAAAGTAAAATTTACATTAGAAGTTCCCCAAAAAATTATTCGAAGAAAGAACATTTTTGTTTCTGATATTGTAATTTAAAATATCGTCTGCACTAATTAATTAGCATATTTGAGGTTAACCCTTTGAACCATTAAGATTGAGACCTGGAATGTAAAGATGTGATCATTAGGTCAAATATTATTTAGGGTGATCCTTTTTTCTTTTTTTTTGTCTACTGTACTTAGATGCATCCCTACCCAAAATTCTCAGGCCCTATCTCAGACTTTTGGTAAAGGTATATTCAGGTATTTATGATCATTAATTGAATTGTAATTTAAGATAGCAAAAATTGTGATTGCCATGAAAAGGTTAAATTTAGAAAAGGTTCTCAATTGAAACCTTGCATTCACTTATCACATTGAAATGAAATTTATCTTAATGTGTAGTACAAAAAAAATAGCACACCATCTTTCCAAAGTCGTATTCAGTGTTCAATTTAGAGGAATTATTTATAAAGTGAATTAAAAAAAAATTTAATTATAAACCAGAGTTATTTATTTTTTTGAACTATGCTGAAGTGTTATATACGCCTCTGCTTATAAAAGTCATTGTCTGGTGAATCATTAAAATATTAAGTTGAGGGTTAAATTGATATTAAAACCATTTCTTTTCTAAATTTTTCTTTCCTTTGAAAATTAAAAAAAAAAAAAGAAATTTTTTTAAAAACTTGTAATTTAGCCTTAAAAACATAAGCCTAGAATAAGGCTGAAAGCTTTTTTTAATTTGAACTTTATCAATAATATTCAAAATGAATTGTTTTTTCTTCTCTCACATTCTTCAAAGACATTGCCAACTAAACAAAATTCCCATCCTATTGCTACTTAAATACCTTTTTCCTCAAGAGCTGCTTTCCATACATCCGAAAGCCTATCTCCAAAGTCCAAAATTGTTTCAAACTGAATGTAACGGAAGTATTCCAATCTATGACTGTAAAAAAATGATGAAATTAATGACATAATAGCGGAACGCTAAACTTGCATATTATATTGTAGGCGGAAAAAAAATACCCTCAATAACTTTTCCTAATTAATGGGATTTTCATGTATCAAATGCCCGATCTCAATAGTTCAAGGTGTATATGCTAATTAATTTGTGCTGACAAGTTTCAAACTTAGTTTTCTTGCCAGGCTCAAATTCTTGATTTTAAATAAATGGGAGATGGCTGCAATCTTTTAAGTATTTTCTCAAATTAATAGGAGAGTAGTCGCAAGTTAAATTTCCTTAATGTGAATTAATAATGTCTTTTGCATATTTTTCCATATCTTGACAAACTTAAACGAACCAAATTCTTTTTCTTGCAATTATAAAGCTCGTTTATCCACAAAAAAAAAAAGGCGTATGAAAAAGTAATTTTTAATCGTTATTTTGTTTAATAGTTGTTAGGAAAATTTTAAATCGTTAAGTATTTCTTAATAAAATCAATTACATAGTTCTTGAGAAATGCAAATTTCATAATGAAACTTCATTAAAAACTTCATAACTCAACTGTTGGGCTGATTTTGTTCAAATTTTTTCAGTTTAAATTGAATAGCTAAAAAACACCTTAGAGTTCAAAAGTTTATCTACTGTTATTAAATTAAATAATTAACAAAAATTATTTTCGAATAAGATTATCCTTTTGGTAATGGAATCCATGAAATACTAAGAATATGAAAATCTAATCATCATAACTAAAGTTATTCCATGTAATATCTTTTTTTTTTGGGGGGGGGGACTCATCGTAAATTTTTATATGGGTTATAATAAAAAAGAAATATTTTTTAACCTAAAACATGCTGTATAGATTCTTTTCTAATGTAATGTTTAAAACTAAATGCTAATCTACAAAAAGTCATTTTAACTAAAGTAATATCTCTTCGTTTTCTAGAGCTCTAGTTTAGCAGTTGTCAGTGGCAAACTAGTTAGCATTATATAGTACATGGCTACCAAAATATCAAACCCTATTCGCTAAAAGTGGCGACTATGTTACAGACCTAATATAAGAGATTAAAATACGCTCGATTTGAGCAGATTCCATCGTAAATCCAAGTTCATTTTCGAGCATTTTTCTGGTAATTTATCCTACGAATTTCCACGAGTTTTAAAATCCTTATATTTTTATTTTCATAACACGACACGCGAATATTTGAATCTCTCCATTGAGTAATCACTTTTTGATAGACTCGACGATTCCATCGCTTTTCGATATTTATAATTACTGATTTCTTTGTGATTTGTAAAATTCCCATACTTTTTAAAACCTTTATGTTACAGCACTGATATTACAAATTGCTCTTTTAACTACTCAACTTTTGGATGGATTCGATTCGTAACCATGCGTTCCTAAATTCCAATAATCTTGTTGATCACTTTTTCAAGAGTTATTACAAGGGATTTCTACACAGTTTTTATAAAATTTCAATACGTTATTATACACGCAATCAATGATATACCGCCCATTTGAATAATCGCTTTTTGCGTGTCTCTAACCTAAAAGTAGGTACCATTTTTTATGATTCTGTCAGCCAGGGCTAGTCTCAAGATGTATTGTTTGGCTCACTGTACCTTTTTTCCTTGGTTTTAAGAAAATTATCTTTTTAAAACTTAATAACATGATGTGAAGATTATTTTTTAACAAAATTATTTAGGAACTATATTATATCTAAATGAAATATGTATACATACAAATCTGGAGTTTGAAACTGCCCAGTTGGCACGGGGTTTAATGCCTCATACGTTCTATTCTTACCAGTACCATGAATAGCGTATGCATTGAAAAGTTTGACATTTGGAGGGAAATATGATTTTGGTATTCTTGCTATGCCTGTCCAACTATTTCCTTCAATATTTGCAGTATAAACTATAGGCAAACCAACCTGAAATAGTGAATACAATTTGAATGTGAAAAACTTGACACGTCAGGATTGCAAAAGCAGTTGTACACTCATTTAGCATAATTGCTTGTGTTGCAGATTGCTTGTATCTCATTTAGCATAATTGCAACAACTGTAAGCTGCCAGCTTGTACAGTTGTTGGAAAAGACTTTACAAAATAGCAAGTAGGAAGAATTTTTCTAAAAAATAAGCTGAATTACCAACACTTATTAATGCCTAACTAATTGGCTGATACAGGGTTATATATTCTTATACAAGTTGTTCCGTAAACTCCTCCCTTAATAAGTATTTTTGTAATCCTTATAGAAAAACGAGAGCATATAATTATACGCATTTGGGGTCGCAAATTAATATTTAACCAACGAGCCATCGCAATCTGATACATCATAGTACAAAAAGGAGAGTGTATTAAACAATACTGGATTAATTAAGAGATGAAACAGAGAGGAGTTGAAAGTTGATTATTAGAAATAAGTTTCAACCTCTTTATTGACCATTTAACGATTGAGCCATTCACTCAAAATAAAGTCCAATCGATTAACTACACTTTTTGAATTACCTTAAATTTAATAATCAAAACACTTTGCACCGTTTTTAATCGTAATAGTAAGGGCCGGCGCCGCTGTTATAGATGTTCAACTTAATGTTTCATTTTGCTTCGTTGCGAAATAACTATGACTTGGAAATTTGAAATTACGAAGAATTGTAGAATAATGTACGAGGAATACGATAGAATAAAAAATATTAATATTCGATAGTTAATTCGAGAATTAGTAACTGTTGAACTAGACATAAAAAATACCGTACAAGCAGCTCTGCAAGTGTCTTTTTCACAAATTTTTTTCTTTCTTTTTAAGTTACATTTTGTTTTGCAAAGCCATAACTATAAGATTTAAAAAGTTCAAATTGCGAAGATGTGTAAACAAATGTATAAGAAATTCGATGGAAGAAAAAACTAAGATTCGATTATTAATTAGAGCATTATCAACTGTTAAACTTGAGGAAAAAAATAATGTTTTGGTTGGTCTGTAGTCCACTGAAATGCAACAACGTAGTTAAAAGTTAGAGCTTTTTTGTTGTAAATATTGACTATTTAATATCTATTGTTGAGAATTCATATTTTCCTGACGAGATCTTTAATTTTATAGGCGTGCTCCAATAGATCTCAATCAAATGTAGCAAAAAAAGAAAGAGATAAAAAGATTGTTGTTGCCAGATATAAATCTTAACATGGATTTTAAAAATAAAAAAATTCATAAAGAGGGATGAAAATCGTTTTCTATTTGAATCACACAATCAGTACTATTTGGATTACTATTTTTTTTTCAAAGTAGAGATGATTATTTTTCAAATCTAGTAAACCGTCTATTTCGTTACGATTAACATATTAACCAAATGGTCTTACAAAAAGTTACAATAATTGTATTATTTTGAAAACAAAATGTGGAAAATATTGACGTTTAAAGGGGGGGATAAAAACAATGATGAATGAGATTCAAATATGGGGATTGGCGAGTAGAGCCGTCTGGTAATGAATACAAAATGGTTAAAAATTAGAAATTAAATTTTTGCACAATTGCTAAATTATTTCTGTAGTAAAAAAACATTTAACAAATTTTTATAGCTGCCAATAATTTATAACGAATTTAAAAAAGAAGTTTGTGGATGAAATCGCAATGGTTAAAAAGTAGAAAAAGCTTTCAATTTTATCCCTATAGATTGGTAAACTTAATCAGTTAAGCCTAATTCATATTAATAAACAATAAAAATATTTTTTGGATCTTATAATGTAATATGTATCAATTTATGATACAAAACAAAAATAATTGTAGAGCAATCATGGGGGTTGGTAAGCCAAGTTAGCTGGGGGCAGAATCACATAGTAGTAATATATTTCTAAATTTAACATACTAAGCTTGGATAATTCTTTCTGTAGAATGTAGTAAATTTCTTCGGCATTTTAAAGGATCTTAAGTGAAAAAAAAACTGAGACAATATAGTTACAGGAAAGATTATATCTTAATCGTAAATAAGAGTTAACTTATAACCAAACAGTTTAACTAGTATTCACCTTCTAACAGTTTTAATTTAACCTCCTGAAACTAGAGCTTTAAATAATGGAGGAAAATGCGACTTTTACTCAGAAATAGAAACATGTAGCTAAGAAAGTTAACTCGTAAATGTAATTTTTTTTTTCGTTTGAAAATTTAATTCATTAAAATTAATCAACAAAATTAATTAATTCGATTCATAACTTTTTGACTTATTTAATTATTACGATTTTTTTTTGTTGTATATTGTTGAATATTTTTAGTGGTAATAAAGTAGAATCTACTGGATTCAAATAAAGAGTTATAAACTTAAGAAGATAAAATTAAGAGTTATAAACTGTAATGCGTTAAATAAATAAAAAATTGGCATATTCTAAAACTAATGAGCATTTCATAATATTTTTTAATTTTCTTTTCTGAATAATTATTTCTCCTCAAGAATTACAGAAATTTTTGATCAATAATTATCTATTTGATTTCTTCCCACATATATTGCTTCACATGGGGATAATATAACAGAATAGTAGAGCTCATTTTCAATTACACTGTAGAGATAAAATATATCTGGCCCTGCATGAATAATATGTCATTTAAATAAATATTACTATAAACTTAAAAAAAAAAATAGCTACGAATTAAAAATAATAAAATAGCGATCTTTTTAAGCTCGATTGCGGCATGGATCAGTTTTCCAAATTAAATATGACAGCTATGTGATTAAAAGATTAGTGGAAATTAGGCCAGTAAAAATACGGCTAAGTTAAAAAGAATTAATTGAGAATATCGCTGATTTTTGCGCAACTGACTACAAAATGGTCGTTTTTGCTTATATTTTGGCAAAATTAGTCTCTGCGGTCTATTCTACAGAGCAATTCTAGTCACCTTTTTAATAGCAAACTAGCCATTGGCAGCCCTGTAATAAGATACATAAGAAAACTATCTAAAATATTGCATATACTGCATTTGTAACTTTTCTTATAATTTTTTTATTGTAATTATAAACTAACACCAAGGGTAAATCCATTAATATTTTTACGTAGACAATCGCTTTGTAAAGACATATAAGCAGAACATTATCTTTTAAGAGATTAAAAAAAACTATATCGGGCATTGGGTTTAAGAAGATTAAATAGTTTTTTACAACAATACTAAATGAAACTAGCTATGAAATGAAATTTGAATGAATATGAGCCTATCTTACTTTAATTGCATTTTTTCTCCCTGCGAGCAGCAAAATAAAATAAAATCCATGCCTGTAAGGAATCATAATTTATGGATATAAGAAAACCAGAATATTCTTATTATACATTGTATCAATAAATTAAGATGCATTGAGATCTTTTAAAACGAATTTTACTAAACCATACTTGAACTAAAAATAGATTAAAAGACTGGATGTGAATAATTAAGTGTGAGAAAGCTTCCATTTTTGAATAATAAATTAAGAAGAAGAATTTAGATAAAGAAATAACATACAAAGATTAGCTTTTTATATAACGCACACACATATATATATTTACATACTATTATTTAAACAGATAGCACTACATATATCCCTAGTTAATACTATATTAGTCGAATTTTAATGACTTACGGAGAAAACTCTACTTCAAGGTATTTTTCAGCCTTTCCAAGAAAAAATGCTTCAACGACTATACAAAAAGAAATACAAACATTTTAAATTACTGCGTATTCTAAATATGCCCTTAATTTGAAAAATCATTTAGAAAAGGACAAAAATGTATGGTTAGCTGAGTTCTGCTTAAGAAATCACAAACTTCTTTTTTACCAAAAGTTTAGAAATCATTCTCAACAGATGGTGCTATTATAAAGCAATATTTTCAACTACATGTCACAGCATTCACAACTGTAAATATTTGCTTGGCATATATGTCTTACGAGGTAAACACTAGGAAAGCTTGCATTAATCTCTACTAGGTATCTCTAAATAGCAGATTCAATGTTAAGCCCATTTTGGAGAAGAACAGACGAAAAGAAGCGTAGGCTGCCCAGAATTCAAGAACTATCGCTGTTTTGAACGACTGTTTATCCCTTTTATTCTTATGAGGACGCAATTCCACGGGAGAAACTTTACACCCAAATTCCGCTTTACCTCCATAAACTCTAAACTCAATGGCACGACAGCCCATAGAGGGCCAAGGCCTACTGTGCCCATCTCTGTTTTCTTGACCTTGGACTCTGGGGTGTAGGAGCAGATGCTCCGGTCAGGTGGTCAGCCGAAAGCAGAACCTCCAGTGTTTAGTTCCCAAGCATGCTTGGTACTCATTTATCAACCCTCTGAAGGGATGAAAGGCTGAGTAAACCTTGCCCGGCCCGAGGATCGAGCCCATGACCGGTGGCACAGGAGCGCGAAGAGCTACCACTCAGCCACCGGGCCTTTACCTCCATAACTAATTTAAAGCATAGAAAAAGTAAGTTCATTCAAACCTAGAGTAGGCCAAGAAGTTTTAAATAAAAATAGATTATGAGCGGATAACTGAGGATTATGCAACGGGGAAGTTCTCTTCCAATAATTTGTTTGCATTTTGATATATTGAATTCTTTTTTTCAGCAACTGAAACTTCGTGGCTAACTCTAGGTCTGTCTAAACTCACTTTTTCTTTACTTTAATTAGTTATGGAGGTGAAACACTATTTTGTGATGAAAAGTTTCCCCCGCGATAGCGTCCTTTTAACGAAAACGATTAAAGAAGAGTAGCTAAAATTTAAATCGAACAATAAATAAGAGCGAATCTTAATTTCTTTTAACAGTAGCAAAATTATACAGAAATTTAATGAAAATTAGCTTAAAACCGGTTATTGTTTCTGTAATGAAAACGTTTCGGTATTTTTAAAATAATTTTTTATGAACGCAATCACTACCATAGACCTTAATGTTAAAAGTACGAGCTAAGCATAACCTACGCGGGAGTTAGCGCGCATCCGGCGGACTTTTCTTCTACAGTTACAAGTTATTCCGTATCAGCAATCCTGTAATCTATAAAGATCTTTAAATGGTTCAGGTCAGTGGTAAGCTTACCAGTGCCTCTGTCGACATGTCTCATGATTGACAGACAGTTTTTTAATTCTGCCCTCCAGACTGTGCTTTATGATAAAAACAGTGGTTTTTTTAAAACTTTCTTTTAAGACTTTCACTGGTTGGCAACACTACTGTAACTAATAGTTAAAACTTTGAAGATAAACACTAGTTTCCTAAGCAGAACGTAGCATTTGGTTTCTTTCGTTTTTCTTTAATTGATTTTTCAAATCACTAGTCATGTTTGGAAAACGCAAAAATATATACATTGATAAAAAATTATAGCATTGAACTCCGGAAATATTAAGTGCAATAAAGACTTATGGTTTACCTTCATAATCCCACAATTTGTTAAAGGATTTATCAGTCCCCCTGGGATTTGGTGGTGGATCATCATAAAATGGAGCTTTTATTTCCATAATCACAACATCATCTTCAGAATGCAATTTAATTATAGTCGCTTCATGATCGATTGGTTTATCATCCCAGGTTGTTAATATCGAGAATTCCATCCTGTTGTATTAAAATTTACCTTTTGGTAATAATTTTCTTTTATAAAAAATTTATACTTTTAGACCAGTGTTTCCCAAAGTGGTTCATATGGACCCTCAAGGGTCCGTCAGGGGGTCCGTGAAAAATGAAAACTGATTTAGGGGTCCATGAACAACGTCAGGGGGTCCGCGTGAGGTTTAATATAAAATAATAAAATTGTGATTAGTTTTTATTATTATGGAAATGAAGATAAATAAAATAGTAGCGATTTTTACGTCCTAAGTAAACTATAAATAAAGGTGGGTGCGTATAATTATTAACAGTGGTTTGTTACAAATTAAACAGTTGATTTACAAATTTTCTTATATCTTTTGTTCCCTTTTTAAGAGATAACAGTATGAATGAGTCGAAGAAAAAACGCCGAAAATACAGTGTTGAATATTGTTTATTTCCTCACCAGGAAATAGTACTTGACCTATGTGTCTTCTATGTAATAGAACTATAACAAGTGATGCAATGAAACATTCCAAGCTTAACGGACAGTTGATAAAAAATCCATAGTGACAAAAAAGATAAAGATTTAACTATTTTTCAAACAGTCAAAGAAAAATATCAGAAAACATCGTCGCTGCAACAACTAGGGACAACATCTAAACGTGGTGAAGCTGGATTGCATGTTTCTCATAGTTTCGCATGTTTCTATGTATTACATGATTAGTCCCACACTATTGAATTTATTATTATTACATGATTAGTCTCACACTATTGAAGAACTTATTTTACTAGCTGTAAGTGAGAAAATATTCACCGGGTTGCACAAAGCATCTATTATCATTGTAAAAAGAATTCCACGGAGTAATAATAATGTACGAAGAAGGATTGACAAAATATCTCAGTGCGTAGAAAATTCTTTATGTGAGTACTTAAAAATATCTGAATTTTGTATACAGCTTGATTAGTTCACTTATGCAGGAAACGAAGCTTTTACTTTTAGCTTATGTAAGATTTGCAAAGGAATAAAAATTTTACCAAGAATTGTTATTTGTTAACGCCATTGACTGAATTAAAAGCTCTACCCTTGACTAATATCATTTTTGTAGCAACTGACCGTGCTCCGGCAATGATAGGAAGATAGCGAGGTTTTCTGGCTAACTTAAAACAAGCTGCAGCGAACGTATTTTCAGTACATTTGCCAAACTTAACGAAACTAATTTGAAACTATAAGATGAACAATTAAATTGAATCAAAACTAAANTACAATTTGAATAGGAAAAACTTGACATGTCAGGATTGCAAAAGCAGTTGTACACTCATTTAGCATAATTGCTTGTGTAGCAGATTACTTGTATCTCAGTTAGCATAATTGCAACAACTGTAAGCTGCCAGCTTGTACAGTTGTTGAAAAAGAGTTTACAAAAAAACAAGTAGGAGGAGTTTTTCTAAAAAATAAGCTGAATTACCAACACTTAAAAACATTAATGCCTAACTAATTGGCTGATACAGGGTTATATATTCTTATGCAAGTTGTTCCATAAACACCTCCCTTAATAAGTATTTTTGTAATCCCAATAAAAAACGAGAGCATATAATTATACGCATTTGGGGTCGCAAATTAATATTTAACCAACAAGCCATCGCAATCTGATAAATCATAGTATAGGAAGGGGAGTGTAATAAACAACAATACTGGATTAATTGAGAGAAGAAACAGAGGAGTTGAAAGTTGATTACTAGAAATAAGTTTCAACTTCTTTATTAACGATTGAGCGATTCACTCAAAATAAAGTCAAATCGATACACTTTTTGAATTACCTTAAATTTAATAATCAAAACACTTTACACCGTTTTTAATCGTAATAGTAAGGGCCGGCGCCGCTGTTTGGATGTTCAACTTGATGTTTCATTTTGCTTCGTTGCGAAGTGACTATGACTTTGAAATTACGAAGAATTGTAGAATAATGTACGAAGAACGATAGAATAAAAAATATTAATATTCCATAGTTAATTCGAGAATTAGTAACTGTTAAACTGGACGTAAAAAATACCGTACGAGCCGCTCTGCAAGGCCTTTTTCACGAATTTTTTTCGCACTTTTTTTTTAAAGATGCATTTTGTTTTACAAAGCCAAAACTATAAGATTTAAAAAGTTCAAATTTGCGATGATGCGTAAAAAAATGTGTAAGAAATTCGATGGAAAAAAAACTTATAGATTCGATTATTAGTTAGAGAATTATCAACTGTTAAACTTGTAGGAAAAAATAATGTTTTGGTCGATCTGTAGTCCGCTGTAATGCAACCACTTAGTTAAACCTGAAAGATCCATTTTTATTTGTGAGCTTAACGCGAATTGTGTTTCAAAATGTGTGATTTTTAGGTCATTCGTTCGAATGTTATTGCAAATTTTAGTGCTTTTTCGTAATTTTTTCTGTTTTTTTATTGTGAATATTAACTATTTAATATATATTGTTGAGAATTTATATTTTCCTGACGAGATCTTTAATTTTATAGGCGTGCTCCAATAGATCTCAATCAAATGTAGCAAAAAAAGAAAGAAAGAGAGATTGTTGTTGCCAGATATAAATCTTAACATTGATTATAAAAATAAAAAAATTCATAAAGAGGGATAAAAGTCGTTTTCTATTTGAATCACACAATCCGTACTATTTAGATTATTTTTCGAATCTAGTAAACCGTCTATTTCGTTACGATTAACATATTAACAAAATGTTCTTACAAAAAGTTACAATAATTGTATTATTTTGAAAACAAAATGTGGAAAATATTAACGTTTAAAGGGGAGGGGGATAAAACAATGATGAATGAGAATCAATTACGGGGATTGGCGATGAGCCGTCTAGTAATGAATACAAAATGGTAAAAAATTATAAATTAAATTTTTGCACAATTGCTAAATTATTTCTGTAGTAGAAAAACATTTAACAAATTTTTATATCTGCCAATAATTTATAACGAATTTAAAAATCAAGTTTGTGGATGAAATCGTAATGGTTTAAAAGCAAAAGAAAAAAAGGTTTCAAAATCAGTTAAGCCTAATTTTTGTTAATAAACAATAAAAATATTTTTTGGATCTTTTAAAGTAATATGTATCAATTTATGATACAAAACAAAAATGATAGTAAAACAATCATGGGGGTTGGTAAGCGAAGTTAGCTGGGGGCAGAATTTTTATGATGTATTTCTAAATTTAACATATAATCCTTACTTATATCCTTACTATAATCCTTACTAAGCTTAGATAATTCTTTCTGTAGAATTTAGTGAATTTTTTCGGCATTTTAAGGGATCTTGAGTGAACAATGTAGTACAAGACAATATAGTTACAGGAAAGATTAAATCTTAATCGTAAATAAGAGTTAACTTATAACCAAACAGTTTAACTAGTATTCACCTTCTAACAATTTTAATTTAACCTCCTGAAACTAGAGCTTTAAAATTAATCAACAAAATTAATTAATTCGATTCAAAATTTTTTGACTTTTTTAATTATTACGATTTTTTTTTTTTGTATATTGTTGAATATTTTTAGTGGTAATAAAGTAGAATCTACTGGATTCAAACAAAGAGTTATAAACTTAAGAAGATAAAATTAAGAGTTATAAACTGTAATGCGTTAAATAAATAAAAAATTGGCATATTCTAAAACTAATGAGCATTTCATAATATTTTTTAATTTTCTTTTCTGAATAATTATTTCTCCTCAAGAATTACAGAAATTTTTGATCAATAATTATCTATTTGATTTCTTCCCACATATATTGCTTCACATGGGGATAATATAACAGAATAGTAGAGCTCATTTTCAATTACACTGTAGAGATAAAATATATCTGGCCCTGCATGAATAATATGTCATTTAAATAAATATTACTATAAACTTAAAAAAAAAAATAGCTACGAATTAAAAATAATAAAATAGCGATCTTTTTAAGCTCGATTGCGGCATGGATCAGTTTTCCAAATTAAATATGACAGCTATGTGATTAAAAGATTAGAGGAAATTACGCCAATAAAAATATGGTTAAGTTAAAACTGTGCGAGAAAAAGAAAAGCGCGAATTGATTTATTGAAAATGTCGTTAATTTTTTGCACAATTGACTGCAAAATTAGTCATTTTTGCCTCTATTTTGGAAAAATTAGTAAATCCATTGATATTTTTACGTAGACAATCGCTTTGTAAAGACATATATTATCTTTTTTACAATATTATCTTTTAAGATAATATTATCTGTAAAGACAATATTATCTTTTAAGAGAAAAATAAACTATATTGGACTCTGGGTTTAAGAAGATCAAATAGTTTTTTACAACAATGCTGAATGAAACTAGCCAATAAATGAAATTTGAATGAATATGAGCCTATCTTACTTTAATTGCATTTTTTCTCCCTGCGAGCAGCAATACAAAATAAAATCCATGCCTGTAAGGAATCACAATTTATGGATATAAGTAAATCAGAATATACTTATTATACATTGCATCAATAAATTAAGACTATATATATCCCTAGTTAATACTATATTAGTCGAAGTTTAATAACTTACGGAGAAAACTCTAGCTCAAGGTATTTTTCAGCTTTTCCAAGAAAAAATGCTTCAACGACTATACAAAAAGAAAAACATGCATTTTAAATTACTGCGTATCCTAAATATGCCCTTACAATTTGAAAAATCAATCAGAAAGAGACAAAAATGTATGGTTAGCTGAGTTCTGCTTAAGAAATCAGAAACCTCTTTTCATCAAAAGTTTGGAAATCAGTGTCAACAGATGGTGCTACTGACTAAAAAACAATATTTTAAACTGCATGTCAGAGCATTCACAATTGTAAATATTTGCTTGGCGTATATAGTTTGTCTACGGTAAGAACTCCCCTCGACACTAAGTCTGAGATCGTCTCTGCTGCTTTGGAAACAAGAATAGCGTATTTCAGGGAGAGTAGCTTCTCTTCACTCTAGAACTAACACAATAGACCGAAGAAAAATATTCCCTTTAGCTCGCCGACCCGAGCCAAAACCTGTCCTAAACAGTGATCTCACACCCCTATGTGAAATAGTTTTACCTCGTTACCATGATCACCACCACGGGCCCAGACGAGTAGCTAGGGGAGTTCTTACATTAGACAAACTATATCTGTTATGAGGTAAACACTGAAAAAGCTTGAATTGATCTCTACTAGGTATCTGAATAACAGATTCAATGCTTTAAGCCCATTGTGGTTGAGAACCGGTGAAGAGAAGCGTAGGTTGCCGAGAATTCTAGAACTATTGAACAAAATTTACTTCTAACAATAAATAAGAGCGAATCTTAATGTTTTTTAACAGTAGTAAAATTATACAGAAATTTAATAAGAATTACCTAAAAACCGGTTATTGTTTTTATAGTAAATGAAAACGATTCGGCATTTTTAAAATATTTTTTATGAGCGCGATCACGACCATTCGCGATCGCAACACTCGAATACGCCATCTGGGGAGAGACCGGTTTCATGCCTTTAGCCCTTCTCCCTTCCCTCTCCTCCTCTTTTCAGTTGTATAGGAATGTACTACGGTATTTTCCCTTTTCTTAATATTTTTCCTTTTTATTTAATAAGAATATTTTTTAAAATTTCCATATAATTTTCTTTAGAACTATGTTTAATGTAGTTTTCAGTTCCATATAGTTTTTCAAGTTAAAAGATTTCAATCTATATGAAAATCAAGAGAGAACCTAACGTACTTCTTTCCTCTATGATTTTCCACACGCTAATGGGGAAAGCATGTGAAGTGTTGCCATAGGAAAAGAGTTCTGCTCTACGCCACCTGCAGCCCATTTCGATCGCCAATAGACCGTGAAAATGACGAGGTGAAGTTTCGCCCTCTATTTCTCCCTCCCGTGATATTGACGGGATGGAGTGTTCAGTAGTAACGCGCCAATAAGAAGAAAACTAATTCATTTCGTTTGCCCGGAAAAAAATTATGTCTCATTTTACACACCAGATGGCAGCACCAGGATATTTTTATGGTAATTGTAGATAGTCAGTTTATTTTAAACTAGATGTCAGCACTAATCACATACGTAATACAAATACAAAAGCCAAAAAATAGGCACTTTTATTACCGTTTTCTTGAAAATTAACCGATCGTTAAGGGTTAGATCGTTCGAACTAAGAGTTAAGCCTAACCTCGGGGTGTTAAGAGTTAAGCCTAACAGTTCAAGTTACTCTGTATCAGCAATACTGTAATCTATAGAGATCGTTAAGTGGTTCAGGTTAGTGGTAAGCTTACTCTCCGTCGATATGTCTCATTATTGACAAACAGTTTGTTAATTCTGACCTTCAGAGTGTGCTTTATGTTAAAAACAGTGATTATTTTAAAACTTACTTTTAGGACTTTCACTTGGCAACACTACTGTAACTAATTATAAAAGCTTTGAGGATAAATACTAGTTTCCTAAGCAGAACGTAGCATTTGGTTCCTTTCGTTTTTCCTTAATTGATTTTTCAAATCGATAGTCATGTTTGAAATACACAAAAGTATATTGATAAAAAATTATAGCATTGAACTCCGGAAATATTAAGTGCAATAAAGACATAGTTTACCTTCATAATCCCACAATTTGTTAAAGGATTTATCAGTCCCCCTGGGATTTGGTGGTGGATCATCATAAAATGGAGCTTTTATTTCCATAATCACAACATCATCTTCAGAATGCAATTTTATAATAGTCGCTTCATGATCGATTGGCTTATCATCCCAAGTTGTTAATATCGAGAATTCCATCCTGTTATATTAAAATTTATCTCTTGGTAATAATTTTTTTCATTAAAAATTTATACTTTTAGACCAATGGTCGGCAAACTGGCTCTTGATTCGCATGTGGTATTTTTTCAAATGGACAGCAGCTTCTTTTTGAATTAAACGCGGGCAAACGAGATTTTGGAACTGAGTTTGCCGACCACTGTTTGGGTTGGCATCCGAGGACTAATTGGATTTACTTAAGTTGGAAACTAAAACTAAGTTCCCGCTTTTTATTTAATTTTTTTTTGTAAGGTTCAAGTGTAAGAGCATTTTATTTTACTTGCCAGCTCCCTTGTCTTTTGACTGGAATTTTTGTGCAGATTATCAAGGGCCCCATCAGGGGGGAAGGTGGGCGCACGATGCGCCCACTTAAAGCTTGGGGGGGATTTTTACACTAAATAAAACGGATAGTTTGGGGGAGGGGAATTTAGACGAGAGAATTTGTTTTTTTTTAAGTACATAAATAAAAAAAGCTAACATGGAAGGGGGAAGTTAGCAAATTTTTTTTTGGGGGGGGGATGAATGAGCCCAAGAGCTTGGGGGGGATGGGGGCCACTGCAAAATATGATGGAACTTATGGAAGGCTAAAACGAGGTGTATGCGTCTTTAGGTCAAAATTTCCATTTTTTAAACACAGCCTGCAAATTATAATCAGTTTTTTTTAAGCTATGGCAACCTCTCCATGCACAATACAAATTTCACGAGCTTCTTTTAAAGCCTTATAATAAAGATGAAAAAAAAACCGTTTATTTTTCTCAATTTGACATTCCATTATATTTTTAAGTTATTCCCCCCATCACTATCCCATACATTATAACCCTATATTGTATACAGTATTTCTTTTTCTCAACTTTGCTTTTTTTTTTTAGAAAAAGTTAAAATAAATTACATCTTACGTTAATTTTTGCCACATTTACAACATTGTTTGACAAGGCTTACGATTTTCTTTATTACTTAAAAAATTTGAAATTAATTTATGTTTAAAAAATAATTTTTTCGCAATTGTGATTTTACAATATTTAAGATTTTTGTTTTTTATTTCGAATTTCACATAAGTGAATTTGATTCGAATATTTCACCCAAGTACTATTCGCTTCCAAAACACTTGACTTTACCTACTCTTATTTTCATATTAGTTAGATAATTTTGTTGACACAATTTATCATCACTCCCTCATTTATTCTTTTTTTTTTCCCTTTTTCATTTACATTCTACTTTGCTATAATCAATGCGAATCTGTTGCTTACTTAAAGTTTACCGTTTATCCCATACTTCCATTAATAAAAATTTTTTTTCAGTCCTTGATAACAACGCGAGTCATTTAACATTTTCAGTATTATGACGACTGTTCGTTTTCGAAACCGATTAAAAATCAGACACTTCTGAAAACTGCTACTTTTTTTTTTTTACATATACTAGAGGGTTTCGAACGAAATCAGTAATTTTACCATAATTTTGGTTAATTTACTTATGGTTTAAAAACTCCATTTATCAAAAAATGGTCATAGTAAAAAAATATAGTCTCAGTAACTTCATCCAAGCAACTGCCTGTTACATTAATTGCCTTTTGTTTATTATATGTTTTATCACCAATATAATTATTTAAAACCATTGATAAAACTGAATCCTTATGAACTTCAATATACTTATTTTATAGCATTCAAAATCCACGTTACGACTGGCCACAGGGTTAAATGTAAAATTTGTTATAAATAAAATCGATTTAATATTTTGCAAAATGATAGAAAAGTAGACATACCTCTTTAAGCTTTAACTTTCATAATATTAATCTTCTAATCGTTATAAACAGGATTGAAAAGATTAACTTTTTAATAATTTCATGCTGATGACAACTGAAAATATCTGTAGTATCGATATTTCCTTTCATCAGTAGTAAATTACCTATGATAATAAAATGAATAAATGTATCACTCTCTTATAACTCAACTGTTCATGTTAGCGTCCTAAAATTTGAACAGTGGATGACAAGTGGCAATTTTATTCTCGAGGTGAACCGAATTCCGCATCCGGCTTACACAGACCACAGAGCTGACTTGAAATATCCTCAGCGATCATGGGTTAGAGTCCCCTTGCTATCAGGCTAACCGTGGAAGGTTTTCGTGGTCTTCCTCTCCATGTGGCGCAAATGCGGGTTAGTTCCATCTATAAAGCCCTCCGCGAAGGCAAATTCCTCCCAATACTTCATCCAGGAGCTCCCTTGTCTTCCAGATTGGGTTCAAAATTACAAGGATACGTAGTTGAACATTAGTAGTCGTAAACTCAAAAAATCGGGTCGGTTGTTCAAAGACCGTTATAAAATAAGAGAAGTGAAGCTATTATCCCTAACAATGTGATTTAAATCAGATTTAATTGGATACCTGTAAAAGACATTTATTGCGCATTCCTTATTATTTTAATTTTATAACCGTCGTTGAACCGCCGACCCAATGTTTGGGTTTACGACTACTAATGTTCAACTCCGTAGCCTTGTAATTTTGAACCCAATTTAGTAGACAAGAGAACTCCTTAATCAAGTATTGGGGGGAAAATTTGCCTTCGTGGACGACTTTTTGATGGAACTAACCCACATTTCCGTTACACGGAGGGGAAGTCCAAGAAAATCACCTAAGGTGAGTCTGACGGCAAGGGGACTCTAACCCATGATCCGTCTAGCACTGTGGATATTTCACGTCAGCACTGTGGTCGGTGCAAGCCAGNAAATATAAGTAGTATCGATATTTCCCTTCATCAGTAGTAAATTACCTATGATAATAAAATGAATAAATGTATCACTCTCTTATAACTCAACTGTTCATGTTAGCGTCCTAAAATTTGAACAGTGGATGACAAGTGGCAATTTTATTCTCGAGGTGAACCGAATTCGGCATCCGGATTACACCGACCACAGTGCTGACGTGAAATATCCTCAGCGATCATGGGTTAGAGTCTCCTTGCTATCAGGCTAATCGTGGGAGGTTCTCGTGGTCTTCCTCTTCATGTATCGCAAATGCGAGTTAGCACCATCAAAAAAGCCCTCCACGAAGGCAAATTTCTTCGAATACTTGATCCAGGAGTTCCCTTGTCTTCTAGATTGGGTTCAAAATTACAAGGCTACGTAGTTGAACATTAGTAGTCGTAAACCCAAAAAATTAGGTCGGTTGTTCAACGACCGTTATAAAATAAGAGAAGTAAAGTTATTATCCCTAACAATGAAATTTAAATTAGATTTAATTGGATACCTGTAGGCGACGTTACTCGTATGTGTCGACCTTGATTAGCTTCTGAACCGACAAATGCCACGAAACACTTACGATGATGTCACGTTCAGGCATCCAATTATATCGTTTGGGAAGGATGTTTGAAAAATGGAATGTTTTCGTTGGTTTAGAGCTAGCAATTGATATAAACGAAACTGCAGACGATTCTGTTTTTTTTTCCAAATATTTTAAAGTTGACATCAGTGTTGTTCGTTAGCTTATAGCTCTCATTTAAAAAAAAAGGCATTTATTGCGCATTCCTTATTTTTTTTAATTTTATAACCGTCATTGAACAGCCGACCCAATGTTTGGGTTTACGGCTACTAATGTTCAACTCCGTAGCCTTTAAATTTGAACCATTCCAGAAGACAAGGGAACTCCTGGATCAGTACCCCCAGAGGTATTGATTTGTTATGGGAACATGGAGGACTTTGTGACTCGACAAATTTAACGTGTATCAGTCACCATTTACTACACGGAGAGTCTTCAAACTGAATGATAACCATGAAAGAGGTGACAAAGGCGGTCTGCGTCATTAAATTAGTATATCTAAACTTATACGAAACCACGCATTTATTTTGTTTACAGTTATGCTTTAAAAAGGCGTTTCTATAAAAGTAAATAATTTAAAATCAATGGTTTTTGAAATAAAAAAAATTAACATGTGCACTGATAAGCAAAATCAAGGGATTAATAACAAAGATTAATTTAATTACGTAAGTTGCCATACCATTACTGACGTAGTTGCTTGATTAATTTTGGTAATAGGTACTAAAAAATTAATGTACGAAAAAGCAAAATTAATGGAGAAATATTAATTAATTTATGAGGAGCGCGAAAAATAACTGTTCTTATTACGACGCTAATGATGATGGTAAAATTTTCTAATTGAAACAATAAAATAAGGTTGGTACTAATTCATTTCAGAGAAAAATAAAAACTCACAATGCTAACTCTGACGCCAATGATGCTTAATTAATATTGGTTATAAGTACTAATTGAAATAAAAATTAAGCTACGTATTAAAAAACAAAACTGTAGAAATTGTATTTATTCGTTTTGGAGATGGTAACAGGTACTAATTGAAATAAAAAAAAGTAAGCTTCATACTAAAAAGCTAAGTTAATGAAGAAAAGATACTAATTCATTTAGGAGAGAAGTCGAAAATCGTCATACTTTTTTTAACACCAATGCTGCTTAATTAATTTTGGAAACAGATACTACTGGTATAAAGGTAACTGGTGCAGTTTTAATACAGATACTGAGAAAAGTGATTTTTTACTGTCCTTCTCCGAAAGGTAATCCAATGCTGGACTAATTTTTGCTAGCGTTTCAATAAATTATTGAGTTTAAAATCAATTATCTGCTTTTAAGTAGAAAGTTTCCGATTTCTTTGGTCAACTAACATTTTAAAAAACAGTTGTTTGCTCTGTTGGGGTAATAGATAATTCTCCAAAAAAGATTTTTAAAACTTCTTTTTGCAGAATTGCGTACATTTGTATTCATATTCGCATGAAAAATTACCAAACCTTATTAATACCTTGATTTTGAGCAATCGCGATTAATTCAATTTTATCCCATTATTTTTATACACGCGAACACGAAATTAGGGAATACGATTGAACAGATTTGAAAGGCACATTTGCCACAACTAGCTAAACACATCAAATTTTCAGTTATAAACCAATTGGTAGTAGAGCTAGAGGACGTCCAAAAATTATTCAACAGCTGGATCTCATGAACGTGGATTTCCAAGCAACCATGGTATTGAAGAGGCAAGATCTGGCGACAAAGAGCAGCATGGAGAAATATTCTGGAGAAGGACCATCCGAAGCTGTCGCGTCAATGATATTGATGATTTTCATACACACGAAATTAAGGAATGCTATTAAAATTGTCATCCTTTTTACTACGTTATATTTAAATCCCTCCCGTGTTCGTTTTTAAGGGGCAAAACTCGCAATGGAAATTTCGACCATTTTTCGACTAGCTAGAGTCTTCAAATTTCATTAAGTGCGAAATGACAATATAAATTTCATCTTTTCTTGATCGCAACAGGCAGAACTAATTACTTATACTTTTCGACAAAAAAAAAAAAATTAACTAACGGGCTAAAAACTAAAATAAAGAAAATATTTAAGAATCATAAAAGTTTAAAAAACTGTCACTAAGTGTGTTACTTTCCTCGACCATTCTTGGTTTTACATATTTTAAAATCAATGCAAAGTAATATTCTAATGTTCAACTCCATAGCCTTATAATTTTGAAACCAATCCAGAAGACAAGGGAACTTCTGGATCAAGTATTGGGAGAAATTTTGCCTTCGTGATGCACTTTTTCGAGGAACTAACTCGCATTTGCGTTACACGGAGAGGAAAACAACGAAAACCTCCCAAGGTTAGCCTTACGGCAAGGGGACTCTAACCCATAATACGTCTACCAATGAGGATATTTTTATGTCATCACCGTGGTCGGTGCAAGCCGGATGCGGAATTCGTATCGATCGGCCATTGCTGGGATTTGAACCCGGCTCACCTCATTGGAAGGCGAACGCTCAATCCCCTGAGCCATCACGGCTCTATTTCTGATAATTATAATTGCATAATTTATGGATTGTAAAGACATTTAAAGTACTACTACTAAAAACAGGTATTTAAAGGGAAACAAATCACCAAAGTCGCCCTAACACCACAATGTTATGTTTAACAAAGTAAAATTTTTTTTGTTGTTTAAATCGTTTATTCTAGTTTAGTGAGGTGAAATTACAAAGCCTTGGTGTTAGAACTATAAAATTTAACACAAATTCATTAATAATCAAATCACATAAGCTTTACTTTATTCATATATTTATTTAAAACTTAACGAACTTAGTTCACTCACTAGTAAAAATAAGAACTATTTGGGTCGCTTAGAATGGGCAATTAACCACTGTAATGTAATATCGATATTTTCACGATATTTACAAGATACCATGAAACAAGAAACTTCTCGATTTTCGATGCTTTTTAAATTAAGATGGTCTATAAGCTCAGCCTGACTGAAAGCATGAGGCAAATCGGTTTTGTTGCCCAAGATCAAAATAGGAACGCAAGTCAGCTGAGGCTTTCGCAGTAATTCGTGTAGTTCATGCCTGGCTTCGAAAATTTTTTCGCCATCAGCTGCATCCACCATGAAGAGTATTGCATTCACACCACGGCAGTATCTTTCCCACATTCCACGAAATCTCCTCTCTCCACCAAGATCCCAAACTTTGATTGAGGTATTACCACACCTTATCTTTCTCATGTTGAATCCCACAGTTGGAATGGTATTAGTGCAGTCGATTTTGGAGATTAGGTTCACATACGTTGTCTTGCCAGCTTTGTGCAAACCAACTACGGAAACTTCCATTTCAGTTTGCCAAAAAAGGCCTATCAGCCATTCCCACAATCGCCAGATAAACTCAAACATGTTACTAAAATTTTCAGAGTTCAAATCAAGTTACCAGAAGGACATTTTGAAAGCGGAAAAAAAAAAGAATTTGCTTATTTATGCCAAGGCTGAACTAGAGCAATAATTTAAATGTTCCAAGCACAAGCGAAAATAAACTAGTGCTTGAGGCAACTTTTGAACTAAAGAGTGTTTAATTAATATACATCACAACACAACAATAGAAAATTTTATCCGTCTTCATAATAAGCAAATAAATATAAATAAAAGCATTTAATTTTCAAGAAAATATTTTTGAAATTATACTTCTTATGCGACTTCCAACAAGGTTGCGTTAAACGTTTAACGCTACATTTTTATTGGCCGGGAAATCACGTGGTAGGATCCAGTTTTCCCTCATTCATTTCCATATTGTTTTGGTTCTCACTAGCATAAAAATAATAAAAGTATTGTTTTTCTATAAATATTTTTTGAGTTTGTTTTGATACACATAATAGGGTAGTATTTTTTATTTTCAAATTTAGTGGATAACAATTGTAAAAAATGAGTGAAAACAATCCCATGGACAATGCGACGGATTTAAGGTTATGTCAAGGTACGTCTCTTGTGAATATCAATTGATTGTTAGGTTTTCTCTTTTGAAATTACATTATGACGCATTCACATACATTATTAATACAAATACATTTTCCAGGGCGAGACGATGAGGCAACCACAAGCACTTCCACTGGTTCAAGAGGTCCACGAGGGAAAAATGCACAATATTACCGTGATTACAGAGCACGGAAGCGAGCGGAGCAGGAAAAAGAGTCGTTGAATAGAACTAGTGATCCTTCTACGACTGCTGATTCTTCTACAATTAACGTCGCAGGTTGCGAAGTTTAACTTCTTCCGCGCGGAGGGACTCCACGCACTATTTTTTTTAAAGAAATTTTTTCGAATCATAACTTCTGAAAATAAAAGCGATTTTTTTTTTAAAAAAAAAAAACATTACATTTTTGCAAATTTCAGTAAAAAAAAAAAAAACATGTATTATTTGATTTGGATATGTAACTGGAAACATATAGTAGTTTCATCAAAATCAAGAATCACAATTCGTTTCAGCTATATGCTATTTATAAATGATAGCTAGGTCTTTCTATATTCTTTGGCTAGGCTTTTAATTTGTAACAATCTTAAAAATAACTCTGCGTAAAATATTAAACAAACACTGAATAAAATAGAAAAAAATGCACTGGTGTGATACATTAAAAAAGGAAGAAAAGGTCGTCATGGTAACGGAAAAAATTAAAACTTGTGATTTTAAAAATCGTTCGTTGGCTTAAATTAGAGTTCCTAAAATCTAACTTCAGTTCAATATAGGATTTACAGCTGAAATTAAGAAGATTATTTCTTTTCAAACTAATAATTTAAGTTTATCCATAGAGGGGTTAATCTAACTTTACATAAGAATCCAATGAAATGATGCCTGTTTCGTAGATTATCTTAGAGTAGAACACTCACGTGATATTTTCAAAAAACAAAACAGCTACAAATATGTTATACTGTCATTAGCAGAAAACTAATAAAGCTGCACTCATTTGATTTTCTTTTTAATACATAGATTTGTACTTGCTATGATATATATATATTTTCGATTTCGCTTATTTATTTTAAAAATGGTTCTTGTTAAAATTCGTAATTTTATCAAGTAATCCTGTTAACATTATAAATTTTAATACGGTATGTCATAAAAATTTATATGTAGCTCGTTTACATCCATGAAAAATGTCGCAAAACTGTAGCTAAAGACAAAACGACGTTTTTACGGTTGTCGCCCAGAATTAGCGTAGGCAAATAGTATTTAGAGAATAGTAACCTGAAAATCGTAAATACAAACGTATACCATGAAAAAAAAAAAGAACGCGATGTTTCTGTAAGCTTAAATTAATATAATGTTATTTATTTTTCGATATCTAACGAATCAAATTAATATAAGCAAACAATCAACAAATTAGTTGATAAAATCAATCACCAATCATTTAAATAACTATATTACATAAAATCAAACGGTTTAAAATATTATAATAAATAAATTATTGAGAATATTATAAGAAAATGAGGGAAACAAACTATTGAATTTTAAAGATATGAAAGCTGTAATGTGCACATTACCTAGGTAAAATGTGAAGACTCTTAATTCCGCACTTTGTTGGAGCAAATCAACTAATTTGCCGATTAGTTAAATAATGGTACAAAGCAACGGGTTTCGAGCTATAGCGGCAACAGAATCACAAAGTAAAGCCGTAGAACTAAATTTCTATAGAAAGAAAATTTTGGGATACTTTTAATTAAATAATTTTTAATGTTAATGTAACAATCTGTTTTAGAATTCAGTTCAGATATCAGTTTAAAATGATTGAAAAGCAGTCGCAGAAATTGGTGAGCGAAGCGAGGCTGGCGGAACTCTTTGGAAAATCTATAACAAAGGTTTTTGTTAGTAATCAATAATTTCAAAATACTCCAGTAATATTTTACTTACCTACTTACTTAACCTCTTCGTGCCTACTGGCACACAAAGACCTCACCTAGGTTTTCCATCGATTCTGAACACCCAGTCTGGTTCCTATCGTTCTCCTTGTTTCTTTTTTATTTTTTTAAGCGTTTTATGAGTCTTCCTCTTTTCCTTTTACCATCTGGGAGGCTACCGGTGGAATTTTAGCTCGAGATATTCTTAAAACGTGCCCACTTTTTATTTTCTTTTGATATTATTTTCGAGTGGTTCTTTCTATATATTATTATTAAGTTCTGAGTACGAAATAATTTGAAGTCAGAACGTTTTTGAGATTTTAAACATCTGTTTCGAAAGCTCTTATTGTTTTATAAAATTTTGCAATCATAGAATAAATGTAAAAAAAAAAATAAAATTTAATATTACTTTTTTTAAAAAAAAAATTTCAGATAGTTTTCAATCGCGTAAGCTGTCCAGCTGGCTGCTGCATGAAGTATTCCCACGTACAATTGCACGTAACACTGAAATTACGCAGTGTCACAGATTTAGAGAAACGTGGTGACACGATGACGAAATACAAAATGAAGCAACTAGTCCATGGATGATTTCTACATCCTCTGATATGCACTGAAAATACTATTCCAATGCTACTGAAGCCAACAGAGAACAAGTAAGGAACCGCAAAACAGACAGCTCGAGTAGGCGGACAAACCATTCGAGGCAGACTGCTAGCTATGTATAGTAAATTCAAGAAGGAAATCCGTAGAATAGCAATTTAAAGAGATAGAAATGTATATTATATTTCGAACCCCCCCTAGTTATTTTTAAATATTAGTAAATAAGTGCAGTAGAACCCCGATTATTTGATGCCCGATCATACACCTTTTTACAAAACGTTAAATGCTTCCCGACACACGTTTCATCATTGAGGTGATACGATTGCTCCTCCGACGACGATTTCATTATTTGACTACTAGAAGACGGCAAATAGAGATGATTAAGATGGCGTCATTTTACTTACCTAATGAAATTTTATCAATGATCACTCAGCAGGTAACCAATTATGATACATTCCATTTCAAAGTAAATAGTCTACACAACCGATCACCCATTAACAACCAGGATATTGCGGTGATATCTCAATTAACCCCTGCTGTTTCGGCGTCGCATGTCATGCGACGAACAGAAAAACTGAATCATTAAAATTTAATTCGTTGCTTTAAATCCCACAATTATTTTTGTATTTCTGATTATTGCTAAGAGATGGCGCAACTAGTTCTACTTTCTTCACAATTTACGCAGTGAGATTTTCAGCCTTGAATTGAAATCAAAATCATTTTGTATTTTTGCTTTCATTAGTGTTGCTTTTGCAAGTCAAAATAGTTATGATAGTTTTGTGATAAATATGATTTTCACGCTCTGATGCCGAAGACTAATTGTAAAACTGTTTTAACAGTAAGGTTGGAAAATTATTTTCCAAAATTTTAATCATTATTTTAAGCAGATATTTATCTTAAACTACTTAAAGCAATAGAGTTAATAAATATGTTATAACAGTGTATTTTTTAAGATAAAACTTGGGTGAATTGCAGGAAAACTGGAGATCAGTTGATGGGACATCAATAGGTCAAGCAAAAAACTGCCTGATGACAAAAATATTTTGCATTTTCGAATTTAGGATAGAACATAAATTAATTTTCAGCAATAAAAGTGCTTTCTTTTGAGTCAGAAATTCGAAAATAAATAAATAATAATAATCCGGCAGAGAAGGGGTTAAAAAAGAGAACAAAAAATTATCAATGATTTTTTCCCCCATGATATTGTATCAGTTTTTAAAAAAAGTAAAAAACAAATGAGGGTTTCAATTAGACTTTTTTTTAGTCATTGTCTTGAGTAATTTCACTCATAGTGTAGTGCAATGTTTAATATACTCACAAAATTGATTTAAAAAAGATCTCCTGATTATCCAACAATTTCAATTTTCGAATATACCCCGGGTGTCGGATAATCGTAGTTCTACTCTATTTATTGTCACATTTCTTATTATAGAGATTGATTTTTTTTAACAAACTTCTTTTTATCTGAAATTATGAAATTTTTTAAAATTAATAATAAATTTTTTATTAAGGAATTTCTAAATCTGTTAAGATAATTAATATTACTACAAGAAAAGTCTGCTAATGATAACTCAAGTTTCATTAACAGTTTTTGTGAAACTTATTTTTTTAATTAAGTTTCAAAAACGCAAACAAAATGTAATAACAATGAAGTTTTAGAATTAACAGAAGCTACAACCCTAATGTATTGAATTGGTAAATTTAGAATTACATAAACAGCTATAATAATTAATCCACTTTTTTAACGATTCAAATTGATTACGTTATACCTAAAATTTTACTTAGAAATGTCAAGAAATAATTTGTCTTTTAAATCATCAAAGAATTAAGAATAAATAAAACTAAAACAGGAATTAATTTGAAACTTTTTGATTTTATTATTACTATTTTCATGGACAGAATAAACAAGTGGCACTGCAATTTCACACACAGAAAAGTACTAATTACACAGTTGGAAGACAATTGCATGTAAAACTGAACTTAAATAATTTCCTGTACTAAAGATAGCAAGTGAGACCCAACTTGATTAAAATAGACTATCAAGAAATGGGAAATACATAAAAATAGGAACCATATTCACAAGCATAGATTTAATCACAGATAGAGAAAGTTTGGAAAGTAAAGTCGACATATTAGAGCAAAAACGAATTATAAAATTCTGAATTTGGATCTTTTAATGCAGTTAAAAAAGATTATAACTACTTACAAGTATATTGCCTAATTTATGTATTATTTACAAGTGATATAAATGACAGAACTGTTTCAGGAGGCCGAAAAAATCGGCTAACTATTATTGATACCATAGATGCCTACTTGTGGTAATAGGCATTGTGACAGTAATAGTACTATTCTTATAGGTTTTTAAGACCCCTGGAAATACAAGTATTACCTAAATTATTTTTACTACTAAGTATTTGGCACACATAATTAAGCCTCAGTACGTTTTTAAATAAATTTATATAGACTATGTAGGCCTTCTATTTGCCTCATATCTGTGATTTTTAGAGAAAAACAAGGAAGCTGATATTTATTTTAAAGTTTGAGAGAAAATCAAAGTTTGTGAATCAGAAGAAATCAATTATAGCATTTTAACTAATAGATATATTATTTATTATTATTTACAGAGTTATATAAATTAAAATTTTTTTTCGAGGGGAGGGAAAAAATAGACTAACTGTTATTGAACCTAGTATGCATGCCTGTTGGCTAAAAATAAAGCGTGTTTTCTCATGATCAACTTTAACATAAGCTTTTAAAATCCTAATTAAAAATTATACACATTAGTGGTCGAAAATCAATATTTAAGAGGGAAAAAAACAAAAACGCAATTAAAATCTTAGGGAATTACAAGTAAGGAAAGAGGGACTGAGCATGTCAAAACCTGTTTGGTTCCAGGAGGAAACAGGAAGGAACAGATCCAAGTTTTATTAGTCAAGGATTCTAAAAATATTAATATGCTTGGTTAATATCTTGGCAACTTGCATATGAAGTTGAGATGATTAAATTTGAACATGACTCAATTGAAACAAAATAATGTCAGCTCCCTTGTTCTTTATAATTATAAATAGTTATCAATTAAATTTTTTTAATAATTATTAATAAGTAATTAGTAATATAGTTAAATATTCATATGATACAGTAGACTCTCAATTAACCAGGATGGTCGGGAAAAGCTTTGTCCCAAATAAGCGAATATCCAGAATAACTTGATTTATGAAAAAAAGGGAAAGAAAATGTAAAATACATTATTAGTTAAATTAAATTAAAAGATCATTTTCAGGTCAATTTTCAAATTACTCGTTTCTACTTAGCAATTTACTCAGGATAGAATATAATCACCACTTATAATTTCACAGCATTTCAATGTCAAATCTTTTTTTAAACCTACATTTTTAGATAAGAAGAACAGTCCTATGTGCAGAAGATACTCTTAAAATATATTTAGAACAGTAAAACGTTCTTAAATCTCCTAAGATTTTTCTTCGCTTGTGTAAAATCTCACAGCTTTTTTACTGTTCGGGGGATTGGGAGCTGTCGTCCAGGAAAATTAAATCCTGGTTAATTGAGAGTTGACTGGATTATGTTTCATATGAATGATTAGATAAATTATCTAAGACTTACACTTTAGTTTAGAAGTTACATAAATCTATATCTTCCCATAATTGTACATTAAAAAATACATAGTTAAACATATTTAAAACTATTAAAATACCATTAGAATCTTTACCGTTAAAATCTTTAAGAGCTTAGAGTAATAATTAATCACAGTATCTTAACTTTTTATTAAATTAAGTATAAATATTTTTTTAATCAAAAATTGATTATAAAAAAAAATTAACTATAAAATAATTTATAAGAAAGCTACAAGAAATGTGTCAATGAATTATTTAAAAGAATTTGAAATACTAAATATTTTTGATTTTATGAGCTAAAAATTTATTACCTTCAGAATTTCAAAATGTTAAAATTTATTTTGAAAAATAAAATCTTAGTAGCAGTGATAAAAAGATATAAAAATAAATTTCTGCTGCTCTAATTATATTCTTAGTTTTAATCCTTTATAACAGTTTAGTTATACTCTTTAAAGCAAAAGACCATGTTAAAACAATTTTTAATATATGTCAAAAATTAGTTAAGTACTCATTAGCTTTAAAAATACACTCAAAATAAATAAAATTAAAACAAAACGTATTATTGTTTTCGAATAGTAAACTGTATAAATATGTATAAAAATTGCAACACACTTAAGTATTTCTTTTACTGACATAAAAAAGCTTTATAGACCAAGCCCTTCCTCAAATTTTTTTCTCCGTTCTGCTCTGTTCCTTGCCCGAGAGTTCGAGTAGTTTACTTTTACAGCTTTATAATTCTCATTAATACCGTCAAACCATCTTAGTCTGGACCTGCTTCAAGTTTGGGTTATAAATCAGTTAGTTAAGTACTTTATTAGATATTAAAATCAACAGAAAAAAATATGATAACCAATATTATAAATTTATATTTGCTATTTATGTATAAAATTAATCGTTTTATTATGCCTGATAAAAACAAACACGAATAAAACTTATGTTACATTAATTCTTTAAACAATGTAAATACAGCCCATTGTGCAGCTCTAGTGTGAGGTAAATAAAATACCTACTTACTACATTTAAAGAAAAAACAAATTAAAGAGAAATAAAAGCCACACTTATCTAAATTATATTTAGATAAGTGTGAACACAAAATTAACATTAAAGTTGATGATTATTTAATATCTAAGCATATTAAAAATAATTGAAATTCTTATTTTCAAGTAAGAATTACAAAATAAAATTGAAACCTAAGTTTAAGCTAAAATAAATGATATAGATTGGTTGAATAAAAACAAATATAAGACTAAGATTTAAAACAACAATAATTACTTGAAGAAAAACATTACTATATAACATAAAAAGATAATGGTCGAAAACTATTTCTTTTTGCAGTCAGTGCATTCGTATTGGATAAAAAAATCACATGATGGCTCTTCAATTAACAAATGAGTTCCAGAAATCAAAATAAAATTTATATAAGTTATAATGGTGTTTATTTTTTTATCTATCTATCGATTTATCTCTTATTAACAATGTATTTATGCAGTTCTATTTTGATTAGAGAGATTTTTAATAAACATTTGCTGAATTTATTGTAACTATTAATATTTAACTTATTTTGTCATTTCAACTATTTTTTGTTACATTTGTATTAAAATGTTAAGTAACAACCATGAGTCTTATTAAAAATTAGTAGTTAAAAACTAAAAATGATGTTTCTTTATAATATTATAAAATAATATTACAATACTGCACATTTATTAATAAACACACTGAATAATCACTTTTAAATCACTATACAATTAACATGTTAGTCAATTTTCAGGTAAGTTATATTTATTTTGATAATATATTTATAAAATTTTTTTACAGCCAATATATGTCAGCATTCAGTCAAATAAATGATTTAATAAAAAGAAAATATTTCACAAAACAATATTCAAAATAAAATGTGTTATTAAAAATATATGTTAAATATCATATGTTAATATAACTATTAAATGTTTAAGACTATTTGCATTAGTATTTTGGTACATTAAGGACCAAACACATATACCAAGAGAGGTCATTCAATAGATTATTATTTATTTTGCCTCTTAAGTTCTGTAGTAAATACATATGCAACATTGAGAAATAGTAATAAAAATTAAATACAGAAAAATATTAAAAAGTTACAGCAGTTATTATTAAATTATAACTGCTGATTATGCTGCTTAAATGGTTGAAATGTATTTTTACTAATTTAAAATGCTGAACAAAGTTAATGAGTGTCAGAATAGTTTTAATAGTGAACTCATTAAACTTTTTTGATAATAAAGTATAAACTTTTTTAAAAAAAAATATTAAGTTTGAATATTTAATGTGTACGACATTTTTTTTAAAAATCCCAAATAAAAAATATATTGTAGATTTGATAGTAGGGAATGCTTTGAATTATTATTATTCTATGGCACTTCACTTAATATAGTTGATTTCAAACTTAATTAAAAATGCACTCACTACAAAAAAGCATTTAAAAAAAAACAACAACTCAATTATTAGAGAAAAATATAAAAACATTAAAAGAAACATGAAAACAAGTATATAATTTTTTAAAGCATGCATGAAATATAACAAACGCAAAGTTTTTGCAAGAAACTCAGAAAGGTTCAGCAAATTTAAAAGGACACAATCACAATGAAATGTTTTCGGATTTCCAATTTTAACTCAGATCTAATAATAGTAAAAACATATAACAAAATAACAGGCATCAAGTCCGCTAATAAACTAGTTATAAATAAACATTTTAAATACTTGTGCAAAATTCACAATGACTAGAAGAATATATCTACAACTTCCATCAAATTTCTATATACTATTATTTTAATAACTTAAATAGAAAAGTTAAATGAATTTTAATAATACAACCTTGTGATTGAAAGTTTTGGACAGATTATAAAAATTAAAAACATTATCATAAATATAAACTGATAACATTTTTTGTTTTGCAAACTAAATAAATATGTAATATAATTTTTTAAATTCTTTTTAATTTTAACTTTCAAAATTTCAAATTTAATGATATTATTGAATTATAAAAATCTTTACGATAATTAATATTATCATTATTTATAGTAGTAAAATGTCTTAAACTGGTACCTACACAAATATCATAACAAATACAGAAAGGTATAGAAAATAAATAGATAGTAAAGAATAAGAAAATAAATACCAAAGGTATATAATTAACAAAAGTGAAAATCTTTTGAAAAAATGAAAAATATTGTGTTTATAGCCTAAGACATATAACATTGTTTAAATATATACATATGTTTGTAGAATAACTTTCCTGCCCAGTTTTGTGAATAACTAATATAGAATTTTTTTTGGATAGAAATATGGGAAATGATAATATTCACCTTGAAACAAATTTAAAAATGAAAGTTAAAAAATTTCCAAAAAGTTTTCATAGAAAATTTTTGAATTTTCAAAAATTATTAATTTTATACATAATTTATGAACAAAAATTTTCATACATACATAATTGTAAATATCAAAGTTGATATCACTGGTAACAAAGTGCATTAAAATCGAATACCTTTCAATAACATTGTGAAGCCAAACAGACATCGATATTTGTATAAAAGAACAATGGCAAAATAAAGCTGGAACATACGGTTTTGGAAAATCAATATATAGAATAATAAGAGAATTTTTCATCGATCTTAGATGTAAGTGGGCAGTTCTCAAAGGGAGCATAACACAGATCTTAATTTTAAATTCTGTCAATTAAAATTGCATAGCCAAATCTTTCAACAAAAAATGAGCACCTTTTAAGTACTTTTTAAGTACTCAAATATTTTTAAGCACTATATACATTGACAAAGTGCAAAATAATTTTCAAAGACTTTACATGATCATGATAAAACAACCAGTTTCTGACAAATAAATCTTTTCTTGATTATATTAGTCATTATAAAAAGATGAAGTTTTTCTGTTCGATATCAGACAGTTGAAAATGCATTCTGAAATTGAGAATATCTTTCAAAATGCAGCAGAGTTGCACATGGGAGTGCAAGAATCTCATCATACCCCCTAGCTCAGCAGACGCACATATGGACTTTCAAGGATTTCATCAAACACGTAAAATTATTGGCGCTTTCATACGCGGACGCTGAAATAGATGGTGAGTGAATGAATTGTGAAAACGTTGAATTGAACACTGTAAAAAGCATGCTTTTGCTTAATACATGGCGAAAATCGACATGGTAAGGAAAAAATGTAAGTACTTTTTAAAAACACCCAATGAAAAAACCACCTTTAAGGGCTTGTAAAAAATGAAAGTTGGAAATAAGCACCTTTAAGTACTTTTTAAAAACGCTATGCACCATGAATAAATTATAATTCTATTTAGTGAAATTATTACAAATTGTTTTAGAAACATAGCGTTTTGATCATTAAAAACAAGATTAAGAATATAGAGTTTAAAAAGGACAGTTACTTGATAACACCCTTAAAGATGCAGCAATAATAAAATATATTTTACTGTCAGGAAGTGTTTTTAAAAAAGCAAATAAGTGTTTTGATGCTAGTCCCTTAAACTTATTTATTAAATTTTTAAAATATTTTTTTAAATATTTTTATAAAATATTTCTCTAATAAAATGTCATTTTCTAACACGTGAATATAGCATTGTCTAAATCATATAATGGAGGAATAGTTTTTCTTGTAATTTTAATCTGATATTCAAAGTTATTAATTATTTAAAAAGAAAAATTTATTGCATAAGTAAAAAATATTTAGTGCATAGAACATAAATTAAATTCGTAATTAGCTGTTGTTAACATTATTGTTGTGCATAGAACATAAATTAAATTCGTAATTAGCTGTTGCTAACATTATTGTTCCCACATTTTGAGAAGTGCCCAAGTATTGAGCTATTTCCAAATATCAAGTGAGTAATGATATTACAAAATATTTTCATTTAGCATAATCAATAATCATAAGAAGTGTCGTTTTCTTTTAAAAGATGGCAACGTTAAAGACACAGATGTAAGTACCCAAGTAATTCCATACAAGAACATTATGAAAATAACCATTGTCATGCTAATAATAAAATGGCTCAGAGAAGTTCCAATATCCAACCAGCTGCCACTGTCTTTAACCATAAAAAAGAAATGCTGAAAAAAAAAAACATCTCTAACAATATTACAGTGAAAAACAAAACTTTAAAAAAGAAAGTATATCTTTGAAATAAAGTAAACTGAATATAAAAAGTTCAAATGATCATTCAGAAAAATAAATCCTTTTACAATATTGGACACATAAAAGTATCATGTTTATTTAAATTAAATATATAGGAAAGCAATCTAAGTTGTAGAAAAAAAATCATATTTAAATTAATTTATCTCGATCTAAGTCTTCACTGATGAAAATAAATAATAATTCTAGAAGCTATTGCATTCTCAGAATTTTAATTAAACAAGTAAACAAAAACTTCTTAATTAGCATAAATTAAGATTTCATGTAATTTACAGAAAATAAAGTCTAAAGAACATAAACTCAACGGCTTAGGGACACTAAAACAAATACAAAGGGCAATTATAAAAGATTCCTTCTTTTCTTGAAAAAATAATAATGAGAATTCCCCATTCTTGTCTTCTCAGGTTAGTGACTTTCTTTTTCAAGATTAGGAAACAACACTATTACCTAATTTGAAACTCCTCTTTCTATTTATTATCACGCGGTTCGAGGAGCATTGTTAGTGAAACTTCACCCAGATTTCATTGTAGAGCCCATGATTTTTAACAAAATAAAAATTTAAAACAGAAAATAAATGCTAAAAAATATAAAAATAGTTGAACCATATTCTAAAATATGCCTACTTGCAAGTCAATAAACAGCAGCCAAATTTAAAATAAATATAAAATTTACATAATTTATTGACGTGATACTCACCAAACCTAGAAAATCTCCCATGAGCAGCACTAGTAAGAAGAGTGCTCTGGGTGATGCCTTTAGACTTATGTTAATTGCTCTTAAAACACAACTGACGATTAGAAATGGTATGAGAATCTGCAAAAATAAGAATACATACCAAAATTATTCAACAAGAACCATTTTTTTGCATACATTTCTGCAAATCCAAATGTACACACTTTATTTTACAAGATAGATTTTTAAGGTCAATGGCATCTCACGAATAATGTCAAAGGCATCTCACAAATGAAAAAAAAGATTTGAAAATCAATTGTATATGTTAATATAGTATACAAAAAAAGGGCTTGAGGCTTCTTCAATCGAGTTCCTCTCCACTTTCTTTTCATTCTGTGAAGCTTTATTTAAAGCAAACTTTAAAGGGCAATTCAGTAAACAAATAAATAATAGAGTAAAATCTAAGCGCTGGAAAGCTGAAGATCTTTTGAGGGTTTCTGGCAGTCCATGTCGGCACGGTGCGGCCCAATTCCGTCTACTAACCGGACATGATTGCCTTGCAGATCACCTTCACCGTATTCGGATCTTCTCAAGCCCTTACTGCCCCCCCTGTAACTGTAATATCCCTATGGATAGACACCACCTTCACCACTGTGCAGTCCTTAGAGGCGACTCCGAGACTGAGCTTTATTGGAAGGCCAGAGAACTTATGAGGCAATGACTTCGGTCAATTTATTGTTGTGTCATCTTTACTTCTGTTCCTGTTCATTTATTTTTATTTTTGCCTAGCCATTGGAAATAATAATAATAATAAAAAATATAGTATACATAAAAACTATATCACGTCCTATACTTCCTTCAACAGAGTGCAACTACCATGTTATAAAAAATATTGTAATCTTATGTTTATAATTTTATAACATTATAAAAATAATAAAACAATTAATAAATAGAGAATGTTTTTATGTGAAAACAACTTCAAGTAAATAAACTTTCCATTAACATTTCTACACAATGAAATTTGAAAGACANTTAAATACAAAAATCGATGATTGATATTAAAATCGTTTGATTAAAAATCGCGATTTTAGCAGATTCCGGTGCAGTTCCTAATATTTAAAATTCCAAAAATCAGTCAGACAAAAAAAAACAAATAAATAAATAAATAAATATCGGCGGTCGAAACGAAACGCTTAGACTCCTTTTCACTCTATAGCAGAAGTCGCAGTAATCCGACTACCGTTCGGGCGGCTTGGGTTTCTCCAATAGGACTTACCAAAAATTTTAGTTTTTGGAACATGGTCAGAAATGTTCAAAATTGGGAGAAAAAAAATCGGATTTCCGCTTTTTCGCGGGGACACGAAGCGTTCATTGGAGGATAATCAAGTGATGCTTGATCGCGATGAAGCAGATGCGTTTCGATCCGAAAAACTAAACATAACGGAATGGGAAGAAAAAAAACGGCGACGCGCGACAAAATTATTTTCCAGAATCGACGTGAAATTCCCTGAGAATTCCCGGTTTTCCAGTGGTATTTCAAAATTCCCTGAGAATTCCCGATTTCCAGACTGAGTGGCCACCCTGAACTACCACGTTATAAAAAATATTGTAATCTTATGTTTATAATTTTATAACATTATAAAAATAATAAAACAATTAATAAATAGAGAATGTTTTTATGTGAAAACAACTTCAAGTAAATAAACTTTCCATTAACATTTCTACACAATGAAATTTGAAAGACATCACTGAGAGTGAAAAAGCAAATTAACACCATGGAGAATGACCCTTTGACGCTTTGAAGCCGCCATACAACCAACTTGTGGCTACCCTTATATTTACACAAACATTATACTGGAGGAAAGACAATAATTAAGAGTTATTTAATTTAAGTTGAATTTCGTTAGCGTACATGAAAAAAGAATAAAGGTGCTAAGTGTATTCAATAATGAACAAATATATTGCTGAAATGAAATAAAACGGTTTGGTTATTAAAACAGTCATTAAGTCAGCAATAATAGAGATATATAAGTGCATATTAATAACAGTTTGGTTATATTAATTTTATTTTGATGATTGAATAAATAATTCCTTACAACAATAAAACTTAAAACATAAAAAAAACTATACAAATTTTATTCATTCATAAAATTTATAGTTTAAACTTTTAATTTAGATGAGACAAAAATGAAAAATCAATGCTGTTATAAATAGGTTTTCATAAATAAATATTTCTTTTTTAAAATTAGTTAGACATCAGTTTTATTTAAGGTCTTGGAAAGCTATTATTAAAGAAAAAGAGCAGAAGTAATAGAATGAAATCAATAAAAAAGATAATAAATTTCAAAGAGGAAATGGAAATTCTTAAAGTGAGAAATGGCATAAAAAGAAAAGTAACACAGTTTAAAAATATGAAATATATAGTTATGAAAAAGTATAACTACCAACTAATATAATTAAAATCCTTATAAGTTAATACTTTACTTCAATTAAAGTTAACACTTTTTTTTGTATTTTCCAATAAAGTATAATTTTATATTAGATTTAAAATAGTTCAAATTTTTTGTTCTCCTTTGATTTTGAATAAAAGAGTGAACTGTAGTATATAATTTAAATAAACAAATAAATTAAAAGCAAAACTACCTTTATAAGCATGAGGATGCCCATAACAAATGGATTGAACACAGTGAGGAAGCAATAAATGCTCGTAGGATTGAAGCTGAAAAACAATTATTGCATCAATATTTAATATATATATTTAAAAAATGTAATTGCATAGGTATACAAATCTTTAAATAAAATTATTATGAAATTTAAGAAGAATAACAAAATTCAGCTACCTATTGATGCTTGCAATGTTTCCAGTACCAAAAAAGGATAGTAAAATGAAAAACATCTGTCAAAACATTAAGGAACTATAAAAACTCAGTAAAAGCTTCGACTTAGTTATTCAAGTTAGTTATTAAACAAATGAAACACATATTTTTGCTAACAAACAACAAAAAGTTTAAATTGGATTTTAATGCATCAAGTATATTTTTTGGAAATTATAAAATTAAATTACAGTAATTTTATTTGGGTATCTTAATAGTAAAAAATTCGTTATTGATTTTCAACACTATTTAAAAATACTATAATTTTTCTGCATCTGTGATAAGATGATTGTAATTACTAATATTTGTTTGAAAGGAAAAAAATCAAAAATAAATGAAGTGCCCTCCACTGTGCCACATTTATTCTAGTTACTGGGTTGGGTAAACTTAGATTAGTAAAGATTATTTAAATTAAATATTTAAATTTATCGATAAAAATTTTGAGATTCTTATTAAGTAGCAATAGAAAAACATTTAAAAAAATTCATGATTGCATTTAAAGGTATTCGGCTAAATTTTTAATTTCACAAGTACACCAAAACAATATTAAAAACTGTGGTTTTTAAGTAGAGAATTATAGCCAGATTAAATTTAGATATTGATTATAGAAAAGCAAAAGGAATTTTATTTTAAAAAATATAACACAGAATTTGACATTTCAATGAGTTTGTAACAAGCATAATATTCATTTTAATTTAAGAAATTTAATAAATAGGTCCTTTTTCCTTATGAATATCTGAAATTTGCATGATCATATATTTTTATCATATTTGAAACACTCTTATTTCAAGTAGGTAAAAGACAAATGTTACAACAAGCTAGATTGGCTAAAATCATGATTTTTTAATACATTTAAAACAGAGTTTTTTAACATTAAAAACACTGATAAAATGTATTAGCAATGCAAAATATTATCGAAAAAAAATATTATAACTAAAATATTTAATATTTCTCAGTAAAATGGTTAAAATTATTCTTACAACTAACCACTAATTAAAAAATAAAAAATCATATTAATCTTTATTTAGGTTAAACATCCTCATGTAATGGGAATGACAAAGCAGAATTTGCCAGTTACATTTCAAATGAAAAATAAATTAATTTAAATTAGGAAACATAAAATAATAAATTATTTTGAAGTACACGTTGCTGGAACAAGTCCATCTTAATTATTCATAAATGCTAACTACATATTTATTAAATTTTAAAGGAAGTCTGTTTAATTCTAATAACCATAAAACTAAATGGATTATAATTGAGCTGTATGTCTATCAAACAGTAAAGTATTTTGCATAAACAATTTACGTAAAATTAAAATATAAAAGTTTCACTGTACTTTTATCTTCACTTTTTTCTATTTATTAGTCTATTTTAAACACCGAATAATAATTTAGGCAATATTTCTCTGCAAAAAATCCTCAATATTAAAGAAATCAGATAGTAGAAAAATATTTTCTACAGTCGTCTATGATTTTTTTTAAATCAATTTTTTTTTTAAAAACAGTTGATTTAAATTGTGATTTCATTAAGTGTTTTAAATCATATTAAACCTTAGCAACTAGCAAAATTAAACTGAAAACAAAATTAATTAAAACTTATACAAGGAAAAGGATACAAAAAAGTAAGCTCTTCTCAAATCACCAAAAGATATTTGTTTACTTAATGCTTTTCTGGATAAGTCAGTAGCAGTATGTGTAAAGCACATGTCCTGTAACTAAACAAGCAGAATTACAAAGAAATGCTGGTTTTAACTCTTAATACTATTGACAAACATGTAAAAGTGCAAATAAGTTGGTTTAATTTAAATATTTCTTTACCTTCACATAATTGCAAGAGCCCAAGTGCTCAAGTGTAAGCCACAATGCCATTTGGATACAAAGTAGGAAACAAAATAATCCCTCATGACTAGTTTATAATTAAAGATAACATGTCAAGTGATAACATATGCAATTCATTAGATTTATTACAACTAAAACACCATCAACATGCCTTTATGAAAAAAAATAGATGTACAAAGTGCTAAATTATTTTAAAAATCACAAATGAAACTTGGATACCACTGGCAAATAAAAGGAAGTAGCAAAGTAAATTCTTATGACTAGTTTTAGTTAAAAAATATTGAGCGATAATTTATATAAGTTTAATAAGATATATTGCAATAGAAAGAAAATCAATATAATTTTATAAAGTATTGGATAAACAGACATTGTTTGGACACAACTGCTAGCTTGCCAGTATTTGGATTTACTGTTACTTTGCCTTTACCAGCGTTAAATGATTTACGTGACAATTGAAAAATTTTTTTTTTTTAAAAAAAAGATTAAATCAGTTATAAAAAAGTCATTAGATGCATATTTTACTAGGAGCTGAAGAAAATATATCAAATAATTTTGAACTCATTATTCTCTACTTTTGCAGAGGTACTGAGACAAAATCTTTAATTTAATATAACACAAAACAATTTTAAAATGTAATCTTAAAAACAAAATTAGAAAACTTAAGAAAAACTATGATTTTAATGAATAAGTCATATTTTTATAATATATATTCTCTTATTTCTTTATTTTATTATCTATTTGCTTTAGAAGTACTTTTGTAACAGAGAGAAACATAAAGATTGTAAAATCAGTAGAGTCTCCCGATCAAGGGAATCTCTCTATAAAGAAATTTTTAATTAGAATGCTAAATATTATTTAAAACATGCTCCATATAACAAAGCGGTTAATATAGAATAATATTTTTTTAAATTTTTGTCAATTTTGAAGAAAGTTAAAACAGAAAAATTAGATTTCCATAATATAATTTTGAGGAATCATAACAATAGGAGAATTTCATGTTTAGATTTATATAACATATAACATGCATTATTTTATTCTTAATTAAAAGTAAAATTTTTTTTTCTTCTGAACTTACCCCTAAACATTTTTTGCAACATTTACCTAAATGATTGCAAAACTTTTCTAAATTCTCTACGGCAAGATTTTATATAGGATACTATCTCGATAGTGAATTTTTAAGATAGGTTCTACTGTAGTTTCTGAAAAATGAGTTTTAATGCTATGGTGCATTTTGTACAAACAAAGTATAACAAAAAACAATTTTGGATTGTAAAGGATACGAAATGCTTAGAAGTATATAAGGGGCAAATAAAGAAGTGGAAACATTTAAGAGACGCGTTAGTGTTGATTGAGAACCAAACAACGGAAGCAATAGAGATGCACCTATAAAAAAATATATATTTTAAGCTACAATACTTCATAAAGCTACAACAGTTAAATATGAACAACAATTTTAAAATTTTAACTTCAAAAAATGCATTCATTTTAACACAAATATGTAACATTTATATAGTTTTAGTAGTGTGGATTTAAGATTATTTTATCAAATGTTAAAGTATAAGCAACCTTTACATCTTCTATTAGAAATTATACTACACAACTTACAAACCATCACAATATTTAAAGCAAGTAGCAACACATAAACTCTTGTAAAACAAATCAAAACCACAAGCTTAGCCTTAGTATACTGTGATTTTCTCAAAAACATAATTATCAAAGAAAATCACATGGTAATACATAATTTAAAAAAAAATGTGCATAAAAAGAGCATCCTTTTTCACCCCTTAAATGTTACTCAATAAGAAAATAAAACTTTTGGATAATAAATTATTCTAACATTAATAAATATGAATGCAGTTTTTTTTTCAATTTTTTTTTACAATTATAAACTTTAGAACAGAACAGCCATATATAACTTCAGCAAAGCAAAAAGACCTTCTGCAACAGTCAATTGTAAGCCGGTCAGGGGATTAAAGCTCTATAATTTTTTAAACAACAGCACACCCTTAGCTTTTACTTCCTAGACTAGATGGTACCTATTGTTCTAAAGCTAGGCTGTTGCCTCAATAACGCTGATATTGAGAATTAAAAAATATTAAAGGAGCTACTGCAAATAAAACTATAAATGAAAATTTTTTCAAATAATGGATATATTTAAGGACTGAAATTACTGCTCAATATAATACAAATCTGAATCAAATAACATATAAAAGTAAATAAAAAAATGAAACAAGATCAATATTCTTAATAAATTTTAATGACTCACCTAATATGAGCCAGGATACTGCTTGATTTATAAATGGTAGGCCAGTTTTCATGGCTATACTTTGAGAAGTACTTTGTACAGTAAAGGTAGAAATGCAAAGGATCACTACCTAAATTAGAATTGAATTAATTTATTTCTAAAAAAAAAATAATATGATATAAAAAAAAGGTTATAAGTGAACTTTACCTGCATTGCAGTTAAAACAACAATTCTATGGGGCTCTCTTTTAGACAATCGATTATTGAAAATTAATCCAGTTTCTGGCCTACATAAATAATAGGTTTCGTAAAATATAATTTTAACATAATATTGATAAAATTTAGCAAACTTTATGATTTAGAAATTTACCTTCTAGCACAGAAAGCAACAGCAAACACAAACAACCATCCAGCTAAGAGCCTAAAACACAAAATAAATCAACTTTTAATTAAAACAACTTATGTATTTATTTACATAATTCAAGTGCCAAAAACAGGAAGAAAACACCCCCAATGAAATACTGTTAAATAATGCAAATTTATAATATATTAAATAGCTCAATGAATATAAAGATTTTTTAAATCTTAAGATGTTAATTTTCAGAAGTTATCATTGATCAGCAACATAATTATTATTTTTTTTGTGTGTGTGCGTGTCTTGTCATAATACGAAACCATTGAAAACACTATAATTGAATTTATTCCATTTCAAAATTGTGATGTTAGGAACTATAAATTTCACAATAAAAAAGTATGAGGAGATCCACGACAATGAATAAATAATATATTATTAGTGCTGCACACTTTAGTTACATCCTTCGAACGTATTTAAAGTGTACAGCCCTTATCTTGCCAAATTTTGGATGAATTTATTTTTAAAATTTTATAATTAATTTTCAAGCATATTTTTTTATTAATTTTCAATTTTTTTAAATTAGGTTATAGTAAAAAAAATACGGCAGAAAAAAACAAAAATCAGAAGAAACATTTTTTTGTAAATATACATGCCAAATAAGAAACTAATTATAACTACTGTACATATTAAGAAAAGATACATGAAAAAGTTATAGAGTGATGCTTTTCAGTTATTCAGTGCTGTTTTTTGAGCTGCTGATTTTTAAGATATTGATTTCTGTTTTTTATGACCAAGATTTTTTTTCTTTTATGATTTTTTAAAAAAAGAAATTTCTTGTACTTTAAAAATGAATTCCAGTATGTTTTTCAATTTTTATTGGTTTCATAAAACCATTTTCTTGACTGAAATTAAAAGATGATAGCACAATCTTAATATATATACTTAAAAAAAAAACTATTTTTTCCCCTTCATTTCTTGAAAATTATATAACTGAACTTTAGGCATCTTGAGATAGAATGACTAACAGCAGCTGCTTCTGGAGAAAGAACTATTTAAAAAATGTGTAGAGTATATCTACCACTACAAAAAAACTATTGCAATTTCCTAGTATATAAGACATGTTAACTCGATTCTACGTTGGGGTACCTTTTCATAGAAGGTTGACATTACCAATATCTACTCTCCCACATTGGTGATCCGGATGCGATGGATGGTCCACATTGGAGGGTTGACTTGCTACTTGTGACTGTGACATTGTACTCCTCACGCTGTTGCCTCTCAGTCTCGATCACACACAACGCATACACTCGACTGCTATAGGCAACACAGGAGCGACCAAGACCGTTAACTTAATACAGCTGTCACGATCAGCACTCAAAAAGTACGGTGTTCTTAATACAGCTCTCTCAGCTTCTCACAAAACAGCAATGAATCAACTAGTGGTATCCCATTCATCGAATTCTATCACAGATAAAATTCTTGTGGGGGAGTACAGTAGTGTATATGGTTTTCTTATGTGACGCGTATTGTGCGAGCTAGACTGTCGTCCAGACGTGGACTATACGGTTAAGGGTTTTGCAAACCTAGGTACGTGTCCACGTTTGGAAGAAAAGAAAAAGTGTATATCTACCACTACAAAAATACAATTGCAATTTCCTAGTATATAAGACACGTTAACTCAATTCTATGTTGGGGTACCTTTTTATAGAAGAAGGTTGACATTGCCAATATCTACTCTCCCACAAATGTTTCACATAATAAATTCATCTTTTTACAACATTATACTAATAAAAACAATTAAGTGAAATGACTATATGAAAATTAAGTTACATAATTTTTAATATTAAAACTTCGCCTTTTTTCAAATGAAAACAACTGAACAAACTAGGCCAATAACTTTAAAACAATACGATTTACATAAAAACTAAAATGTATTTGATGAATTAACTACAAAAAATCGCAGAATCCAATTTTTCTTAAGACAATAAAAAACTTGATTTGAATTAAAAGTTTATTAAAGTAATCTTTGTTTTTCTCCAATAAAAATACTAAAAAAGATAAATTGGTTTTAATATAAAATGCCTCACACATATAATTTTTTTAATTTAAATTTTATAAAATTATGAGTTATTTAAACTTAAATTCAGCACAAAACAGCATTTTATAATTAGAATTATTCTCACTGTCTCATTGTAATTCAAATACTTACACAGAGTTATAATGAGTATCTTTTCCAATGACAGGCATCATAGGAAATATTGATAGTGCAAAAGAACTTAAACACCATGCGAGACTAAGTTTCTAAAAAAAAAAAGATGTCTATAAGAAATTCATATAAACATAATCTGTACAAATCGAGTCAAATAAAGTTTTTTTTTAAAAGCTTTGAATATAATGATTCATTTTAAAAGTTACAAATATTTTTTTTAAAAGTCTACATGGACCAAAAACTAGGACAGCTACAGAAGAATAACTATTATTTTAACTTAAAAACAATAAAAGCTTGAAATAAATCTGTAAATGCAATGTTTTCTTCAAAAAATAGCTACAAAAGAAATCTAAGCAATATTTAATTATATTTTTCAAATGCGCAAACTAGATTGTCTTTAAAGTGAAATTTAATTAAAATATCATAAAATTATTTTATTCTTACAATATTTCATTTGAAAAATAAAGAAAATTAAATATTTAGTAGCATTTACTACAGAAATGTTCTAGATACAATCTTAATAATTATAGCTGCTTGCAAGGTAAAAAAATTTTAAATTAATATTCTATTTAATTTTTAACAGCTAATGAAAATTTCTAACAAATAAAGGGAAAAAATGTTACATAACAGGATATTTCAAACATATTATAACAGGAATGCACAAGCATGCCTTATAGCTAAATTAATCATAAAACAATTTGCTTTTTCATTTTAAAAAGGAATCTTTATTATTTGTTCAAATACCTGACCAACAATTCATTTAGGTTTTAAATAAAAATACAAGTATGTAATTTCAAATAGTAAAATTATGCACAGAACTTAATAGACCAACTATTCCATATACGTGTAAGTTTGTATAGAAAAATTGCAAAAAGAAATTATTTATTAATTTTTTGTTGTTGAATAATATAGAAGAAAACTGGTTTCTCAGCAGGAAAAACAGTTTAAGGTTGTTTTTAGGTGCAACTAAAGTTTAGATTGTTCAAGGTCCTTTACAGCAGAAGATAGATTATACTTCTTCCTTGATCGATGATTTAAGAACACTATTTTTTTTCCATTTGTATTAAACACAGCAAAATTTGAAAAAGTTAATAAGAGAATCCTTAAGTTAGGATATTTTTTATTTTTATATTTTATATCCGTCGGTGAACAGCCGACCCAATTTTGAGTTTACGACTACTAATGTTCAACTCTGTAGCCTTATAATTTTGAACCAATCCAAAAGACAAGGAATCTTTTGGATCAGTACCCCCAGGGATATTGATTTGTTATGGGAACATGGAGGACCTTGCGCCTACACAGATTTAACATGCATCAGTCGCCATTTACTACATAGGGAATGTTCTGCGGCAGGGATCGAACTCACAAACTCTTGGACATGGGCCCAGTGCCCTACTCACTAGGCTATCTTGGTCCAAGTAAGGATATTTACTCACAAAGATAGTAGGAGTTGTATTAAGGTATTTTTTATTATAGAACTTTGCCCTAACATAATCCTACAAGAGCTTTTAATGGCACATTTTCCTTATATATGCTATTTGAAAAATAGAGATTTTAATATGTAAATGGCAGTGATTTAACAAAAATGATTTACATTTAAAAGCGTGTTCAGTTTAACCATATTTTAATAGCCTGCTAGTTACATTAACACACATTTTAGTAAAACATTCAGTTAGTTTTCTTATGTATGCTGTTTAGAAGAATTTCTGTCAACACTAGACAAAAATAGAAAATTAGAGAAAAATCAAGAAAATAATCATCGGAATTTGGGCTTCCATTCATGATATAGTTTTTTAAAACTGGAATTATATTATATAGTGGTGATAGGAAAAGGTTTTACTAAAGGTTATGAAGTTTGATGCAAACAATTGCTTTGATACTTTAAATAATCAACATGATATTGAAGAAATAATAAGTTTACCAAAAAATGATGATGATGGTGATCTCCAACATTTATATAGTAATCTATATTTAATTGATTAATCACAATGGGTGAAGTTAATCCTTTGAAAAATATAGATTATTTTCTTGAAAATAGAAAGTCGAATCATTAAAACAAAGTTATTGTGGGATGAAATTTCTTTTTCTAGTTACTTACTCAACACAGAACTTTTTATTTTTAAATTTTTTTTTCTTACAGTATATAAAAAAGTTACACAAATAAATAAAACTTACAATTAATAAAAAACTGCAAAATTGAAGAAAAGAAAACCCAGTGGAAACATGTCGCTCTTCCAAGTACCCCTTCACTACACTCCTGACATGTACATAAGGACTTGAGATTAAAGCAATAGAAGTGACATGAGAATTAAAAAGCTCATTTATCATAATATTTACATTACATCCCAGGGTGGGCCATAAGATCTTCTGTTAAAGATTTTTCCAGAACAATTAATTTGAATTGTCAGTTTTTTACACCAATCACTCTAAAGTCTGATGACGCAGAATCAAGCTGTTTTTAATTTGGCCTTCCTCTTTTCCGAAAAGCTAAAGGATTAAAATCAATAATATTTACTAAATTTTTTTCATTCATTTCAACAATGTGAGCAGCTTAGTACATTTTTTTATTTGAAATATCAATTCTTTTTAAAAGTTGTATAATTTTATAAAGTCTTTTTTTATTTAATTTAATTTTAGGAGCTTTCTTTTACTGGAGATTAAAGATACATATTTTAAGATGTTTCAACAAAAAACAAGGTACAAACATAGAAAATAATACAATGTGAACTTATTTCATAATTAATAAATTAGATATACCTACTTAATAAAAAATAAATAAATAAGTAAATAAAAATCTATTAACACTAAATATTTAAAATTATTAAAAACTCAGTATCTTACTTTAGGACAATGCAACTCAGAAGACATGAATGGCCAAAAAGCAATAGCCCAAAGAATGAAAGACAGTATTTCTCTTTTGAAGAAAGAAATAACCTAGATGAATCAATGAATTAATTTATGATTAGTGTTAAAGTAATTTATGGATACCAAATTTTACGACAATGCCTAATAACTATGTATTAGATTCAAGTAAAGAGAAATTATTAGTGACAAGCAACTAAAACATTGCACAATGTGAATAAAATGTCATAAAATTAATAAAGTCCTACCACAACACATGTGAAACTTTGGCAAGCAATAATAACAGCAAATATAAATACTGTGTTCAAAAAAAAAAAAAAANAAAAAAAAAAAAAAAAAAAAAAAAAAAAAAAAAAAAAAATCCGCAATGAAAGGAATATAAAAATATATTACAGTTAATTGTGTATTTTTTTCATAATTACAATAACAAAAATATAATACTTTTGCAGTGCAGTGATTCTACAAAAATATAACAATAGAAAACTAATTCATCAAAAGGAAAAAAGTATCATAAATTCTTCCTAATCAGCATTCGAGCAGAATATTTAGCAAAATTTAAACACATCCAATGGGATATCTTTTTGCATCACATCAAGACTTAAATACTTTCTATACTAAATTTTTCTTCCTCTTCATACATAATATTGTCTTCACTATAGTAAAGGTGCCTTAGTAAAGATATAGATCACCTTTAAAAGTGTGCAAAGTATGGTAAGCCTTTTTTAATGTCGCTTATCAATGGGTCATACATAACAAAATAAGTGGTATATTAAAAGGAAAATTTCAAAATAACAGCTATCCAAGTAAAATGAAATTCAAACCAAAAACAATAATTGAAGTAGTAATTCAGTTTCAAATTCTTGAGAAAGTTCAACCCAAAAGTAAATTATATTATGTAACTTATTTGAATTAAACATTAAAATCATTTTTATTAAGATTTTATAAGATAATGATTTTAATGAAATTTGATAATATATTATTGGAGATAAAAATAATGAAAACAATATAAATAAATAAAGTCAAATTTTTAAGCATATATAGGCTTTTCTCAACAAGCTGTAATGATGAGAACATAATTAAATTTATATGACAATCATAGTGTCATTTCATTTAAAAAGTATTTCCTATAAATATGAAATCATCTATAAATATAAATAGAGAAATAATTTTTAATAAGAAATAATTTTAATAATTTTTAATTAAGAAATAATTTTTGTACATAATAATACGCATATCTATAATACTAATAAGAATACTTCTAAAAGTGAATTCTTACCAAAAATTCCATTCCAATTAAGCTGATAATTAAAAAGCCAATGAATTTGTAGAATGTATTTCGACGTTCAAGATGCAATCTGGCAGAGTAAAATATTTCCAAGCTGCAAAATAATCGATTTATTTTGTACAAAATGAACAATATTTTAACATTAGTTTAAATAAGTAGCATTTCTTTTATAATGTTACTTTAAAAAAAATACTGCAGACAAGCACAAGCAACATAAATTATCATAAATTGAAAATTTAAATTAAGTGGAAAGCTACCACAAATAAAAATATTCAGGAAGATTTTTTTAACAAGTAAAGGTACTATATATGTTTGTAAAAAGGTTATATTTTAATGGTAAATTGAATGCTACCTTTTCACCTTGAAGTGAATAAAACATTAACTTCGATGAATAGGTAATATTTAATAAATAGCTGCTATTTTATATACAAGAAGTCTTTTTTTTCTTTTGCAAAGATTATTGATAAAACAAAGATCTATTAAGTTTAGGTGGAAAGATCTAATCCATTGCATATTTAGGCTCACTTTTAAAGTAAATAGAGGTTCTACAGGGTGTTCTAAATTAGCCTGACGGATTCAAAAACTTTACAAACAATCAAAAAATTTAAAAAATAGCAATTTTTGCAGCAGATTCAAAGCACATTAAATTTTTTTCTGCTTACAGAAATACTTGTTTTAGTTCAAACTTTTTTAACAGATGAGAGTATACATACAAAACTTTTAAATTAAGAAGAGAAAAATTGAAAATCACATCATTTCTGAAACCTTTTAATGAATAAAAATTTATTTATAATATATTTGAAATGCCTCTTATTAACTGGATATAAAAGTCCTTAATTGGAGAACCAAATTAAAAAGCAATCAAATTAAAGAGATTGCAGTTTCATCTGATAGAAAATTTTTGAACTTAAACTACAACTCTAGATAAAAAAATTAAAAAAATCATGTCCCGTAACTTTAATTTTTTTTAAAAGTCAAGGCTGCTTTAACATTATATATTTTTTGAAAGCTGCCAGTCTAATTAAGGATAGCTCGCACATAAATCAACACCATAAAACAAACATCTATTATAAAAACACATTTTGGAAATGAAACTTACTTCAAATTGACCATAAGCCAGATGAAAACAGGAATCAAGAAATAAATGTAGTACATGAAAGGAGAATTTTGAACTAAAAAAAGTACAATAAAGCAATTAAAGTACAAAAAATAATATCATATGGATAATAATAAAGAAGTGTTTCATTAGTTTAGGTAAACTATATATACTAACTAAATAAATAGCTAAAATATTTTCATATTTTGAAACAAATTTCTATAAAAAAAAACTTGTAGGTGTAGTTTATAATGAATTTTTAATCATTGTTGAAAAGAGAAAAAAATCATCAACCTTTAAAAACAGTTTTTGAAAACAAGAATATATTTATATTTAAATAATTTGTACATTTAAAATTTTTGTTTAACTTAAATATTATAAATTTTAATTGACTATTAAGAAAAAGAATCAAATATCATTTGTTTTATTAATATTTCAAGACCACTAATTATAAAAAAAATCAAGTTTTTTAAAAAATGTATATTTTTATCAGCATAATAAAGACAGCTATTATATCTATGTAATTTCAACCATTTTTTTAAAATAACAATAAGCACGAAAAATTCATACCATACAGGAGGAAAAATATGAGAAATCCTATAAAACCATATGATAGAACACATTTGACAGTAAAGAAGTTTTCTTCCTCGTTTATAATACTTGATTCAATGGATTTGTGACCAAAGTTTGTATAATCTCTCATTAGCAGCACGATGACATAACTCATCCATCCAATAAAGCCAAGAAATATACTTATGCTAGAAGAAAAGATGTTATTTAGAAAACAGTCATTGAACTTTTGCTAGAATAACAAGTAGACCAGAAGTGTAAGTAAATGGTTAGAGAATACATTTTAAAATGTAAGGACATTAAGAGCGTTTTTTGTTTAATAAGTTTTGTTTAATACGTCAGTTTTAACCACTGGAGAGATGACTGGAGGTCTAGTTACAAGGGAAGACAAACCTATAAATTCTTTAAAGACCCTAGCATAAAGCACCTGCAGGCCAATTTTTACTTAAACCAGCTCCTTACTGGTCATGGACCTATCAACAAAAATATTTTAGGAAATCAGCTTCATGCAATAACTGTGGAGTGAGACAGGACATTAAACATCTAATTAAGCACTATCCAGGCACTTTGTGGAACCAGCATGAATAACTACGAAGAGGAACACCAATTCTTTGCTATATTGGGTTGCAGGAAAATTGTGATTCAAATTAATAAGACAAACCCTCGAGGACATTTTAGCCCCAGATCAATTGACCCCAGTCATGAACCCCAACAATAGAAGATGTCATCATCATTTTATACTGATCAACTTTTAGCCTACATTTTGAAATTTTATCTACTTGTGATTCTAGACTTCATCGACTACTATTCAGACTTTTACTTTTAGACATTTACAGATAGGACTTTTAGTTCTCATTGATTTTAGTTTTGAGATTTTATTTTCATCTCTTGTTTCCTTATTATTATAATCATTTAATTCTCGACATTTACACCGGCGCTTTTAGCTTTTATTGCTTTGAAAACACGTTTTTAATTGTCAATATTTTTAGTTAATTCACTTTTAACTGATCACTACCACTGTCATTTGGCAAAATTTTACTGTATTTTTAGTTTTTAGGGTAATTTTTTAATGTAATAATTTTACTTTTTATCTCCGTATATCTCCCTGGAGTGGGTTGGAGTTCTACCTATCTTAATATGTTTTATAATGAGAATTTATCATATTATCATACAAGGTATGTTCAAAAAGTTTGGTGAATGGCTCCATAGTAGAATAAGCAAGCTGGCTAGGATGTTGTGCACATGCATTATGAGACACGACAACTAGGACTACCATCGTTAAAATTATAATAGCCAAGTGAAATAAAGTTATTTTCAAATTAAATAAAACAGCAACAAAAATGAGTGGAATGTTACTTAAAGGGTACAGCACAGAAGTAATGAGTAAAAAGCGTGTTTTGGAGTGGTTTAAATGTAAAAGTGCTCTGAGAGATATCAAAAGCACTTGCTGATAGTTTCCAGGTTAACCAATGTTTGCTGTAGCTAATGATCCATCCTTAGTAAGCATGCACTTTTAAGCTTTTTGTAGCTTAGAAAGCATGCACTGTTAAATTAATTTTAAGTAGTTTTAGTTACCTAAATAGATTTAAACAAATTATATACATAATGTAAAATAAGGTAATCTGTAAACTTTACTTATAAACACATATATGGTTGATTTCAATATTTAACTTGGCATATGCTACCAACTAATAATAGTATCTTATAAATAGTATCTTTGACAGCCCATTCATTCTGTAGAAGAATTAATTCACTTCAAAGTTAATATCATCATTGTCACATGCTAAATTAGTTTTCAATTTTTACATTTTTAATGAATTTTTATATTCTTTAAAAAGTGAATTTCTGATAAAGATGATATAGCTTATAAATGAAGCTATTAAAATGTCAGCATAACCCATTTATAAACAGTAAAGTATAGTAAAATCTCATAAAATGCTTTTTTAAAATGTCTTAATTCTGAACCTAAAAGCAAAAGTTTAAAATGATTATAATTTCACACCATTTGGGTATGGATTCAAAAATTATAGTAATGAAAAATTATATTTAGTAGTAATAAATAGCAAAATAAATTAGACGTAAAATTTAGTAGTAAAGTAATAATAAAATTTAGTAATAATAAAAATTAAAATAAACAAACAAAAGAGATTAGTTTCCAAAGCATATTTTGTGATAACTATAAAAAACTTCACCTTTTTTTTTATAATTTAAAAAGCGTTAAAATATACTGAATCTTTTTTAAAAATATGAATTAGAGAATTCTCTAAATAATACTTAATATTAACTTCAAAAATATTCAAGTAACAAAAATTTTAATTTTTCGCAGAAAAAATGAAAAATAAATGCTAATGCCTTTCCATAATTTTCTGTAGATTAAGCAATAAGAATAAAATAAGTACTTACCAGAGTGCTATTCTGTCATGTCTTTGGTAATAATTTAACCCTTTTAGAGCCAATTCAATTAATTTTAAACCCACTTGAATCTGAGGAAGAAATAAATAAAATTATTTATTTGAATTATGCTAAGTCTCTGTTGTGAAGTAAAGCTTGTGCACAGTGTGCAAAATAAAAAAGATAACTTTAATATCTTTTGATTGGATTTTTATTTACTAAGATATAAATCTTAATTGTTAGAGAAACTAACCTTAAGTATGATAAAATATTTGTATACATGATATTTTAAGATAAGAAATCAGACAAAAAAAAAAAAACATGTATAAATTCAAATTCTTAAGTCAAAATTATTAAACAGGAGGTAGGAAAAATAAATAACCATTACTACACTAATTCAAATTAGAACAGCGCACAAGGCAACTAAAACCAAATTCAAATTATATAAACTAGTAGCAATATAAAATTACTTAAAAATGATTTAAAATTTTTTTTAAAAAAATATTGTAAAAATAATATTAAAATAAAATTAATATTAAAAATCCCCTGATGAAGTGCTGCTCTGTGAACACACAATTTTATTTATCTCAAATCTTATAGATCTCAAAAATATACGCCTACGCGTTTTACCCTTATCTCACCCCCACTCCACTTTGCATCTCTGTCAGAGAGGCAAGCATTCGTTCACTCAAGAAATTCGAACAAGGAAGTTCACTTGTCAGCTCTCTCCTGAGCTACCTTTCATTGTTTACGTCTACTGCAGCGCAGTAGTCATAATAATTTTCTTCGTGTACATAGTTAATTTGTTTTATTAAGTTTTGTTTAATAAATGTTAAATCAAACCACTACAGTCCACTTTCTATTACATACAATGCACAACATGCTTTCTCTAAATATAGATATTTTTTATTCCATGAATTTGGATTATATCTTAATGTGTGAAAATATAATTATTAAATCAATAGTTCATTTTAAAAGAAAATTTGTTAAGTAATATCCTTAACAAATTAAGTTAAAAGTTATTACTTACTTAAAAGTATGCCTTTTTTATTGAATTAATTAAATGTACCTCCTCATAAAGGAAAAAGTAAAGTTAAATTAGGATAAAAAGATTATTTGTAACATTTCCTGGAATTACACAAATACAAGATAATAAGTTTCAACACTAGCTAGAAAAAAGATTAAGCTAGAAAAGGATATGTAAATTATTTTGCAATTATGCAAAAAGTATTAGATAATTATCAAGTTAAAAACTAAAAAGTAATCTTTCCCTCCTCAATTAGATATTAGAATTTACTAAGTTAAGTTAATCATCAGTAAAAATAAACGGTATAAGCAAATGAGAATTTAGAAAAAATAGATAATTAATCTTGCAATAATGAATGGTATTAGATAACGGAAAGTTAAACCACGTCAATAAAATGCTTTGGCTTGTTTGTTAAAACTAATAAAATATAAATACTGAAAAAAAAAACTAATGTGAAAAATTAAGTGAAAATGACATAGTTCTACTTTAAGAAATAAAGCTTACAACATCCTTATATCGATTTTGCTTCAAAAGAGTGTCCACCATTGCCATAAGTTCTCCCTATAAGAATAAAAAATAAAGGTTTATATAATAGTATAATAAAAATAAAAATGAGATATCTTTATGGAAATAGTTACCTGACGAGCAGTCGAAAGATCTCTAAAAGAAAAATTTAATCATTTATTAGTAAATAATGAAATCATAAGAATGAAAATTAATAACTTATAATAATAATTTATAAAAAAAAATATTAAATAATTAAAAAAATAAAAATAAAAAAAAAATGTTTTTTAAACAGAGATATTAACAGATATGAATAATATACATGAAAGCGCAAGGATTTTTCATAGAAATATTTTTAGTACTACTCATTATATATAAAGCGGCTGAAATTGCATTTGATTTTTAGGTATTGAAAATTGAATGAGCAGCTGAGTTTTAAGAAAATATTTGTTGAATGTTTGCATTGAAATGTTTCTGAGTAACTTAAATTTTAGATATACAAGGAAATCCAAGGTTGAGGTAAGTTTCATAAAAATTAAAACGCTTTTTAAAAAAATCAGTGATATTTGTTAAACTTAGTTGGGGTTGAAATTAGTTACAAGAGTCAATTAATTGTTTTCAGAAGGTTTTTTTAAAATTTAGATTTTGTGCTCGCAGAAAATTTATTATTTTATCTAAGCCTGGATATCAATATTGATGGAAATTAAAAACAGTAAAACATCCAATTAATTTGCTTGAAGTAAGTATAATTACTAGGTTGAAATTGGGTATTTTTTTTATTTGATTAAAATTATAACGCTCCTTCTATCAAAATTCATAATAAAAACCAGAGTTTCAGTTAGAATATTTATGAAAAAATTAATAAATAATAATAAAAAAATGCTAAAATGAACAAGACATTTTTGCTTTTTAGCTAGAGCATTTCACTAGATTCCATTTAAAAAAAAAAGAAAAATTATGAAAAGAATCACATTACACCTTTCGTAAAATTCTCATGCCTGTTAAGCAGACATGGAGGAATGCTAATTAAATTATAGAAATAACGAGAATTCTTTGTCATAAACAAAAAACGAAATTAGCAAGAAAAAATATAAAAATTCTAAATTCTACACATCAAGAAAGCTTGTTAAAATTTCAAAATTTATTTACAAACACAGTGTATATAATACAATTCTATAATAAACTACATTTTCCCATAAAGTGCATAATTTTGCATGTGTAAACAATAAGAATTGCAGTTAAGAAGTTTCTATAACTGAGCAAAAACTAACTTTTAACATTATTTACTAATAGTTAACAATTTCAAAAATCTAAGCAGATTAAAATTGATAAATATTTTTGTTATTAGTTATAATGCTCTAGAAAATTAAAATTTTTTTTCTCCCTAAACAATAAATACTTAATTTTGTGTTTTTAAGTATTCGTAACTAAATATTATTTAAAAGCCTTTTAAGATTGATCTGTTCAAAACAAATATTAGCATGTTTAGTAGGTAAGTTTAAAGATATGTGAAAAAATGATCCGTATATAACACAAAACTCTATGCAAAACTTCACATTTTAAGGTTTGCGTTATGGAACTTAAAAGTCTTTTAAATAAAACATGCAGCTTTCACGTTTTAAGGTTTGTCTTATAAAACTTAAAAGGTTTTTAAATAAAACGTGAAGCTTAGTGCTATAAAGATCTCCTACTGTAAAAATTTAAAAAAAAAATAATTACAGAATAGCATGTTTATAAGCCTTATAGTATTTGAACAGTTTGCAAAACTTATCTGTTTTGAGGTATCATAAAAATTTATAGTCACAGTATCTATAATATTATTACTAATACTAAGCATCACCAGCATCAATATTTGTTATGATTTTCTTATGACCCCCAAAACATCTAAGTATCTATTTTGATCAAGAACTTTTAAACTTAGATAACAACTCACTTAAAGCTCCAAAAGAATAATGGTATTGTATTTTCTTTCTTCAACTGCATCTGTCTTTGATAATTGGCAAGAATTTGACGAGCATTTGTTAACAAAGAGAGGGCTTTATGAGGCCACTCTGTGTCTAAATATTCAACAGGTAAGATTCCCTAAAAGTACAAAACAGGCATAAGAAAACAATCAAAATACAGAAAGAAAAGAAGATTGTAAAACAATTGAAATTCATAAATGTTTGTATTCATAAATGATGAAACAGACAGGGCAGAAACTTTCATTGCTTAAAAATAAATATTCATGAATTATAATTGGGAAAATTTTGATCATTTCAGATTAAGAATAAAAATAATTCAATACAATTCTGTTATGAGCTATCCATCATCAAGTTTGTATAGATTTTTTTTAATGGTACAGAAAAAGCTCAGATTTTAGATTAGAAATCTAAAAATAATAATTTAAAATAAAAGAAACATATTTAAAATGCTTTTTAAACAAANTTAGCATGTTTAGTAGGTAAGTTTAAAGATATGTGAAAAAATGATCTGTATATAACACAAAACTTTATGCAAAGCTTCACATTTTAAGGTTTGCATTATGAAACTTAAAAGTCTTTTAAATAAAACGTGAAGCTTTGTGTTATAAAGATCTCCTACTGTAAAAATTAAAAAAAAAAAAATTCTAGAATAGTATATGAATTTATATTCATAAGCCTTATAGTATTTGAACAGTTTGCAAAACTTATCTGTTTTGAGGTATCATAAAAATTTATAGTCACAGTATCTATAATATTATTACTAATACTAAGCATCACCAGCATCAATATTTGTTATGATTTTCTTATGACCCCCAAAACATCTAAGTATCTATTTTGATCAAGAACTTTTAAACTTAGATAACAACTCACTTAAAGCTCCAAAAGAATAATGGTATTGTATTTTCTTTCTTCAACTGCATCTGTCTTTGATAATTAGCAAGAATTTGACGAGCATTTGTTAATAAAGAGAGGGCTTTATGAGGCCACTCTGTGTCTAAATATTCAACAGGTAAGATTCCCTAAAAGCATAAAACAGACATAAGAAAACAATTGAAATTCATAAATGTTTGTATTCATAAATGATGAAACAGACAGGGCAGAAACTTTCAATGCTTAAAAATAAATATTCATGAATAACGATTGGGAAAATTTTGATCATTTCAGATTAAGAATAAAAATATTTCAATACAATTCTGTTATGAGCAATCCATCATCAAGTTTGTATAGACTTTTTTTAATGATACAGAAAAAGCTCAGATTTTAATTCTTTTAAAAATCTAAAAACAATAATTTAAAATAAAAGAAACATATTTAAAATGCTTTTTAAACAAAGACGTTGAACCAATAAATGCAATAATCATGGGTTCGTCTAGGTTTTTCTGTGAGGTACCTATTTTGTGAAAATTTATACATAATTTGTGAAAATTAAAAATCATATTAAAAAATCGACACAAAAATATGGTTAAAACATTGATTTATCATTTCTTACGAGACACAAAAATAAAATTTGAAGAAAAAGTATTTTGTGAAACTACCGTTTTTTCCTAAAGTTGAATTTGTGAAGGTACCTCTAAATGGTAGTAAATTTGGCTTGGACAGACCCCTGATAATAAAGTACTAGCTTAGTTGTACAACTACTTTATTTTAAGAATATGAACTTATGTAAATTGAGTCAAAATTCTAAATCAAATAAAATCTGAAATGTTTCTCTGAAATAGAGACAAATATTAGATTCTCAATTCAGTTAAATTTACATGTCTAATCAATTAGTAAATTAAATAGCAATATGAAAAAAAATTTTTTTTTTTGTTGATCAAGTATTTTTAAGACTAACACAAACTGCAAGAGTATTTAATAAAAATAATAACTCACCAATGAGTTAATAGGGAAAGGAATTCCAATTAAAGTGGAAATCAAAGGAGCAATATCCACTTGATTGATATCGATTCTTTTAATCTGGGCAAGTTTCCATTCTGAAATAGGGGACATAAAATTTTGTTCTACATTTTAATTTAACAATCAAAACAAGTAATGTAATTGAAAATTTTCACTCTTAACTACTATAACATGCACATACACATTAAAGTACATAAACATCTAAATTAGCTACTTTTTCAATTACGCTCCTTAACCGCTATTGCGCAAAAGAGCATGTGGAAGTGTAACATCTGTAAAATGATATGTCAAAGATGTGAATCGAACATATCTGTTAATATAGATATGTTCCATAAAAAAATTTCATTTTAAAACTTGACGTCATATTTTTTTAATGATAAATCGTCATATGAAAAAAAATTTTATTGCTTATTTTTAAATTATGATCAACTATTTAACAAAAATGCACTTTTAATTTTACTCGCAATTAAAAAGAAAAAAAACTGATAGACAGCATTAAATATTTTATGTGATATAAATTTTGTTACTTTAGAAGTCATAGTGTCGAAAAAAATATAGTTATGAAAATCATGAATATCAGGATAAAAAGCAATAAATCAGGACAATTAAGGAAAAAATATTTTTCATCAGGACAGCTACAAAGCCTACAATATGACAGTTTACAAAAGAAGAACTCTAATTCGATCTTCGTGAGCAGTCATTCAAATCCAAACCTGTTATAATTCAGGAAATTGTATATCCAACTTTAACTTAAATTGTGTTATAATGGGTTTATTATGGGTTATCCATGTGGAATTCATGAGAATTATGACAATGCGAAAAAATAAAAGCTTAGTTACTTTCAATCAAGCAGTTCAATAAAAAAAATTTCTGGGCCAAATAATAATTGAGAAATATCAAATACATTATTGTTAAACTTATAGTTAACTTAAATATGTCAAAATTAAATATAACAGAGTGAAGGTGCAATATTATCAACCTTCAGACAATCCATCATGATAAATATCTTTGCCTTCACCCATAGGACCTCTGATTCCAGATCCCCATGCAACAAAAGGTGTGTAGGTTTCTTGAGTATCACCTGAACCATGAGAACCTGAAAAATATCAAAATAAGTTACAAAACAATTATAACATCGAGAAATACTTGTAACAATGCTACAGGGAAGAAACAGCTATCAATACCAATTAAATAAGAACAATGTTGAATTCATTAATTTATTACAAAGTTTTATTTTTCTATCAAACTAAACACTTAAAATAATACTAAATTTTAAAGCAAAAAATAGCGTGAATAAAGCACAAATGAAAGTATGTAAATTGGAAATAGCAAAGTTGCATTTGACATTTAGGTACTGAGGAAGGTTCTTGTTTATCGAACTGAAACTATAGTATTGTCAATTTATGTACTTTTATTTGTGCTTCATCCATATGGTTTTTAATTTAGTCTACATAGCACAAAGCATGCCCTTTCCTGCGTTGAATACTTAATTATGTTAAATGAAAATAATTTCAAGGTAAAAACTAGTAACATTTTTTAAACAAGAACAATATTTCATATTTCGAACAGCAGTTCCAAAATTCCAAATTAATTATTAATTATAAATGAACAGATAGATAACAATTTGATCATGATCAGAAACTTCATGCTTCAGGAGCCCGAAACATGTTGACCATTCTTCCGTTTTAATTATTTTAATTTTCAAGTACATAATATCGCTTCAGCGTTCTTAGAATTATTAATTGCAGGTATAATACTGTTTAATGCTCATATGATAATAATACTATTTAATTTGACGTTTTAATTGAACAGTATTATTATTTCTACAAATTTGTTAAAAACCATTTATTATATCTTTGCACTTTCTGTTTACAGAAAACTAACAAGGGATATACAATTATTAATTTTAATAAAATAAATCAGAAAACAAAAAAGTAAAAGATAATTTGTATATATATATGAGGTAATAAATAAGGAACGAAAAACGGAAATTTAAGAAGATTTATTTATATACATATTGGCATATTTAAAGTTTAAAAGTTAGTGACTGTTTTTAAATGGCTGAACAGGTTTTCTTTATTATAATGCTCAATTCTAAGAAATTATTCATCAGAAAAATTTTATACAACATAAATAACTTAGAGAAATATTATATAACTTACCCCAATCAGTCATTCCATGATCTGATGTGAACACATAAGCAGTTTTGCCATCATTAAAATAGCTGTCAATCAAACCGACACATTTTTCAATCCCAGAATCCACTACTTTAATATTTCTTATATATTCTCTATAAAAAATAAATAAATAATACAACTTCAAATTTTTTTAGATTCCTTATTCATTTAGACAATGCATAGTTTGTAATGAAGAAAATATGAAAATGATAGTAGAGTAGAAGTAATTTCTACATAAATTTAGAGAAACACAATTAACAACAACAAAAAGTATAATAAAATAAGCATCTTCCTAAAAATATATGCTTTATTTTTAGTGCAACATTAACATACACTGCAAAATTAAAAGTATCACTATATTGCAAGAAATAATCAGTTTTTTTTAATAAATATTAGGACAAAGAAATAACTTTATATACAAATAATAATAATTGTATTCAATCCCAGTTAACTACCATTAAAGCAATTTTATTTGCTAAGATTTCAAAACAAAAATTTTTCAGTAGTTTGATTTTCTCAACTGATGACAATTTAAAAATTTTTTAGAAATATATTGCTTTAAATTTTAGAATTATCAAGAAATTTTAAAACTGAAACAATATATTTCAGTTACAGAAATTTATAACTGTGAGAGCAAATTTTACAGTTGGGCAAGACTCAAAAGTTTACTTAAAGGTGGTATTAGTACAGATTTTTTTCCGCACATATGGTTAATTTTTGAGTGATTAGATCATTTTATAACATCATAAAAACAACAATTTAAACAACCGAGTTGTAGTTGATGCTCAACATAACAATCCCTTTACCTCCAAACAGACGTTTCATAATAATGAGGGGTCATTGTATAGTAAATGAAAGAAAAAAAAAAGATAAATATTTTCTCATAAAAGTAAATTAACAGTTAAACAAAATATAATGCACAGCTATTAATTTCCAGGACTGGTGGACCGGTTTAGTAACTCCTGAAAACGTTAAATAACATACCCATTTAATAAGTTTTCAAAGTAATCTTTAGCTGTCTTAGAAAATCTTCATTCTTAAACTTTTTTTTTCTTCTTTTTTTTGCTTATTTTTAGTTTTGGGGGTAATGAAAATGAAACATTTCCCACTTTAAAAAATTTCTGGTACGCTTTTTCTTCTTTTAACTTCCGAAACTGGAAAATTTATAGACAGAACAAGGTTTAAAGATATTGAAAGCATTAAGGGAACCCCAATGAAAGAGCTGAAGAGCATTTTGAAACAGAACCTTAAATAGAAGTGCATTACAGCAGGTGGAGGTTACTTCAAAACAATTTAAATGGAAATGTAATTTAAATAATATTTTCAAGAGCTGTCTGATTAGTTTTGAAAGTAAATAGCAGCACCATGTGATAAAAATGTATGTAACTGACAAATAAGTTGAAAAAGGAAAATGAGGTAGCTTTGCTTCAAACTTACTGGGAACCAGGCTTATATGAATGACCGCTAATATCCATTCCCAGCAGATGCAAGAAAAAGATAATTTTATCTTGAGCCAACATACTTCTCAATGCTGAATCAGTTTTTGACTTTTCCAAAAATTCCTAAACAAAGAAGACACACATTTTATAATATTGTCTTTCTGACAAAAGTGCATAGCAATAATGACAAAAATAGTGACTTAAAATTTATAATAGGAAGAACAGGTGGTTCAGATTTGTCAGAAAAATTATAATTATTATGTTAGAGAGAGAGAGAGAGTATACCAGACACTCTTTGAATTTCCAGCTGCAGAGTGCTTTTAAAGAAAGCATCCATCCAAAATTTACATAAATTTTTCAAATTCTAAAGTATAACATAATAACATTAATTTCAAATATTAATAAAAGTTACATTAATAAAAATATAACATTAATTTCAGATTCAAGTTACTTTTAGTTTCATTCTATAAGTAAATACAATTTTTTTTTCTTTCCTCCAAATTAAATAATAATTTCTTAATTTTCACTTTTCAAAATGTAATTTTAAATTAAAAGCTTTATAATCATATTGTTTTCCTTTATTTTATCAGTATATAATTTGTTAATAATGCTTTATTTTTAGTTAAAAAAATTTCTAAAATATAAAATTGTTTTACTTTTAATTAGAATGAAATAATGTAGGCTAGTTAGATGAACATTGATTTTTTGAAATTAATTATTAAATTAGTTTTTTTTTTTATCTATTGGGTTTTCTTTTATTGTTTTGTGATTGTGTTTTTTTCTGTCTTAATTTTCCTTGCTTGTAATTTTCTCAATACTTAACTTAAATTTATGTCAAATTTGAATAAAATTAGAAATTATAATATTGCTTATAACCTCTCCTATCGATAAATTAAAATCATAAATATATGGAAAAAAATGTTTTTAAAAAAATTTCAATATATTGTTTTTTTTTTTAATTATCATTATTTCAGTTTTAAATTTTAGCGATTACATTTATATTTGAGTTAGTTTATTTTTGCTTTCTAAAAGTTTTTATTTCAAATGTAATATTTTTAAAATTTTTTAAAATATTAACAAAGTAAAAATTATAACACATAAATTAATATTAATATAAATGATTTAGTTTTTTTTCTATTATCCTATAAAAATTTTGAAATTTTTTAAAAGCTTCAAATTTTGACTTTATTTTTAAGACATTACTTTTTAAGACCTTCATCACATAAATTTTAATTTTTAAGTTTTATTTATTCAATAAGTTTCAGAATAAATTTTTTTGGGTTATATATTAGGTGTACTGGAAATTAATAAATTTATTACATTAAATTGTACAATATATTTTAAATAGTTTTTTTGTTTTAATCAATGATAGAAATGTCCACATTATCAGAAATCTTTGGCTTACCCAGCCTACAAAATTTAAATGTTGGATTGATGAAAATAATTTGTATTCTTGAGCAAAATATTAGGAACAGGTATTTTTGAAATGTTACAGTGATCAGAATACATGGAAATTTGATTGTGTAAAGTCGGTTAATTATGATGGGTGATTAAAATAGTCCTACCTTTATTCAATTTTACATGATTATTCAAACAATCAATGAAAAATTTATGAATGGGGGTGGATTAATGAAAGAAAGAAATGTACTAATGTTTATCATATAAATTTAGCAGTGAATTCACATAATCAAGTAAGAACATCTGTATACATCTGATTAATCCAATATGCATACTTTTGAGCAATATTAAGTTCTTTGCAATATTTTGTTCATGTCTTGTATGTTGCCGTACTAAAATATGAAGCAAAACAAAATGATATAATTTATTATCCAAGTTTTTTGATCCTTATGAAATAAATAAATTTCAAAATATAAATAGGTAAGATTTATAATTGTATGCAAACAATACTTCTTACATTTCAGAATACCAGGCATAAATGATAAGTAGGTAAAAATGTAAATGCATATAGATATCTATTATTTTGATTGCTCTTCTGGAATTTCTTAGGGTAGGACATTTTTTTTTTTTTTTTTTTTNTTTTTTTTTTTTTTTTTTTTTTTTTTTTTTGCTCTATGGAATTTAAATAAAAATACATTATATATGTAGTGTGTACCACATTTTTATAAAAAAAATAAATAAATAAAATTTGTAGATTAACTTATTTTTAAAATTATGAATAAAATTTATTTTACTTTGCATACATTTATTATTATCCTTAAAGTAGGGAGGCGCCAAGAATATTTTTGCTTATAATTGAAAATTAGCACAGACTGGTCCTGATTTGATAACTCTCTGCATAACATTTTTTAGTACTGTTCTAGATGAGATCCTTAGTTATCAACTGTATAAAATTTAGATCAATAACGATAAACAAAATTGCTTAAAACACAACAGGATTTATATATATATATACATGAAGATATATAGATATGATAAAGAAAAGATAAGAAGATATATGTATATATATAGATACATCTGTACACAAACAAATGTAATTGTATTTCATTACTAGATGGCTTCATTTTCAATAAAAAATAAAATAAAAAAACACTTTCAAAACATTTAGTTACCAGTTTACAAACCTCAAGTTTTTTAAAAACCCATTCATCTAGGTGATGTGGAGTTGCAGAAGCAAAATCTTCTTCAGCTGGAGAATACATATCGATGAGAACATTTTTCTTTTTTCCTAAAATAAACAATTTAATTAAAAAATAAAATTAGAAAGAATTTAAGAAGATACAGGTTAGTTTAATTGAAACAAGGAAATTATTAATCTGAAATGAATATTATTTTAAACATTTCTCGTGTTTAAATATAATATTTCAACGAAATTCATATAATTAACTTAAGTTTTGATTGTTCCAGTAATTAATTGAGTTACAGTGAAAAACCATATTTCTGCCTAACTAAAAGCATTTTCAAAACAAATTTATTGATTTAGATGAAATTAGATAGAACCCTCCTTACTCTTTTGTAAAACAGTATTGTAGATTCATCCAGCTTTTATTCAACACATTATATCTGGCCGACTTTGAATGAAATATTTCATATTTATTTTCAACTATTTTTATAAATTACACAGGGTACTTATTTGCTAGTTACCAGATGCAAATTCCGACGTCCAAGTGGCAACCAAATTATAAAAGTTTTAAGAAGGAAGATAAAATTACAACTAAGCTTAATTAATTATCTTAGACCTGCTAGCAACAACCATTATATATCTAGTTTTAAATAATAATCGCCCATTTTAATAATTGATTGATGTAAAAAAAAAAAAAACTTTCATTAGAAGCATTGCCTGAAATTCTACAAACATTTTACACTTCCAATTTCAAAAGAAATTGTTAGGTCATGAATTCAAACCTATGCCATATGATCAAGTCATTGATTTTAATTCACTGATAAAGAGAAATGTACATTTATGCAAGTAAGAATATTAAAATTAAATAAATACAATTATATTTTGAGGATTTTTTTGTATACATACCTTTACTAAACATTGGCAAAATATCTGGACTTCCCCAGGCCCACGTATACCTGCTCTCATTGAAGACTGAGTCGAATTCAACAGGATTTTCCTTCCATCCTTTGGTAACAGCACTGACATCCTCATAAATTCCAGCAATAAGAGCCACATGGCCAGGACGAGATTCGGTTGGAACACGTGTGTGAGATATACCCCAAGCTCCAACATTAGTTATTATTTCTCTGAAACAAAAAAGGATATTTAATAACAAGCATTAAAAAATTTCTTTCTTTCTTGTAGTATGCTTTTGGGTCAAAATAAAAGAGTTTTTTTACGAAATTCTGAAAATCTGGAGAAAAAAAAATACAGTCTTACATTTTTTAAGCTGTAGAAAGCAAAACTTAGCTTTGGATAAAGAGATACCTTTACTTTACTCTTTCAAATGAGATTTATAGTAAATTTTTTAATAAAGAAAATATAAATAACGTGAGGAGCTCATGGTATACACCTTGTTTTCATACATATTATTTATTTTACATTCACCCAACACAAAAATGTCACAGAGTGGGTGGTTTATTACTTAAATTTAAAATTTCAATAGCATCTCTTTTTTTTCACCTTCTACGGTTTTACAACATTATCAAACTTGAAACAATATTGGTTCTATACATTCAGGTCCTAGTTCTGACAGTTTTTCTGTCAGCTTCTTTTAGTAGTTTTTTGTGCTATTTAGGATAGAAAACCTTCTTTCAAATATAGCAGTTGACATGGATACTGTCCTTTATAAAGTGGAGTTTGATGAGGCAACTGATCTATTGGTGTTTCGAGCAGAGGAAAAAAATTTTAATTTTAATGCTGCTTTTTTTTTTTTTTAAAAAAAATTAAAGGATGAAAATATACCTGACTAATTTTTTTAGGAGTACTTTCAATTTTCAATGTGTGATCACATATTTTTTTGATAACAAAAATTTAATATAATTTAAATTTTTGCTAGTAAAAACTTGAATGTAGTTGGCACATACAGGTACCATAACTAAAACTCTACAGTATTATGTATGGAATTAATTTAAAAAAAAGTAAACAGGTCATGCTAACAAGAGGTTACAATTTTTAAGTTCACCCCAATTTAGTATTGTTTATTTGATTATTTTTAATTTCTCATGCTCTACTGACTGGTTCAGTGGTCGGAAGAAGCGCACTACAAGTTTTGAAACTACTGTAGTCATTACCTTTTTTTGTTGTGTAGTGCGATACTTTTTTAAAAAAAGTAGTGTAGTGAGAGGTGCAATACAAAAAACAGTAGTTTTTAGCAATTCCTGGCAACTACTTTTAATGTTAGTTTAGAAAAGAATCACGGTTCTATCATAACAAATGTTTCGAATTTGATGGCTTCGTAGGTACATCAATGAAAATGAACCTGCACTTATGAGCTTCAACAGAAATTACGTTTTTAAAATCACATAACGTATAACTAATATTTAAAGTAGCTTTTACGAAAAATAGATAATTAATAACTTTGGTCACACTTTCACATTCGAATGCACACTCATGTTATTTCAAAGAAACTTAATGTATTTTCGATGTGCACTTAATTTTGAAGGAAATAAAAAAGCATCAAACAATTAAAAAATCCCAATTATTTGATAATTTTGCATTTCTTAAATTATATATTTGTTGTCACAAATAGCATAAGGAGTTGAAGGCTAAATGAAAAAATTTGAAAATTTTTTTTTGGAATAACAAGCTTGTTCTTGTAAGCATCAATAAGTATTTCTTAATTATTCCCTTACATTTAATGTTAGTCAATTTCTTATTCAAAACTATTTTAAACGTAGGTGTAAATTAAGTTCTCCAGCAAAGTTAGTCTCCTTAAAGTAGTTACTAAAATACCAAAAACTTTTTAGTCACTACAATAAAAGAAAAGTAGTTATAATTAACAACCTTTGAAACAGAGTAGTTACAGTAACTACAAAAATAATGTAGTTTTTCCGACTACTGACCTGGAGATTATTTTTGCGCAAGCAACTACTCGGAGACTTTTCCAAATAGAATAGCAAACCTCACATCATTGAAACATGAGGTTTTTAAATCAGATTTATACAAGAGAGTAAAAACATTGTTTATTAAATTTAAATCATGCTTATACAATTAAGCACTATTAAGCAAATGATGTTAAATTAATATGAAGTTTTAGAAAAAGAAACTATATCAACAATTCATTTAATCATTGACACATTTATTTCTACCTTAAAAATGGAGAGTTAGTATCACCAGCATTATTGACTTCAAAAAATTTATCTGCCCTGAGACCGTCAGCAACAAAGAGAACAAGTCTTTTAGCAGGAGGTGAAAGAGGTGTAGAATATGGGGTCATGCCATGGATAATAGGGGATTTAAAATAGATATCAAATACTGAATATAAGAATATAGTATGGAAGACAATTGCTAAAATACCAAAGAGTATCATTTTGATACTATGAAACTAGTTATTCCATAAACATAAAGAAAAATTATTCACACAAAAGTAATTTAAATGTTTTAAGACATAATCTTCGATCAACAAGTCTTTCCTTTCTTTAGATAGATAAATGTTAGTATTTCCAAAAAATTCACGCGTGTTTTCGATTTCTCCAGTTGTCAGCAAGCAGCCGAATTTATTAAATTCATTTCAATTTATAGTTGGCATCCAAAAATTTAAAAAGCAAGGAAACTTTTCGGAAAATTCGCTTGAGGAAAAGGGTAGGAAAATTTTCTAAATTAATATATTTTTCTTACAAAAATATTTTCTTTATAAATAATAAGGAAAAATCAAGAAATGTTTACATTTATGACTTTCGGAAATATAATATTCAGGTTAACATAAGCAAGAAATTTAAACTTCAAAGAATCTCTGAGGCAACCAGAAGTAAGAATCACATTCGTTCGTAATTATCAACTGAAAGAATATTTTGGTTGTGTTTGAGGAGTATTTGATAAAAATTTGCATTTGAAAGTTGTACTATAAAGAACGAAAACTTTTTATACCGTATTAGAATTCAATATCGTCGATCTTAGTATCTGTCAAAATAGGTTAAATAATAACAAAGTTTGTGCTTCATTGAAGACATTTAGTGACCCGCAAATTAATTGATTAATATTTCTTTTAAACATTGTAACTATATATTTCTATTAAGAATGCATTGTATAAAAGACATTAGTGATTTTGAAGCCTTACTTAAATATCCTTTCGAACCCAAGAAAATAATTTATTCCATAAAGAGTGGCTATTTTCACGAAGGGAATAAATATTGCAAAGTTGGAGAGAAGCAACTTTCGATTGATATTGATGATGAGAGTCTACTTCATAGATCGTTCCAAGAATTTCCTTGTGGTAAAGATAGTTGTCGTGCTGTATTTTCCTCTATTCATGATTATGAAATTCATTACAACAGTGTACATCACATTGTGTGTATGGAATGTAAACGGAATTTTCCATCGTATAATTTGCTTGACGCACACATAATTGAAAAACATGATTCTTATCACGAAGCTGCTGCATGCAAAAGTGTTGCTCTGTATGACTGTTTTGTTGAGGGTTGTGACCACAAATTTTCTTCAATTGAAATGCGCAATGAACATATAATTGGAGTGCACAAATACCCACCCGATTTTAAATTCCAATCCTTGAAGAACTCAAAAAGGAATTTCGAAGCTATGGACGTGTCTCAAAGTGATGAACTTGGAACTTCTACTAATACAAAAGCTAAGGCTTCTGGGTCAAAGAAAGTGCCTCATTTCATATGTTTTGGACAGGGTTCTCAAAGAGCTTTTAATAAAAAGAACAAAAAACCTTACGTACGTGATATTTCTATGAAAGAATTAGGAGATGCCTTATAGAATAAATTGAAATGTTAACTGTTTTCTTAAATAAATTTCTGATATATAATTTATTTCTAATTGTTGTATTGTATCATGCTGCGTAGCGTTTTTTAAATGTGCTTATCTTTGATTTACGTTTTTTAAAAGTCCTTAAAGGTTCTTTTTTTTATTCAGGATTTGTAAAAAGTGCTTAATTTTCTATCTTTTTGAAAAAAGATTTTTTGTCGTTCTAATATCTATCTAATATAATATCTATCGTTTCCCTACAATATCTATCAGAAACTATTTATTCTATCGTGATTATGTAAAGTTTTTGGAAACGTTTTGGAATTTTATTTATACTATGTTTATAAATTAAGAACTTTAAATGGTGAGAAAAAAAATTTCTTACTGCACAGATCCTAATTATGATTTTTATTGTTGTTGTTGGAAAGTGCTTGTTTTTTGTTGAAAAATCTGGCTATGCACCCTGTGTATTATTCAACATTATTAAAATTTGAGATACTATTCCATTTTTAAAAAGCCTGAAAAATTGAAAAACTATTATTAATACCGATAATGTTTAATTAAATGTTATAATAGGTACATAATATACTAATTTTGGTATTTTTCGGTTAGCCGGGTGCAAGATAATTCGTATATGTATATATATTTTTTGCTTTTTTTCATTTTATTTTTTGTGAATATTTTTCTTTATTCTGCGTTTAAAAAAATAAATTTAAAAAAAAAGGTAAAATACTAAAAAAAGTTGGTTGACGTCTACATTTTTTGGTGACTTTTAGTTTGCGTCTGGCTAACCGAAAAGTACCTTGATTTTTTTTGCTGTTTATATTTTAAAACTAACTTATTTTCTGATGGGTTTGTCGGGTTATTTTCATCTCAGTAACTGTCCACACCATTGCTAAGACGCTAAAGGAATTTTTACTTGTAAAGTTTAAACATAAAATATGTAATAGTTTGTTTGGGAGTGGCTACAAATATTACGCTTTGAGTTATAGCCATTCTGTGATGTGTTTTTTAGTTTATTGCAAAATTTCTTCTGTTTTTTTTTTTAACAGTTGGTGACTTTTTTGGTAGATAAGGAAATCTTCTAGGATTTGCTTTGAATCTTATATAATTTATATTTCATAATGTTCCATCGATAGATGACTTCAAACATGCCGATCTAATGACATCTCCAATCAAATTCTTAAGCTTGCTTACTTTAGAATTTTTTATTTACTCATTTATAGTGAACACGTCATATGTCACCGAGGGATGGAGTTGCCAGATGCAACATTATAGCTTGAAATTTTGCATTTGTTTTTAGAGTTAATTATATATTAGTTTATTTTGGTTAGATTGTCTTTGCATAGACTATGCATATCAGGGTGCATATAAATAAACCTTACTCATACATGCTGTTTCTATCACCATTGTTTTTATGTGTTATTGTGATATCTTATTTGTCTTGCATCCATCATTGGAATATGTTTATAAGTTAACAATGTTTGTTGTTATGTCATTTATTCTTCATTGTGTATTGTATTCCTCATTAAAAATATGTTAAAATCTTTGAAGTTTTTATCAGTCTCCACTGTCCATCAAATGAATCTATGCAGTCTTCTTAGTCAGCATGCTCTACCCCAGCTGTTTTTTTCACATTTGAAAAAAGTGCAATTCAAGTTAATGCTACTTCTTCACATTGGTGTGTCATGAATTTTATGATTTATACATACAGGGGTCTGTCCAGATATTTTGTGAAAGGTCCCGTTTATTTAAAATTGTAAAAAAACTACTCATAATTTGTGAACATAAATTAAGCGTTAAGTCACATTCTTTCAACCATGGTCCTGCTTTTGAGAATTTGTGCAAATAGGGTTTTGTTATTGCAAAAATTGCTAAAAACCTTTTCAAAAAGTTTTTAAATGTAAAAAGATACAAGATTCTGCTCTACAATTGCTGTTATTTTAGCCTACACTGCTCAACACAGAATATTCATTTCGGACGAATAATGGAAACAAAATCACTCACATTTTTAATAATTCCAATTGACTTATTTTAAATAACACAACTTAGTTATGTATCACTTTTAATGTGTTAAGCATTAAGTAAATTTAAACAATTCTTAAATTTATAATATTTTATTTAAAAAATTGCCAGAAATAAATTTTTATTTACATAATATTCTATTAATTAATTTTATGAATAAATATAAACTGGTCAATTATTTATTTACAAAAAAAAAATAATAATTTAGTATCAATAAGAATGTGCACACGGATGTGTGTAAATATAGAAATATATTTTCTTGTGGAATTTAAACTTACGGAAACTTGGAAAACTTAGTTCGTTTCGAACCGTCTTTCTCTCCCTCGGGAAGGGTTTATTCGATTAACAAGACAATAATGAAGATAAACAAATTTGTGAAGGGTCCGTTTTTATGAAAAGATATTTTGTGAAGGGTCTGTTATTCTTCTAAACAGACCTCTGACATATATGACCAGAGATGATTGTGCTAACCGCGATCCAGAAGTTTCAAGAAATAATCAATCACATTTATGTATAAAAATCCTTGTATATTTTATTTAAAAATATAAGAACTGGAATTTATACTTGGCATTTCTTTCATTTGTAAATATTTTTTTGGTCGAATAATAAATGTGATTAGCTATAAAAGTAAACTTATACATAATTATTCATTTAAATTATGCTGCATATAATTTATTTGAGATTTCATATTTTGAAAATATCAATGATTTAAATTTATAAAGACATTAATTTTTTGAAATGGGTTATTAATGATTTTTTTCAAGACATTTTCAGGATTTTTGAATTGGGCTCATAATTACCCCTGCATGACTCTTTAAAACTATACTCATCTAGACTAATTTTTTTCCCCATGAATTTAGTGAGTCATTATTATGTGTTGTAATATAGTTAATAGTTTTTAAACACAATATGTAAAATTGATATATTTTTGTTCAGCTTTGATTTCACCAAGCACTTGACTCAATGGCTCTACAACAATGAAAATTTACTTTACAAGTTGACTGATACTAAATTTTAAAGTAATTTTTTTGTAGCATAGTTAACACAGTGATTGTCAGATTAATTTTGGTCTAGCAGACAGACAAGGCCATATTCAAGGTGGAAAACTGTCACAGGGCATGGAACTGCTAAGGTGCCTTTGTCAAAAAATATTGTGTGTTTCATGTAATTTTCTAAAAGATTACAGAGAATCCTCTGATACTTCTACGAGAAAATATAAAAACTACAATTTTGTTTTAAGGCTCTTCAAAATATGAAATTAAGATTTGTTAATCAATGAGGAAGGGATCTGCGATAAACTTCAGCCTGGCTTCAGCTTAGCTAAGTCAGCTGGAATAGAAATTCCAGTTGTTTTGAGATGGGCATCATTTTGATATTACTAGAACATTTCACCAGGTACAATAATTGTAAAATAAACTGGACTTTGAACCAAAATTTAAAGTGGGAGATAAGTATTTAGCTGTAGTAGCTAGAGTCTTTCATCTGAAATACACTTGTTTATGACCTAGGACATGCAAAATAAAAACACACTTTCGATGTTAAAAATTTTGAAGTCATTTCTGAAATATTCTATATCTGATTAAATTGCTGTATTTTCTTACAAGGAAATAAATTTATCGGAAAAACATGTTTAAAATCAACTCACTGAGAAACAAGAATGAATTTTTTATTTCATTACTTTTATCATGATATAGCGTTTATTAAATATTTCATATAGCTATTAATGCTCAATTATTTATAGATGTAATTCAAGAATTATATAAAAAATAGTTTATTATTTAAAATTTTTCATATTTTAACTGACACATTGAAAATTTATAGATAGTTATCAGTTTTAAAACCCTATTCAAAAAAGTTTTATGGCGGTCCCACTGACCAACATAACATATAAACAATTCAAATTTAAACAAAGACTTAATAATCACATGGTTATATGTTTAAACACTGGAAAATCATTTTATAAATGGTCTTGACTCTTTCCCTAACACGCATGGATAAAATTTTCAACAAAAAGTGCTTAACTCACACTGTGTATTATAGCTTAAACCTGACTAAACCGTCTTGGCTATCCGCTTGAATAAGTAACTCTGTATTTTGGAATTTTAATGTTATAATTTTTTTTAAGCTTATTGAAATTAGTTTGGAAAGTTATAAAATTTCTTTTGTAGAAAATACTTTTTTCTCATTAAATAGTTTTATCCAATTAACTTCTGGTTAGAAAGTAGGATGTCATAGGCTGTGCACCCCTACTACAACATAAATATGAGGGTTCGAAAATTAATCTGGGTCAAAATATGAGATGATTCAAGCTTTTTTAATTTTTTGCAATTTTAACCTTTCAAGTTTAAATCAAAACCAATTTTGAAATGGTTTCTGTACCATTAAGCATTTACACATTTTAATGTTTTTTCTTTCACCACTGAAACATTTATGCTACAGCTCGTTGTAGGCCAGTAAGCAAGGGTGATTGTGAGTCCAAGTCAAAATTCCGGAAAATTTCTTAAGTAAAAAAAAATAAGAAAAAAAAAGTTTAAATCAAAAACTTAGAAAAAAATTTAACAAGGTTTTTTTCCTTTTTCTCAATATTTCTTAGTTTACTTAAAATATATTTAAAATTTTACACATACCTATGATGACCTGGAGAAGTAATTAAAATTTACAAATATGTCTTTCTTTCTTGAGTTTGTGATTATAATAACTATTTATTGATAAAAAATTAATATTAATCTTGAATATAAGCTTATAAAGTATCTGGCTTTCCCCTACAAACTAATAAAATAAACTGTGTTTATAAGTTCCACCTTTGAAAATTTGACCTCCGGATCACAGTTAGCGAAAAATCCGGAAATCCGGATTTTTTCCGGAGCACAATCAGCCCTGCAGTAAGGTTAAGGCTCCACAATTTTGTGGCCAACGTCATGATTGTGACAAATGTGGTCAGCACTGAGCGACAGCAGGCTGCTTTTACTTCCCAGACAAGCTAATGCCCATTCACACGAAGCTGGATGGGCTTCAAGCCTCCATTTGGGAACAAACAGCAGTTCTTCACAAAGACAGTTCTGTACCTTAATCACTGAGCCTGAGCAATCGTAGTTCATTGTTTCATCACTAAAAGTATGAATTAGGGATGCAAGGAACATTTAGCCCAAAAACAAAACTTCAAAAACATACTTTCTCAGAATAAACATACCGTTTTTTTTGTTGACAGATTTGGATTGCTGATCCTCAAAATATTGGAGGTAACCACAATTTGGGAAATATGGTTCGAATAATTTGGTCAGGAAAGCAATTCTAAGTTTGGAGCCTTTAATGTTAATTTTACCTTTTGCATATTTCTCTATATCTCAAATTTTTTTGCGTGCAATTATAAAATTTGTTTGTTCAAAAACAATTTGTAATAATTATTATATTTAACATAGTTGAAAAAATTTCTAATTGTCAGGTATACAAATTTTGACATTTAAAATAATGTAATTTTATAAGTCAAAATATGAACAAAATCAATAGTTCCTGAGAAATCAAATTTTAAAGAAGTCTTCTAATTAAAATTCAATTTCTCAGGAACTGTTAAAACATTTCGTTCAAGTTTTGACACATAAAATTACATTCTTTAAAATAATGTAAAAATTTGTATACATTGCAATTCAAAAGTTTTTTTGACAATATAAAATAAAGTAATAAGGAAAAATTATTTTCTGCGTGAAATGATCTGGATAAATGAATTTTATGACTGTAAGAACATAATTCATCAATTCTCTTAAAATTTTTTCCAGATATGGCTAAATATGCGAAACATTAAATTAACATTAAGGTGTATCAACTTTGAATAGCTCTCCTGAACAAACTATTCAGATATTTTCCAGATTGTAGCAACCTCTTAGATTTTGAGAGCCAGAAATCAAATTCCATTTAAAAAAAAAACTATGTTTATTCATAGAAAGTACATTTTTGTGACTGATTCTTAACTTTAATATTCTCTGCACAAACTAATTAGCATATTTGAGGTTACCCCCTCAAATCATTAAGATTGAGTTTATGTAAGTAGAGATCCAATCATTAAATCAAGTTATTCAGGGTGGTTTTATTATTTTTTTTTTTGAGCACTGCACAATAAAAATATTTATTAAATTTGTTATAACATTTTATTTCTATAATAACGAATTTAACATGATTTTATTTAATGTGCAATACATGAAAAATTGTATAAAATAATTGTATTTTAAATTAAAAAAATTTAAGACAGGAAAATATTTAAGGGAAAGGTTATTTATAAAAGAAATATTTGTTCCATTTCAATTAAGAGAATTAAAGGAATAATTTTCAGGAAATTATTTCAGAAACATAAAAATGAACAATTATATCAAGGTGCGTAGCCAAATTATTCAACAAAAAATAAGCACCTATTAAGCACTTTTCAAGCACTCATACAATAGGTAGGATTGAAAAGTTTTTGATGATTGACGGTTTTAACCGTCATATTAAAAAATATTAAAAAAACTTTCAGCATTGTTTTTTACAATTGTCAAATTTTTTAAATCATGTAAATCGAATAGCGTTTTCATACGATACGGACTGATGATAAGCAGAAATAGATTGGGGTTGACTTAATTGTGAAAACGTTGAATAGAACAATGTGAACAGCGTCTTTCTGCATAATTCGTAGCGAAAATCAACATGGTAAAGGAAAAAATATCATTTTGGAAAAGGGAAATTAAGCTCTTTTTAAAAACACCCAATGAAAAATGCACCTTTAAAGGCTTTTAAAAAACGAAAATAAACACTTTCTAAAAACGCTACGCACCCTGTATATATATATATAAATATACAGAAAAATTATTTCAAAATAGCTGAAAAGAAAAGCTTTACTTAATTGACCTCAGACAATAAAGTAATAAATAATATATTTTTTAATATTATATCTAACTTTATAACTATAATTTTTAATTTTATGAATAAAATATTTTAAAGTAAAAATAAAGTAATAAATTCTCTAAAAACTGAAGTATAACTGAATAAGAGCCCATTAAGACCCATTTCATAAGTTGGTAAGATTACATTAAAAGTGATAATACAAAGCTTTTTCTGATAAACCATTATTTTTTAAGTCACAATATTTGTTTAATTTTAATAAAATGAATACTAAATAAAATTTTTAGTACTACTTATATCTTGTTTGCTGAACATGTTTACTAAGAACTTTGATGATATCACTAATATTAGAATATATGAATCATATTTAGCAGTCCATTATTATGCTTAACCACAGCTCTTTGCGTCACTAGTATAAATTATACTGCAGAAAAGAAAAACATTTTAAGTTTCATTGTAAAATTACATTTTTCAAAACTTACTGATTTATAAGAAAAAGCTATATCAATACTTGGTATCTTTCGCAATCTAAAAAATTAAAGTCAGTGAAAAAGAATTATCGTAGTCGTTAAAAATATGCTTATTGATTGATAACTGTCTTGCACACTTATACAAAATTTATCAAACATTAAGGCAATAACAACAAAAAAATATATTTTAAAACTCTTTTAATATTTCTAATTTTTACAAATGAGTCCAGTGTCCATGAAACATAATTACAAATCATCAAAAAAGCTGTTGACTTGTTTATTAACCTGTTGATGCTTCTTTTTAGTTTCTTTTACATCTTGCTCTTTTAGTTCATTCACACTGGACAAGTCCCAAAATTTGACTTTCTGATCATAAGAACAACTGGCAAGTAAAGAAGAGTCGTGAGATAGTGAGAGTCCTTCAACAGCAAAACCTTTGTGTCCCCCTAAAACTCCTAAAAAGCGGTTAGGAAATAACTGGACCACTCGGATTTTTCCATCTTCACATCCTGTACAAAGAACATCATCGGAAAGAACAGCCATCGAATCTACAGAGCCCGGATGACCGGGAAATCTATCACTGATGTTTCCAAATTCACCAAAATTGAAGATGTTTATAGCTCCATCACCTCCTCCAACAGCAACTTTACTTCCATCTTTAAAAATTCCCAAACTTAACAACTCAACATCAAGATATTCGGACTGTTTATCCATTTTCATGGCCCGAAGATTGTAAGACACAATTCTTCCATCACCACTGGCTGCAAGTACGACCCTTTTTTCTTTCTTCATCGCCATGCTACTGATAAAATCCTCACAATCTTCAAATACTTGAATAGGATTTTGCATTCGGAAATCCCAAAGCACCACTTGACCTTCATCTTCTCCTGCTGCTAAAAGGTAATTATCAATCGGAAGCAGAGAATAGATAGGTAGTCCACTCACTCTGCTAAACTTACGGTACACTGAATTTGATTCCATGTCTACAACACATATAGTGGTATCCTTGGAGGCAGTAAATAAATGTTCACCGGATTCAGAAAATTTAACTGCCCTACAAGAATGTTTATGGTGTACATATGAAAGGATTTCTTTGTTAGTACTCTCTCGACTGAAGGAGTATAAATCGACTGGACCACTAATTGTACCTACGGCTACCAAATCCTTCTTTGGATGACAACAAATGCCAACTACCATATATTTGAAATCAATATCTTTAGGAACTTCTTTCTTTTGCTCTATATCTCCTGTATCATCTTCATCAAAATGAAAACCCTCTTCATCGTCAGATGAATCCGATAAATCAGAGTCATCAAAACTGTCATCACCAGAGACATCTGGCTGGTTGTCAGCAAGCTCATCATCGTTAGAAGACATTGTCTATAAAAGAAATAGAAACATGAGATAAAAGGGACAAAAAAAATATTTCGTCATTTTAACTTTTAGAAACAGAATTTTATGAATAAATGGTCATGGCTTTTAAGAATTAGATCATAAAATAATGGGAAGTATATACTCTTGAGCAATTGGGCTCTTTTTTTAATTTTAAAAAAAGAAAATCGAATATGCTTGTGTTTATATTTTTGCTCTGATGAGCATTTCTTGAATTATTTAGATTTGAAACAATTAGCACAGTTTTAGTTTGCTGGTTATAGGCCTAGATTGCTAGCAAACTAAAATGAAAAAACCACCAAGAATTGATATACTTTTTTTCTCGATAATTCAAATTTGTAAGAAAAATTGGAAGATTCTATTTGAAAATAATACCAACCCTCTCGAAAGAGCAGCAACTCTGCTTATGAGTGATAGCGGGTCTGTCACACCATTATAGGTATGACAGACCTTTATAGTTAGATATATTTCCTAGCTTTAAAATTTCCCTCATTTCATAAAATCATATACATATTTAATCAATCCTAATCCCTCTTTAAATGAACGAAGTAGTTAATTTTTATTCAATTTTATAAAAAGCAAATGCAAATATTTTAATTCTTCAATAAATGCAACAGCAACAAATTATAATTTAATGTCGCAACTGAGTATCAAAATCTATTATTTTTAAACTTTCTTTCTTCAACCACATTAAACACTAGTAATACATAATTAGGTTTACTTTAATTTCTAACAAACTTTTTGGCCTTCATTTATATATTAACATTAGATATTGTATGGTTAGCTGAATTAGCTTATAAGTTTTGGCAGAATCCCTTTTCAACAACGTCACTGTAATGGAACTCTCATGTACTACAAAGTGCCAATTAAGTACTCACTTTATGAATTGGATTATGATCATGGAGGATTTGTCTCCCATGGCCTGCCCCTAATGATATCATCAATCAAAATGTATTCTTTTACTTAAAATGTTATTTGGATAAGACATCCTCTTAATATTGCAACTTGAGCTCATTGTTATTACTTCCAAATAATAAGCTTCCTTCTAAGTAACATCCCATTTTCATCATTAACTATTTTGTTTTCATGATATTTTGTTTACAATTGCTATGTGAAGTATCATCCATCAACTTGTCATTTCTGCCACAATTAACAAATCTTTTTACTTCAAATATTTATCAACACCAACTACAAAATTATTTTCACATACATGGTGCCTAGACATGGATAATAAAGATGGCTTTCCAACACACACAAAAAAAAATCAGAACATTATTAGGATGATTTTATGATTCTCTCCAGTTTCCTTGATCAACAGTTTCTTAAACTGTCTGCTTTTCCCATTGTCATTGGACTTATGTTTTACCTTACTAAAGATTTACTGGTTAAGAGTAGACTTCTTGTCCCGCCTGTGCTCTTAATGAAGAAATAAGCATAGAAAAAAAAATCACTGAACTTTTCTTTGCCGTCGAATATTTTTTATTACTTTTTTTTGATGAACACACAATACATTATTATCTATATTTAAAACTTTTCTTAGATATTAAAAGAAATAGAAGATAATCCAGCACACTGGTTTAAGGAATGTTTTTGAATTTATACTCTCTTTCACACACATTTTTCAACTTTGTGAAGCAGGGTGTAAATGATTTTAATCAAATGATTAAAATCATGATTTTAATCACATGATTTTTTTAAAAAAATCACTGATTTTAATTAAAAAAAAAACAATTTTGTGTATAGTCTTGAACATTTTTTGTATATTTTTCTAAGTTTCAAACATAAACAAGTAAGTAGACTGTTCTATATATTTCTCAGATCTCACTCAAATAATTCAACATTTCTACTTTCAATGTGACTCATTTGCTTTTAAAAACAGTTTACATATTATATTTATAGTTCACTGAACAGTTTACATATGATTGCACTAAACTACATTAACACTAAATGAAAAAGATCAAGCTGTAAACTTTGTTAAGGAAAAGTATGGAGAAACCTCCTTATTAAGTATTTTGCTAAAATTCATTGTACGCTCTCCTCCGTTTAATGGAACTTTGTTTGATAAAGAATCTCTAGAATCTTTAAACATCTTGGAATGGTGGAAATCAATTGCGCTTCTAAAGAACTGTGTAGGTCAAAAAGAGTTTGATGCAATACAGTTGTTATGTACTGCAAAAGGAACAACTGCAGGGATAGAGAGGATGTTTTCCACTTTTGGACTTGTACATACTAAACTACGGAATCAATTGGGTGTAGAAAAGGCAGCTAAATTAGTCCTTATGTTTAAATCTTTAAATAAAACTAATTAAATGATTGTTTAAATAATTTGATATTGTNAATTATGATTTAATGATAGTGGAAGTAACTGCAAACTTTCAAAGACAAGTGCAACAAGGGGGTGTGATAGCTATTTTCCCTCTCCCATATAAATCTATGTATTGACAGCAATGACAAACTAAATAAAAAGAGTTGAAAATAAAGAAGGGTTGAGGAAAGAAAGGGCAAAAAGGGTATGGAGTCTATTACATCAGGGGCAACAGGGTGGATTCTTTTGACTAAAGAAAAGCAGGGTGCTGCACCCTGTTTACCCTGCCTAGAATGAGCTCTGGAATATATGGTATAAAAATGACAATATTTCATTTAGTGATTGTGTTGAATTATTCTTTTATGAAAGACAACACTTTATTGTGCTTTTCATAAATGCTTGAAATAATTTTAAATGATAGAATGACATCACAAATGACTTAACCAAACGAATATAATTTCTTCTAGTTGAATGAATAGTATATTTAATGTATATTAAGCAGGATATAATATTTTTCTCTTGTTAAAATAATAAAATGGTATTTTGATTTCAATCATATAACAACTGTGTGATATTTACTCACTTAACTGATATAATTCAATACATAGATACTGAAAATATTTGATGTATACACTGCTCATGAAAAAGTTTGTAGCGCACACACTAAATTGAATTTTAATTTGAGCATCAGATCATTTTTTTTTCAGTAAGAGAAAGGTATGCCATTAAAAACGGAAAATTTTCATAGCAAATAATTTCATATTCAGCTTTTATAAGATAAATCAGTAGCTTGATAAGAATAATTACAAGTATAAAAATAAGGAGAACACTTTATTGCAATAAGGGATAAGAATATAGAGAACTTTCTATTTCTGCTCGGTGAACCAGCTTGCTCGTTTCTTTGTACAATTTTCGATTTCTTTCTCTAAATCTATTTTACTCTTTTTTAAGCCCAATATTTTTTTCTCCTTTCTTTTTCTCTAGCCTTTTGAGATTCTAAATACACTTTATACTGGGCAAGTGTACTGCTACATTAAATAACCATTTCTCTGGTTATTTTTACTTCCCAGAGCCCCCTACATTTTATTATATTATTGTAAATACTTCACGACAAAATATAGGATACATAACTTAAAAATTCTTAAAACTTTAATGTTCTTGTTCATGCTGAATCTTCTTTCCACAGACGTCGAAAAGAGTTTGTGGGAAGGAGTCAAAACCATCTTAATAATTTCTCAAAACTTAGGAAATTTATAACTTTCAAACTAAGGAAGGAAAAATTATCTAATCTTGATATTTTGAGATCAAATTTTCTAAAAGAGGTATTTTTGTGATCAAATTTTCTAAAAGAGGTATTTTTGTGATCAAAGTTTCCCTGGGTAAACCACTATATATATTTTTTTAATTTGCAATTTTAAAATCCATATAACTTCTTGGTAATTGCAGTTTGCATGACAGATTTTGATCTGTCTCGCCAACTACAATCACCAAATAAACATTGAATTTGCACATTTTGCTTTAAAAAAATGATGTAGAGGTTGGTATGTGGTTGGCTACGAGCTATACCCTTAAAGGTGGTCCCCTTCTGTGATATTTTCTTCCCTGGCAGACCACTGCCTGGAGGTTTATTGATTATTTTCATTTAGATCATGATCGGTAAATCTTCCTTTAAAGTTCTCCTAAAAGTGTAAAAGATTTAACACCCCTGGGATAAGTTAATAGGGAAGATTTATGAATGTCCCATACAAATATTTGCTAGTATAAGGCTACTCACAAATTAAAGAGATTTCCGTATCATGATCTGTAGAAGAATAATTGCCGAATCTTGGTAACTTCCGAGCAGCGCCCGGGGATATTTTCATACTGTGATCTGTCGCGCCAACTACAATTGCCAAGGTGCCAAATAGATTTTAAACTTGAAGATTTTTTATAAAAATCATGTAGATGTTTGCCCGGGGGTTACTACGAGTTAGACCATTCGAGTTGGTCCCTTTCTGTGATGTTTTTTTAGTTTCTTGCGGGCCACTGCCCGAAGTTTCCAAGACTTGGCGATTATTCTGCCACAGATCACGATACGGAAATCTCCCCCAGCAGGCCACAGGAAACAAAAAAAATCCCAAAAGGGGACAACTTAAAAGGGAATAACTCTTTACACACTATCAGGAAAACCTCATCATGATTTTTTTAAAACCATTTACAAGCTTAAAATCTACTTGGCGGTTTGGCGAGGGTTGTTGGTGCAACAGATCATGATCGGGAAATGTCTCCAAAATGAAGAATGCATGGAATTCAGTAAGAACAATAGTTTTATACTTAAAATTTTGGGGATATCATGATCTGTTGCATCCACTATAACTGCCAAGGCACCAAATGGATTTTAAACTTGCAAAAAAGAGCCTGTACAGATTTGCTCATGTTTGACAACGAGTTATAAATACGATTAAATACATAGTAAATTTTAATCAAGATATTATTAAGCAAATGTAGGCACATATTATATGCATTTAGTTAAGCTATTCAAGAATATAAAAAGTTTCCCTAAAGTGTTATAAAATTAAACATAATGTATTGAATGATATATGTAACCTTACTAAATAGCAATTTTCAACTTTAATATTTTAACGGCACGTTGTTTGGTGAACGACGTCAATAGTAAACAATAATTAAATGAATTGGAAATGGCAGATAACGTTTCCGACTGCCTATTTCTTTTATTTAAAAGCTCATATGCACTAAGGCACAGGAACTTTTGCAATTTACAAACTTAACGCTCGAATCTGCCCTCTAGTGGGATGATATTTTCAGGCTATTTATTAGGTTTTCAGGCGATAAACCTATTTATTAGGTTCATTAGGCTATCAGAATCATTGGCAGAGTAGGACGCTTTTATTCAGCAGCAAATATGAAGCAAAATTTGACTAAGAAAGGGCAGAAGAACATGAAAAGATGATTCAGAACATTGGTATATCCTTCTGAAACAAAACGCGCCAAACATTTGATTAATAATTTCTTAAATGTTTTAACGACCAACTATTATTAACAACCAACTTGCAATAGATAACTTCAGATTTGTAAACTGTTACAGATAAGTGTATTACGGTAAAACTTTTTTTGTTGTCTTCAATTCATTATGAAATAAAGTCCACATGGCTTTCTTCATTCCAATGAATAAATGTGATTTCAGAGCGAGCAGACCTGTAATAGTAATAGAATATTCGTCTTGTTCATAGAATGACATATATTTCTGTATCTATATAATTCGGAATCTAACAATAAGGAATCATAACAAATAATTATTTTTTATTGTTTTCTTGGTAAGTATTTTTTAAGTTTGAATGATTTATTTCAACAAAAAATCAGCTATTCGGTTTTTAAGTTGTATATTGTAATTCATATCGAGATCTTACAATTAAAAAATTTTGTTATATATTTTACCAATTATCTAGCGAAAATATAGAACGATTTCTCAGGCACAAGGTTTTAACTCTAATAAGATGATAAGATAAATATTTTTGTCTGTTTCTGTTTATATACAAATATTTTTTCTCATATGTTTCAAATGTTCCTTCTCAAAAAAAAAAAAAAAAAAAAAAAAAAAAAAAAAAAAAAAAAAAAAAAATATTATCTTGTATGAGAAAGAATATCAAACATTTTTCTTTTTCAAATTTAATAAGCCACAATAAAGAAGGAACGTTACATGCTACACTGGAGAAATCTTCGTGTAGCATGATAACGTCCCTTCTTTATTGTGGCTTAGATTGTAAGTTATAGATAGTAAGATAATTACTTTTGTCTTCATTTTCTTCAAAATTATGTGATCATTAATGGGTTGAAGTGGTTCTGAGAGTAAGAATTTTTTTTAAATACTCAATAATGGCTTTTGGAAAACTTTAATTATTGTTAGATTCAATGAATAATCCATTATTTATTTAATATTTCCGGCGCCCTTATGAAATAACTTAAAGTAAAATGCCAATGAAAAAGGAGTAGTAAATTTAGATAAAATTTTTTTTAATGAAACAAACATATGTATATTTTTTACTATCAATTTGTAGAATAAATTATGAAAAGGAGTTGTGTTTATAAAAATTTGTAAGTATTTTCTTTCGTGCTTTTCAAATAAAAATAACTATATTCGTTAATAAAGAAATATGTTCCCTAACAAACATTTTCAAAATTTATAGCAATTCCTTTCAAAGAATACCATATTAATGCCATAAAAATACCATAATTAACCAACCAATCGTAAACAGTACCGCTCTATCCTCTGAGCCACCTTGTCATTCATTCCTCTTATTTATTTATTTATCTCCGTCGCTGAACAGCTTTTCCAATTTTGTATTTACGACTACAGATTTTCAACTCCGTAGCCTTGTAATTTGAACCCAATCCAGAAGACAAGGGCCTGGATCAAGCCTGGATTTTCTGCCTGGATCAAGTATTGAGGGAAAATTTGCCTTCTTGATTGACATTTTTGATGCAACTAACCCGCATTTGCGTTACATAGAGAGAAAAACCACGAAAACCTCCCACAACTAGCTGGGCGGAAATGTTCACTCTGTATCCTTGTAATTTTGAATCCAATGCAGAAGACAAGGTAACTCCAGGATCAAGTATTGGGAGAAATTTGCCTTCTTGGAGGGTCATTTTTGATGGAAATAACCCGCATTTGCGTTACTTGGAAAGGAGAGGATATTTTACGTCAACACTGTGGTCGGTGTGAGACGGATGAGAAATTTGAATTGACCAACTATCGATGGTATTCGAACTCGAATCACCTCATTGGGAGGTGAGGGCTCTATCCCCTGAGCCACCACGACCCTATATACTTTATTAATAAAGTCGGGGTTCCGTTGAAAAAAGGTTGATAATTTAAAGGTACATAGTAGAAAAAAAATTGGGATCCGCTGGATTATACTAGTAGTTCTAGCATTGATAAACAATATAAGAGTGAGAAAAAAAGAAAAAATAATTTCATCAACAGAAAATAAAACAATAAAACTTTTCTGTTCTGAACAGTCATGTCTCCTTCTGATCCCCTTTAATCAATACTTACAGAATCATTGTCAAAAATGAATCCAAAAAAGTATACATATAAAGGGTTGAAAACAAGTATTTCATAGAAAAAAACTACTCTTATACTCTAGCGTATCTCTATTGAGGAAGATGGATCTGAAAATATAAAATTAGTTTTATATCCTCATGAAATTTGAAGGTGTAGCAATCAAGTTGTAGCATAAAGCAATCAAACCTGAACCGAAAACAGAAGAAAAATAAAGTAGGTGACTCGCGTTTCAACTACTCTGTTTTTTCCAGTACTCGAACAGATTTTTAGTTCCACCTTCCTTAGTATAAATTCACTGACTTTCCTGGTTTTTTTGTATAACATTGCTTACATTTTCAACTCTTTATGCTCAAGGGAGAAATTGTTACATCTTGGATCAGTTTTAAATTTTTTATGTCGAAATTAAATGAATAATTTAAAGAAAAAATTAGAGATTAAAGCGGGAAATACAAAATATACGTTTGTATTATCAGTATACTTATTCTGTGAAAAAATTCTTACACTTCAAAAAAAGTTTTTTTCGAAGGAAGAAAAATTGGTTCAAGGTACAATATGACTTGAATTACCATAACATTATCTCAGATATGCTGCAATTGATTGAATTTGGATATTCATGGAATGAAAATTTGCTTATCTGGTATTTTGTATAGTGAAACAAATCAAATTAACTATATAAATAATAAGAAAAAATGTATCACTGTATTATTTAAAAAACGTTCAGCTTTCTTAAGAATATTAAAGTTTTTTGCGAATTGTGAATGCCATTTACCAGGTAAAGATATTTGTGCTGCACACAGCTTGCGCAGGTCCAAAATACAATACTGAGACTGGTTCAAAGTACAACACCCATACACTTTTTGATTTTATGAAGCCTAACAGAAATTAACCTTTTCTCTCTAAATATACTGATATTTTATCTTACAGATTCGCCTGTCCGACTCACTTAGTTAAAAAGTCTGCACTATTTGAAAAACAAAATGAAGTCAGAGGTAAAAATCTACAATAATCTAAAAATATCCTATGTCATTCTAAATTAGTTTTCGTATATTACCAGCAACGAGAATTTTAAAATGATATTTTTCACATTATATAAACTGCCGACCGGCCTGTGTAGGGGTTAGGGAACTGCCCTTGCATCAGAAAGGTTCTGGGTTAGAATCCCTGAGTAAGGCATGGATGTTCTTTCGTTCTCTGTACTATATGTCCTTACTGTGGGAGCAAATTTGGCCCACCTAATATGGTGTCCCTGCGAGAGTGACCAACAAATCTGCCTTCAGATGCTTGTATGACCTAGGTAATTATCCAGGTGGGCATTTGGAAAAAAAATCTTAAAGAGAAAGACATGTTGACATAAATGACATGTTATGAAATGTAACATTTAATTGGCTTTGTTATCAAATCAAACAGAATGGGAAAAAATTACTCAGCAAATAGAAAATCATAAAAGTTCTCTAACACAAACCGGGAAAAATCTGAAACGGTGGCTAACACAGAAGATAGTTCCTGTTCAGTCCATAGTAGGGGCTTTAACAATAAAAAATGAATGCAAAAATTCATCTCTAACAGTACTGGTTCCGAGAAGATATGATCTAAGGCTCGACACTCGCCCCAATAATTTCTTGAAACATTTTTTGACAAGTATTTTCAATATTGATATATAGGGGGTAGTCATTACAGACAGAACACCCTGTGCATTATCTTCCCCTCAACTGAGTGAAAAATATTTTGTTAGATATACTAGATATGCATTTCTATATAAAGCGTTTCTGTTCGTAAACTGAGAAAGGTATAAAAACCCCTAAAATGCTCTACTAAAACTGAAAAATAAAATTGGAAGAACAATATATTAACTATTCTTTAAAAATAATGTAATGTAATTTTTAAAATTCTCGAAATGATTTAAAAATAAGCGCTGTATTAATTTCGAGCATTTCTTTTTGCTTGATGTTTATGGAAAAAACAGCGGCAAAATTGTAGCTGTACTGTTATAAGCTCAAATACTCAAAGTAATTGGCTGATACTCAAATAATTGGATAATAGTAAAGCTGATACTCAAAATAATTGGAAATAAAGCATCTCAAAATACGCTTATAATTTTTTTGTTAAAACTATCGGGCTGCGCCCTCTATTTGCTTACGCTGTTATTTTATTCATTAGCTTATAATTTACCAAACTATGTTATGGATGGCTCAAATACGACTATATTTGTAAAGGGAATTCCGCATCCGGCTTGCCCCGACCACAGTGCTGATGTAAAATATCCTGGGTTAGATCATGGGTTAGAATCCCCTTGCCGTCACGCTAGCCTTGGGAGGTTTTTGTGGTTTCCCTCTCCATGTAACGCAAATATGACTTAGATCCATTACAAATACTGCATTGATGGCGAATTTCTCCTAATATTTGATCCTGAAGTTACCTTGTCTTCTGAATGGGGTTCAAAATTACAAGGGTACGGAGTTGAACATAGGTAGTCATAAACTCAAAATTGGGTTACCTGTTCAACGACGGTTTTTAAATAAAATATTTGTAAAGGAAATTATATACGTAATGACAAATATATATAATTTCCGTTTTCTGTTTCATTTTGTAATCTTTTTTTGTTAAAACTATTGTGCTGCACCTTCTGTTTGGTTTATATATTAATGATTAGTTTGATGGACAAAAAGTTTTTGTATTATGAAGTCTTATAAAGAAAATATTATGTGTTTTTGATGTTTGTCTTCTTCTTATTTTTTTTAAGTATTTTACACGTAGAAAGAAGAAAGAGGAATTTTTTTTAACACAAAATTGCAAATTATGTTTGAGTTTTCTTAGAAAATGTTAAAATTTGTTAATTTTCTGCATTGTGCCAAGTTTTTCAAAATTCTTACCTTCTAAAAGTTATTAGTTTTTGGTGTGGTCGTAGCAATTTTTTCTAGCATTGCATGCATGGATAAGAATTTCCCAATTGAGAATGATGAATAAAAAAATTTTATCTGCCAACGAAAAAAAAAAAATTTTTTTTTATTTTTTCTGAGGTTGCAGTGTGNGTGGTCTTAGCAATTTTTTCTAGCATTGCATGCATGGATAAGAATTTCCCAATTGAGAATGATGAATAAAAAATTTTTTATCTGCCAACGAAAAAAAAAAAAAACATTTTTTGTTTTTACTCTGATTATATTAAACATAAAAATGGATAAAATGATAATTATCTTACAAAGAAGCTTTTAAGAAAATTAATCTAATTATATGTTGAAAGAGATATATGTTTTCAGGCAGACATAATTTCACAGCCCGATTCATTTCTACGAATGATGGTTGTTTTTATGAACAAGATAGTGTTTAAAGAGGCCGTTGCATTCCTAAAAATAGAAATCGAATTTTTTCATTGCAACGATTATTATTTGATAAAGATAAATAGATTTATTGTTTCGAACTAATTTAGATTGTTCTATTTATGGACACCGAATAATTCATGGATCCAAAAACAACAGATAGAAATATTACAAAATTGTGTCCGCTACGCACATCAAAACGATAATATTTTATTAAGAAAAATGGCTTTAATTTCCTGTTATTCTCAAACAATTTCTAAATTAAATTAATTTATATAAACACAATAAATAATTTTATTCAATCCATGGTCTTCTTTTCCTTTATTTCCGATCGTAAGACAATCTTATAATTTCATCATTAATTGAATAGTTTCCAACGCAATAAATGAAAAAAGTTGAAAGATATGCAAGAAATCAAATGAATTTTAATTAGAAACAATTTTCTGTCGAAGTGTTAATCTCATTGTTTTTGCTTAAATAAGATTTAAAGAATAAGGAGACAAAAGTTTTGTAGGTGGGAAAAAGAGTTATAATAAGGAATGAAACTTTACATAACCTACACCATTGATATCTTATTTCAACTTTAATCAGTTCTTCTCCAAAATAAGTTTTTGAAATCGCGCAAAATTCTAGCTTCCATCACATTTGATTTCTCCTTCCTTTAAATTCGCTTTTTCTAACGAAAATCACAAGAATTTTCTGACCCTGAAAGTGTTTTTAAAAATAGTTTCATAGGCAATTTATGCCACAAGTCCTTGGTTCGATCCTCGGACAGGGCAAGTTTGTCTCAGCCTTTCTTTTTTTCTCAGTGGGTCGATAAAATGGGTATCAAGCATGCTTGGGAACAATGGGGGTTCCGCGTTGGGTTGATCATCATATCGGAACATCTGCTCTTGCACTCCAGATCCCAAAGGTCAAGAAACTGAGATGGGAACAGTAGGCCTTGGCCCTCTATGAGCTGTCGTGCCACTGAGTTTAATTTAAGCAATTTATTGATGTTTTGGTAACTCATTCATCTAAATTCACGATTTTATTTAAATTTTACTTCTTATGCTTAAATGGAATGTCAGGAGTTTTCAAGCAAACTATTTTTTCTTAGCACAATATGGGCTGGAAAAAATTTTTTTTTTTTGAATTTTGGTATGCTTTAGATGCCTAACGTAATAAACCTATTGTTAATGAATCGTTTCAGAACATTTCTCAGAAAGACCAGAATTTATGTATGTAGTAGGTATTAAAAAGGAACCTTTAAAATGCAGTAAGCCAAAGAATCTTACTTTATTAAAAATCATTATGTATAGTCTTAAATACAATATAAATACCCCACCAAAAAAAATGGGTGGTTTGTCAGGAAGGGTGTATAAATAGAACTTATAGTGGTTCTTCTGAATGGTAATGAGTGAAGAGCTACACAATGAAACTCGTGATTTTTTCCCCTAAAACCTTCTGCAAACGTGCAAAATTAAGTTATTGATCAGAATTTAATTTATTCACGTTTTTCAAACTATCAAGCAAACATAAAGAACTAAAGCGTCTTTATTCCAAAAGTTTTGGCCAACTTAAAAATAAAAAAAAAATTAAAAGAGGAGTGATTTTTTTCTTCAAGTTCTTATAAATTTTAAGTACAATTCGTAAGCGGAAATATTTGCTGATTTTAAAATTTTTTATACGGTATATTTATACGGTACGGTAAAATTTTTTATTTCGTATGATACAGTAAAAGATAGGTTTCGAAAGTTAAAAGTAGTTGATTTCAACATTGAGGATGAACCACGTTCCGACTGCCCTAAAGAGGTTGATTGGGACCAGTAAAAGCAAATTATTGATCAGTACAGAAATTTTTCAAAACGAATTACTGTGCAAAAGCCTGATATCTGCCAAAAAAAAAAAATAGTTAATGCTTTTGATCGCATAAATCTAATGTTTAATTTTAACCGCTTGGTGCCCCACGAATTGACTGCCGAAAACAAGAGCAAGAAAATGGCCCTGCTTAGAGATAAAAAAAAAAGGGAACATTCTGGACAGAATTTTGACCTGTGATGAAAAATGGGTGTACTACAGCAATACACGCCGTAAAGGAGAGTGGTCAGCCCCCGAGGAATCAGAAGGTTCGAACGAACGTTAACTAACAAGAAGCTGATTCTCGGTATCTGGTGGGATTGTTGTGGAATTATCCTTAAGAAGTGCCTGAAAAGCGGGAAGGCTATCAACAGTACAATATGCCGCAATATACTAAATAAAGTTAGCGATGCCATTCGCGAAAAACGAAAAAACGAGTTCAGAAGGTGATTCTCTTTCATCAAGATAACGCCCGGCCGCATGTTAGCGCGATGACAGGCTGTACGCTCTAAACTCTGGAATGAGATTGGATGCAACATCCACCATACAGCCCAAACATAGTGCCCTCAAATCGCTATTTGTTTTTACATCTGCACCTGCATCTTGATGGCACAATTTTCCATTCAAATGACCAGGTCATAAATGAGGTCAATAGCTTTCTGGACTCGCGCATGCCACACTTCTTCACAGAAGGGATTAAAAAATTACCAAAACACTAGCAGACCATTGTTGATTCGAATGAAGTTTACTATCCTCATTTGCTTTGCTGATTTTGTTTTTTATCATTTTACAAGATCGTTTTTTATCGGTGGCAAACTATCGGAAATCGGTTCATTTCGTTCAAAATCGTTTTTTTTTCGGAAGGGCCTCTCTCCCTTAATCTTCGCTAGCCTTTACTGTTACTCACATTTATGCAAATAAAGCTCTTAATTTGAAGATTTCATTTTTGGAAGTTATCTGCAGTTGGCTGCACAAGTCATAGGGAAGGGAATAGCTTCCAATCGACCTCTAAAAACTATTACAGTTAATTGAAAGCATACTTCCCACGAGCTTAAAGGGTTAAAATTACTTTCTTTTTCGGAAGCGTCTGATGAAATATCATTCTCTTCTCATTAGCAACTAAAAATAGAATCCTTTTTAAATAACATTTTCTTGAGAATTTTAAAAAAATGAATAAATTTTTGTAAAGATATGTAAGGAAATTTTAATTTTTTCTTCCCTCAGAGTTTGATATAAGATTTTTTTATAAGTCGAATTTTCAATATTTGAAGCTTTTTGTCGTTTTTCTCATTAAATCTAAGAAATCAAAGTTTGACAGTACATAAAACACGAATATTTAAAATATTAAGAGCTTAAATAAAAATTTCTAATGTTATGAAAACGTCTCATCACAAAATAAATTTTAGCTGCTTTCTTCTGTCAAATTTGTAGCATTCATTAGTATTGCAGGAGCTTCTGATAGCAAATATACACACAGCGACTCGAGCATTTAATTGTAACGAAGAATATTTCATTAAGTTTCAACGTGTTTCGTTTTTAATTTAGAATTTCGCTATGGGGAAAATTCATCCGAATGCTAGTGATTATTTCGAGATTTTAACCTCGCCAAGTTTTAAAATTAGTTTAAAACTTTGCCTAGATGTAACGCTGTAAAATGAGAAAGCAGTTAAATAAAGTGTTCAAAATAACCACACTTTTCAGCAATAACGTAGAGAATTAATAGTTAATTAGTTACAGAGTTAACCCTTTGTAACTCAACAACTCTGATTTAAGAAATATTTACGCGGATGTTAGAATACATCATATTAAGCGTGTAAAAAATAATGAAAAATTAACACCTTAAAATTAAAAATTTATTGACAAAAAGTATTTGTTGAACATCTCCAATATCGTGAAAAATAGCACAAAAATTCCAATATATTTAAAACTTCATGTGAAAAATTTTGAAATTGTTGTTTTTATGGTAACAAAGTCTCACACCACATTTTTCAATCCCTCCTTAGCCATCAATCAAGGGGATTGTTGTAAAAAAATTGTATATCCTGCAATTATGTCGTGGAACAATTCTTGCTAAACGCAATATAATATTGGTAGCTGCACCAAGATTTGTTTCTCCCGAATTTGCAATATTTTCTTTACCTGAATTTAGTTCGATTTTATAGGTAAATCCCCCTCATTAGAGGATAGAATTTTCATGTATGTTGCAGATATGCAACGCGGTGATACAAAGGGTTAATATTAAAAAAATTAAGTGTGATGTGTGTAAGTAATTTGGAATAATTTGTTTATTTTTTCATTTTAGAACCGTCGTTTAACAGCTGACCCATTTTTTTTGTGACGGCTATGATGACGTAAAATATCCACAATGGTAGACGGACCACAGGTTTAGGGTCCCCTTGCCGTCAGGCTAACCATGGGAGGTTTTCTTCTCCATGAAACGCAAATGCGGGTTGGTTCCATCAAAAAGTCCTTCCCGATGGCAAATTTCTCTCAATACTCGTGTCGGGAGTTTCCTTGTCTTCTGGATTGGGTTCAAAATTTCACGACTACGAATTTGAAAATTCGTAATCGTAAGCCCGAAATTGGGTTGACTGTTCAACGACGGTCGTAAAATCTGGGTTTGAAATTTTCCTGCTTCAAGTTTCCCCGAATATTCATCCGAACATCTGGTGATTATTCATTTTTGTTGTCTGCAATTAAATTAAAAGAATTGGTTAAAATTGCTGTAGAAAAAGAAAAAGAAAAAAAAGTCGGCAAGATGTGGGAGTGAACGAAATGCAGATTTTGCCATACGCGCATTTAAAGTCTATTCCTCTATTAGCTCTGCCCACACACGCGCATACACATACGTATTCGACACATAAGATTTACATCTTTGTTTATATATATATATATGCGGATAAACAACACAAATGGATCTTCACGAAAACAATTTTAAACTTCGTCACATTTCTTTTTTTTTATCCCATTCTGAAAAACATTCATTTCAAATTTTCATAAGTTTCACATTCAAATATATTGAACTTAAATGTTATTTGAACGCTTCGACTTTGAAAGTTCCTTTTTAAACATGATAAGCGTTGGCATGACGCTGAAAGAATACATAAAAGCTGATCTTGTTTACACGCAAAGAGTTATTTTTTGTTTCGATACTGAGGGAAAAACTAGTTCAAAAGAATGAGAAGTTTTCATGAAAAGAAAAAAAAAATTTTGAAAGTTTTTCACTTTCTGCGATTTCGATCGGGTTCTAGTAAACAACATTTATTGACACTTCCTCAATAAATTTTCTTAACTTCGAACTTTGGTCTTTTGCCATGTCGAATCTTAATTCAAAAAGTATAGGTTGGCTATTTACTGCAGCTTTCAATCGAATTTGAAGAGAATTTTTCTTTAAACTACATTTTTCTCCGAAATGACCACCTTTAATACAGATTGTGATCCGTATCAAATATATTAAAAAAAAAAAAAAAAAACACACACATTAGAGGTAGCAAATTAAAATTTTGAAAAAAATCAGGACTAAAATCTCTGTTCGATAACCGGTTCAAACTGTGAAAAGCCGAATGGAAATCATGAGAACACCTCAAAATTTCATCAAGCAATCAAACGAATTTTGATGTTTTCACTAGTGATTCGACTGATTTTAATAAATTTTCTGTTTTTTCCTCGTTCAAATATTAATTTGTGAACCCTAATGTTTATACTTTTTTGAACTGATTTTAAACCAGGATTATAATCATACATTCAAAATATCAATTTTATTTTTCCTCATTCACGTCTGGCAGGTCCTAAAAATGTGTGCCTGTTTTTGAGCGCTTGAATAATGTTGACTGTTAATTCCAATTTGTATATTTTTGAAGAGAATAAAGTTTTTTAATCAATAATATATCTTACCTCTTTTGTTTCATGGGATTGTTTATTTAATATTTTCATCGTGTCCCGTAAAGGCTGCCCTTAATATGTAAATTTTTAAAATCATAGTAAAAAAATATTAGATATCTGAAATTATTATTTAAGCTAGTAAGAAAAGAAACGCTATTTAACCTTGACGTATTAATTATGAGGAAGGCGAGGTTTAGAACATGAAAACCAATTTGCTTGCTGGATGAAAGAAAGAGAGATTGAATTGAACAATATTTCGAATTACGTCCAAGTTGCCAAGTTGGATTAGAAAATCAAACTAGTTTCGATATTTTTTAACTTGCCTTCTTCATTAGTGATTCGTGGATTTCGATGGCGATTTTGTTTTGTCCTTGATTTGAGATTAATTTGGTTCTAATGTCCATTTTTTTTACTTTTTATTAACAACGATTGTAAAAATATACATTAAGGTTTAACACACACAGTTGTAGGTGTGAAAGATCAACTTTTTAATTAAGAATAATAAAGTTTTTTACATTTTTACTTAGTCTACCACCAATCAAAATAATTCTGCTTTTCGAACTATATCACATTTAATTAATATTCATAAAGTCAAAAGACAACAAACCACTGACATATATTATGTTATTTTTGAAAGTAGTTTGACAAAATCTTATATTTTTTTTAACTCTGATAAAAAAGAGGCGTAAAACTTCTCATGTATTCAACTGTAAACATACTCAAACCCGATTCCTCAAATAGTTCAGCAATAAAAAAATTAAAAAAAAAAGTACATTCTTAGGGCAATTTTGTAAACTATAAGAATTTTTGGAATGTTAAAAAAGTCTATTACTTTGGTTATATTTTTCTGAATAGAATCTTGTTTTGTTGCTTTCCTTCGATTAGCGTTATTTAGAAAAGAAATTATTAAAAATACAAAAAATTTTTCTTCAGTTTAAGATTTCTAAGTTTCCTTGGTATGGATATGCGAATGTATTTAAAATATAAGAACCCTAATACCTATTGAAACAGATTTTACATGTAGTTATGCTTTAAATTTTGATATTTAATATTCATGCTCGCAAATCTGAAAATAATTTTCGTATTTTAATCTTTTGTATAAAATGGAAATATCAGTTAAATAATCGATCTCTTTTTTTTTATTGAAGTTATACTTCTTATGTAACTTTTTTTATTGAATTTATACTTCTTATCTAACTCGAGTAATTGACTACTATTATTGCATGCCACTAGATACTATTAGTTGTATAATTGAAGTTATACTTCTTATGCGACTTCCAACAAGGTTGCGTTAAACGTTTAACGCCACATTTTCATTGGCCGGGAAATCACGTGGTAGGATCCAGTTTTCCCTCATTCATTTCCATATTGTTTTGGCACTAGCATAAAAATTATAAAAGTCATAAAAGTATTGTTTTTCTACAAATATTTTTTCAGTTTGTTTTGATACACATATAATTTAATAGGGTAGTATTTTTTATTTTCAAACTTAGTGGATAACAATTGTAAAAAATGAGAGAAAACAACGGACAATGCGATGGATTTAAGATTATGTCAAGGTACGTCTCTTGTGAATATCAAATGATTGTTAGGTTTTCTCTTCTGAAATTACATTATGACGCATTCACATACATTATTAATACAAATACATTTTCCAGGGCGAGACGATGAGGCAATCACAAGCACTGGTTCAAGAGGTCCACGAGGGAAAAATGCACAATATTACCGTGATTACAGAGCACGAAAGCGAGCGGAGCAGGAAAAAGAGTCGTTGAATAGAACTAGTGATCCTTCCACGACTGCTGATTCTTCTACAATTAACGTCGCAGGTTGCGAAGTTTAACTTCTTCCGCGCGGAGGGACTCAACGCACTATTTTTTTTTGTTGTCCTTAACGCACAGATTGTTTGAAAAAAACCGGCCAAAAAAATCTTTTTTTTATGGAAAAAAATTGATTCCTCTCCTGGTTCAACTTTTCTTTTGGTGGACAATTTTGATGTACTACGCTTTTGTTCCATGTAAAAAGACTGAATTTTATTCCTGAATAAATAAGTGTTATAGCTTACAATCCTATGTAAATGATAAATATCAACAGAACGATTTTTTTTCTTAGCTTTCACATTGTTATTTTCAATTCTCAATTATATTCGAGTGTGAAAAATTATAGCAGAATAAAATACAACGCCGCTTGAATTATCTCGAGTGTGCATAGTTTGGCCTGTTTAGAGTGCTCAAATTAACTCGCACAAAGTTAAGGGGTTAATGTTTTGAGATATTTTTTTTTCAGAATAGGATGTTAATGCATAAAAAAAGGAATAATATTTAAATATGTATTACCAAAAGACTCTTTTTATTCAATTATCTTTAAACCATTGAAATTCATTAGAAATATTCTTGCATATTTTCTTATTGTAATTTTGATAAGACTTTAATTTTAAGTCTTGAAACACACTCTAAAGAATTATTTCTGTTTGGAAATATTAACATCGCACATATAAAAGTAATGCCAGTATTGGAAAATAAATAAATGAATATTTTGTGTTAATTTACAAACAACCTGAATTCTTTTTATATTAAAAACACGTGAGGGGTGCCACTGTTCTGAATGTCAAATTTTACGCTTCATTTTATTTTATAATCTAAAATCCATAAGATTAATAAATTTGAAACTAAGAATGTGTAAAGAAAAATGTGCAGGGAGTACGATGGAATAACGTCACATTTTATTCTATAGTCAAAAATCAATGAGACTTATAAATTTCAAACTACGAAGATGTGAAGGAAAATGTACTGGAAGTACGATAAAATAAAAAAAATATAACCTTTGATAATTATTAACTACTTAACTAGTAATAAGTAATACCTTGCTAGTCGGTCTGCTGTCTGTAAACCACAGAAATGCAACTATAAATTTAAAATTTGAGGTGCTGAAAAGGCAGTTTTTAATCATGAACTATGCGAGAGTTTTTTCGAAATTAATTTTTGCTCGAATATTATCGAATATTAATCTGAAACCCAAAAGACTTATAAATTTGAAACTAAGAAGGTGTGAAGAAAAATGTACAGGGAGTACGATGGAATAACGTTGCATTTTATTCTATAATCAAAAAACAATGAGACTTATAAATTTCAAACTACGAAGATGTGAAGGAAAATGTACTGGAAGTTCGATGGAATAAAAAAAATTTAACATTTGATAACTATTAACTATTTAACTTGTAATAAAAAATACCATGCCAGCAGCTCTGTGCTCTGTAAACCCCAAAAATGCAACTGTAAATTTAATATTTGTATAAATTTATATAAATATAATATTTATATAAATTTAAAATTTGAGGTGCTGAAAAGGCCATTTTCACTTATAAACTATACGAGAGTTTTTTCAAAATCACATTTTACCTGAAAATTATTAAAATGTTAAGCGCTTTTTTCACGAATCTTTTCTTACTTTTTTGATTTAAATAAGGACTATTTATTTATGGTTGTTTTAAAATTTATTTGCCTCTCTCGAAAAATTTATTTCATAAGCCTGTGCTTGAGTTGATGTCGAAAGTAAGTAGAGTGAGAGATAGAGAGGGAGGGAGAGATGAAAAGAAAGAAATTAGACGTTGCCAGATATAAATCGTAACATTTCTACTAAATTTTTTAAAGGATAAAAGTCGTTTTCCATTTAAACCGTCATAATGATATAAAAATCTTGTTAACTAGTAAAATATACTTCTCCTTTATTTATTCGAATTGAGTTCGTATAATCTTTACTAAGTTTAATTTTTTCTTTCGAGTTCATTCGGTTATTTTTCTAAGCCCGCCATTCATTAATTTTGATATGATTAGAACATATTAACAGAATATTTTTACACAAAATTATAATAGTTAACACGTTTAATACTAGAAAGACTGAAATACCTATATTGCCCTAAAGCAGTCAAAATGACTGCATTGTGAAAGAATAACTAATTTACAAAGAAATTTGTTAAAAATTAATTTTTGATATTATTTTTAGTTATATAGCAAATTATTAGTAAATATCAACAATAAAAATAATTATAAAAGTCACAAAATTCTAAGAAATTGTGTCATTATATACGTCATTGTTTTTCTAATTGAAATTAAAAAGCAGTCAAAATGACTTCCTTGGGCAATCTAGAGTTAATAACTACATGTTCTTTGTTTTTATGGAAAATATCAACTTTTAAGTACCAATAACAACTTTTAAATATCAACTTTTAAGCAAAATAACAACTTAACAAAAAACAATGCTGAATGAGAAGCAAATGAGGGGGTTGGTGAGCATAGTAAGCAGGGGGTGAGGTCTCCGAGAAACATAAAAATTTCGGCTAGTTTTTTTTTTTAAATGTTACAGTTTTACTCTAAAGTTGCTCTGCTAGTAATATTTTAAAGCAAGATTTTTTTTTTTTGAAAACGTGGCTAAACTTTTAACGTTACAATGGGCACTTTAAAACTTAATTTCACTAGGTTTCATCACGGAACCTATATTTTTAGGACATAAATAGTTTCTACGAGGACCGGTCTTTAAAATGCTACACTGCACTTTGGGTTTGAGCAATAACTTTCACCATAAAATGATGGTTGACTGTGGAGTTTTATGTTTCATAAAATAATTGGCAACTGAGGGATTCCTCCCCTTGCACACTAACTCCCACGATTGCTTTGCAATCATTTTTGTTTCCTTACTATAAAGTGATTGATATATCAGAGCTAAAAAGTATTAAGTTCAAATTTTTTAAAAATCTCTTATTGTATCAACACAGATTTCGTTCCACAGAATAACATTTATAATAATATGCTCTGCTGCGGTTTGAATTTCTCCCACAAGATTGTTCCGTAAATTTTAATTCAACGTTTGATTGCTATAAAAACATGTTAGAAGTTTTTCGCCAATCAGATCAATTCGAAACAGTGGCTCCTTTGGAAATGTGCTGTTTTGAATTCTCAAAGTGAAAATGTCTCCGTTAAAAACGTCAAATTATTTTCTTAAAAGAATCCAAAATGTTCGCAAGACCTGTATAAATCTTAAAAATATTATATTTTAATGCAATGAAGAAGTTTTAAATCCTGTAAAGAATATTAATGGTATTTCTTAAAAATAGGCAAGAACCTCGAAACCTGATATGTAAATAGCATTGAAACCGAAAGTTTTTTTTCTTAAGGATTTTGATAGTAAATTAAACGAATTTTTTTTTTTTACAAAATGCAAAAATATACATATTAAATATTGAAGAAATAAAATAAATCCTCCAATAGAAAAGGAAAATAAATCCTGTTAAAATAGATTAATTACAGACATTTAGTGTCTTTTCAGACACTGTGTCCCGGGTCCCAGGCCCTTGCGTTAATAAGTCCCTGAACGTTGCATAAAACTTGGAGTGGAAAAATATTAAACAAAGGTTTCAGAATTGAACAGTAAAACAATTAAAAAAAAAAGAAAACGATTCTTCTATGGTTTTGCACAAGCCGGCCATGTGGCTGAGCGGTCAGCGTGCCTAACTGTGAAGCCAGTGGCTGCAGGTTTGAGTCCCGCTCAGGGCAAGGATGTTTCTCTGTGTGTTGTTCTCTATTGTGTGAATACGGCCCACCCTGTAAAACGGGTATCTGTGGCAGTGTGGCGTGGGTAATGTTACTTGCCTCCGTGACAGGTTCACAGGTGCCCACTGAGTAACGTTAAATGAGTAACACTTCCGGCATCTTCCTAGGCGAAGAACGTATAAGTTCAGTGCCTGTCGTTAAAAAAAATGATTTTGCACAAAAAAGTTAGAAATTAACTACACGCATGCCTTATCACAATTTAATGCTTATTTATTTTTAAATTTTTTTCTGATCGATTTAAATTTTAGAATAATTATAACCGTAAGAATTATAAATTTATGCGATTCGAGTTTTTGATATTTCAAAATAAGTATTTTAAAAGCAAAAAAAGAAAAAAAATATTGGGAATTTTAATTGTGTTTTATCATTAAATTTATTTTCAACATTTTAGTTGTTTTATAATGTAGTACGTGGAAAGATAAAATGCTTTTAATTCAGCCTTTATTCAGTAAAACTAATATTTCAAACCATGAAAACTTAATTTTATAAGAACTCAAATAATTTTTATTCCTAATGCAAAAACATTCCGATAAGAAATAGTTAAAATGTAATGATGTACAAAATTAGTTTTCCGATTTAAATTAGCATTGACAATTATTTTATTAGATTAACTATTTTTATTTTATAACGGGAAGCTGATATTATATTAGTAATTGAAATTAATCGAAAATGCAGGTATCATACTGAGCAATAATAAAAGACTTAAAAAGAAAGTAAAAGACTTAGACATCTTTAATAAAAACAATTTAACTTTTTTAAATGATTTTATTAAAATATTTTGTTTTGAAGATTTTACTGCAGAACTACTATTTATGTGTTACAACGTTAAAATTAAATATTTGATGTCTCGTTTCGATTTTAATGGGAAGATTATAATAGCTAGTGCCAGTTTTTTCGTTTTTGCTAGTAATAGTAATAACCTAACTTGTCAAAAGCAATAGTTTGTAAGAACTAATATAACGTTCTCACATTTGAGGGAACCAAAGACAACATACAAACTAAGGTAGACAACGTTAAAGAGCACAAAAATATTATTAAAAGCAGAAAAGCAGACAGCTGTTTCGGATGCTCAAAGGGCAACCTTCATCAGTGCAACAGGTGCCTTCATCAGTGCATCAGTGCATCTCTGCTGCACTGATGAAGGTTGCCCTTTGAGCATCCGAAACAGCTGTCTGCTTTTAATAATATGTTTGTGCTCTTTAACGTTGTCTACCTTAGTTTGTATTTTAGCACAAAGGTCGCCCACTTGTGTATTCAGAGACAACATGATTAAAATCAGAGGATAAAAATAAAAGATTTATTTTCCGGAAAAAGGTGCAGTCAGAAAACTGAGTGACTAACTTAAAATTAATTAAAATACAAAAGTGCATAACACACTGAGTAGTAGTAAATACTTTGTGATTTCACAGTTGTTGTTGTTAATTTACGTCGCACTAGAGCTGCACAATGGGCTAAGTCAGTGATTCTCAACCTGTGGGGCGCGCCCCCCTAGGGGGGCGCGAGAACACTAGAGGGGTGGCGCGAGAATATGCAAGAGAAAATATTATTTAAAAAAAAATTATTAACTGTATAAAAGGAAAGCGCTCAAACACATAGAAAAGAAAATACGTTTCGACATATTTAATAACTTATTAAAGTGAAACAACTTATTGAATCCAAACTTAAGGTAGGGAGCCAAAAATGGCTTTGCTTTGAGGATTTTTCCTAATTTTCTGGTTAAGTCTGTATGGCTGAAATGTTTTTTGTAACATCTTACACCTATCTCTAATATATATCACGTATATTTTTAATTGTAAAATAAAATTTCATTTATTTTATAGTACAATTTCAAAATTGTAGCTTCTGCGCCTAAAGCTTCCCACAGGTTCCAAAGGTGAGCCATATATTGAAATCACTTTTTCACTTACTCAAATTATCCTTGGAAAAAACATTTAGACTGGCAAACATCTTTTAAAAAGGCACTTTAAGTATTTTGTTGGTAGGAACAAGTTTCCCGATTTTGAAAAAGATATTTGTTTTTTCAGAGTGTATAATTTGTTTATTGATTTCACATTGATAGTTCTTATGTGAAGTCACTAGCGATTCTTTTAATCTTTATTACTGAGTTAATTTTTTCAAAAGGATTAACTAACAAGAATTAAATAACCATACTAGAGTTAACTAACCTAACCCATAACTAGTATAAAAATACCCATATTTACAAGAAAATACCAGAATCGACCACAAAAACACTCATAATTACCAGAAAAAAAAAAAAAAAAAATACCTGAAAAATTACTTTGAAATGCAAACAATACAAAAAACTTGTAACAAAATATCGCAATTTCTGCTAAAATGCAGAGAACGTCAAAATATTATAAAAGTTTAAAAAATACCAAAGTTCCATATTTGCTTAAAATGAAATAAATCAATTGGCATTCAATTCAATCATTCCTCTTTGAGAAATAATATGCTACGTAATGATTTATAATGAACTCTTTTATAGATTTCACGTTTGTTTCCGAAGGTGGCCCCTGTGTCCCCAAGATGGCACCGGTGTCGGGCCACCTTGGGAACATGCATATGGTCACCATTTGCACGACTTAAAACTATTAATCTGATAGATTAATTAGAATTAAAGTAATGTGGTTAAAGAAAAAGAAATAAACTTTCAAAGTTCTAAGAATTTGAACACATATAAATTACAATATCTTCTCACCCGGAAATTAGAACAACTGCAAAAAATTAAATCACTTCATAGAGTGGAGGCCATTCAAGGAAATATCTTCCAATTCAGCCTCGTGCACCTCAGATACAAGATTTACAATGCAGCAGGGACGTCTTATGATTCAAAATAAATTTAATTTTACTTTGGGTGGTGGGCTACGTTAGGAGCACTGACCACCTTTGGCTTACCCACCTCACTTAATCAAATCATACTTAATTTAAAAAAGAAATTAATAATTTTTAGTGACTTCTTTGGGCCCAAAGAGCGGAAAAGATTCTTTATCTCAGGGTTCGCATTTTTATATAATTTGTAATCGTTACAACCATAGTTAACAAAAAATTAAAACCAGGGACGCATTTCTTTTGAAGCCAAAGCTTCTCTGTTGATCATGTAATGTGTCCAGACGCATGGAGGCGATTTTTTACAAGTTTACAAGTGCTTGTATACTTTCGAACCTTCCGGATATTGAACGAGCACCATCGGTGCATATTCCGATGCAATTTTTGCATTCTATGTTTGCCTCTTTCATAACTTCATTTGAAATAGCAAATAATGCTAGCGCTGTTGTTTTGAGTTCTATTGATTTGCAGAAAAGTAATTTTACTACTGACATATTATCACAAAATCAAACATAGACAATTAAATGAGCATTTTTATTATGCTTCATCAAACTGTATTGAAAACATTTTGTCACGCAACATCGAGAAAAGCTGACACTACATTTTCAGCTGTATCACCAATTCGAGGAGCAACAGTATCGTTTGAAAGAGGACGGTAATTCTTTTGAAAAATTAACTCCAAACATAGTTTCTGCAATATCAATTGCTGCTGGCTTTTACTTTACTTTTGTTTTGGCAGTTAGTTAAAAATATTTTAACGACATAATTCAAAATACTCAATATACATTATTGTTGTATACATTTTACTGTAAGTGGGGGGGGGGGCGATGAATATTATGATTGAAAACTGGGCCGCGAATACTGAAAGGTTGAGAACCGCTGGGCTAAGTGATTTCACAGAGTTATATATGCTGGGAAAAGTGCGCGATATCAAAAATGACATCTGTATCCTGCAGTCGGTTACAGTTAATTTTCGACAGCAGAAAAAAATCAGGATGTGCTCTATGACAGGTTGCAGGTTCGGCATTACCTTCGATCTAGCGAAGTGGAACTCTACAAGTTGAAACAAAGCCTCGTATAAATAGGTTGAATTAAATTTTTATTGCGGGCATGAATGAGCAATCAATTTCCATTTCGCATCAGATTCATCTGCACTGGATTCCTTCCCACGTCGATCTTGAAGGAAACGAGATTGCGGACACTTTGGCTAAAGCTGGTGCTTGTGAGTTCTCTGTGCCGTTGTCCCCCCAAAGCACCCATGGTATCAGTGTTCTCGAACTGGAGGCTCCCTTTCCCAAGGTTTTGATAGACAAGAACAAACTATTCTTGCCCGCTTTCGATGTGGTCACCTTAAATCAATGAAATTTTCGGAAGGATCCAAGATCTTTGAAATTTGTACCAACTGTTCTTCAGACCAGGCTTCGCCTCTTCACATCCTCGCGTGCCTGGGGCTCACCAAACAGGATTTAGCAGATGACCCATTGACGGTGTTGGATTTTTTGAGAGTGTATAACGTCATGGACCTGGTCTAGCACTGCTGGCCAATGGGGGCGTGCAACAATAACAACAACAACATGAGCAATCAAGCATTTAATTAAGAAGAAAAAAAATTGTAAGATGGTCTAAAAATGACCGATGATTTGAATAGGAAAAAAAATTATAAATTGAAGATAGAAATGCACAGTTTGCTGGAGACTGCCTAGGAAACTCGTGATTTTGACCTCACCAAGTTTTAAAATTAGTTTAAAAATGTGTCTACAGATTACACTGCTTAATGCGTTCAAAACAGCAACGCTTCTCAGCAACAACGTAAAGAATTAATAGTTAATTAGTTACTGAGTTAATATAAGCAAATTTAACTGTCGTATATATGTAAATATGAAATTTGTTATAGTCTCATAGGTAGAAAAATATTGCATTACAAGTTTTTTTTCGGACACATTTTCTTACTGATTCCGGAATTTTTAGAAAATAAATAATTGATTTTCTAAGCAGGCAGTGCTTACCAATATACTTTCGTTTTTCTTTAACTGGTTTTCAAAACTTTTGGCTATTTTTGGGACACTAAATAAATATCATTCATTTTAACGAGCAATGGGGAAAATGTAAAAACATTGATTTATGATAGCGGTAATGTTTAATTGTATAAATGCCATTCTAGGTTACCCAGAATGTTTAGGTACTTTTTAGAAAAGTTTCACAATAAGTATAAAAAATAATATTTGCATTGGTTAGTGCAGATATTTTACTTGAATAATAAACATTATAAAACCCGGTTAACTAACGAACTACCGGAAGCTAATCCGTGTACGATCCTTTCATACAACAAAATCTAGCTTAACTCGCAATTTCTCATAACATCAGTTGAGACTAATTCGCCTACATATTTAAAAAAAATAGTACAGTCCGCAAAAAAAAAAACGAATCACCCTGAATAACTTTCGTTCTAATGATCGGATTTTCTTTTTAATTTCTACCCTTCCTTT
>NC_092207.1:27845366-27893723 GCF_043381705.1 Parasteatoda tepidariorum | reverse complement strand
ATGTTTATTCAGAGAAAGTACGTTTTTGTGTCTGATTTCGTAACTTAATTAATAGTTAGCACTAATTAATTAGCATATTTGAGGTCACCCCCAGGTTTGATCGCAAATACTACTTAGTTCGTGAAAATCCGATCATTAGAACGAAAGTTATTCAGGGTGATTCGTTTTTTTTTTTGCGGACTGTACAATTAGTGGGAGACAAACAGAAGCTATTCAAATTCACCAAGAAGTTTAGTTTTTAGTGATAGTTTACCTGTGATAAACTGATTGATTTGTAAAATGATTTTGAGTAAGCGATTGGATTGGAAGTTTTCCATGATAATTCTATTTGTGTTGCAAAGATTACAACTGGAGGGATATGGTTGTGGAGTTGCGGCTATGGAGTTATTTTGCACAATGTATAAACTTTGATGATAACCAAGCCGAATGTACCACACAATATTCTAATTAGCATCTTATAAGTTTTAAATATAATGTATGTACCAAATGTTTTCATCATCAGCTCAACCGATGCTACACGAATAGCTTTGAAATGGATTAAATCTGGAGCTAAATGATCCTAAAAGGAAGAAATGGTTTCTGAGCGCTGAACCTCTTCATTACCCATTACCTAGGTCCACATATGTGGACCTTCTATTCTTATCTTCTAAAAACACGAAATAGGTGAATTTATACTTTTACTCTCACTGAAACATTTTTGGATGTTTAAGCTTTCTGGGGATTCCAATAGATATGGAATCCCCATGGTTTATGTACATGTTTTGTTAGAATTACGCATTAACAGAAGTGATTTTCGAAAAATGAAACTAAATTCACGTGCTCAAAACGTAAGTAATTGTAAATATTATATAAATAATATAATTATTCTAAAATTTTTTTTCTTCTTTTGATTTAGTAGTTATGTGGTCTGTATGAAGCTTTTAAATTTATATTTACTTCATTTAAAAATAATGTAGTCAAGAAAATGCAGGTTCATGTATGTGTACCTTGGTATATGTGTGGCGAAATTTATGACAGCGTAATAGTCAAGTGAAATCTCATAGTATTACGAGGTTTGTATAAGTAATATTTTACGTATATTTTTTAATATTTTTAATTATTATGTATAATTATTATGTATAATTTGTTATGTATATTTAGTAATATTTTTATGCGCATTTTAATTAATTGTTTTACGTTAACGCACATGCATATATTTAATAACTTGAACTTTTTGTGTTTTTTCCCGCCATAACTTTGAAATTTTATCCCCAAGAATTAAATATATTTTTTTTATAATTGGGTATAATATAAAAAAAAACACAACTACTTCCACTTAGTAGGAATAACATTTACCATGACGCAATGCTAAATTCTATGCCACTATCCACATAAATGCCACTATCCACATAAATCAATTATTAATCAAAAATCGAATATCAATTACTTTTCTTTATAATGCAATAAAATCTGGCGAGCAGCTATTTAAACGATCAAACACTTCGTTTGTTTATTTGTGGCTTGAAGTTAGGCTCTCGGAAAATGCCGTTCATGGGTTAAATTTAGTAGGAATAACACAACCTGTGACGTAAGCTATAGTATACCCAATTAATGCTAGATTTTTTTTCTATAATAATTTAGTTTTCCTGGTTTGCATAATTAAAATAGTTTTGAAACTGAGATTTAATGCTGTATTGCAATGTACTTAGATAAAACTTTGTGCTTATGTAAAGATATTTTTTAATTTATTTTCTTTCTTCTAAATAATGCTTAAATCTATTCATCATTGTATTTAAACAGAGCATAATATGCATGTTTGTTCCCACTTCAGGCACAATTTAACATTTGAAATATTTATTTTCGTTTGCTTAGTTAAACGGATATGTACCTAAAATTATTGTCCTCCTGGCAGTATAAACACTATTTTGTTTATCCTATTATGACTTATGGCAAAAAAATAGAAATTCAGTACTGCAAAATAATTTTTTGTTACGTTCCTTCAAGACAGAAGAGGATAAGTCAAGCTGTTGATCAAGGGATTACACACACGGAAGTACTTTGATTTTAATTTTGACTATTTTCAAGAGATTTGCGTGATTTTGTCAAAGTTCTTTATAGATTGCATTTTAGCAATAATTTAAAACCCATCTGGCAGTTATAAAATCGCATAAGAAACTCTAAGTATGAGTTCGGGACATTTCCGCACAGTAGGCAGCAGAAATATTAAAATTGGTAGCTTGCATTTCGAGAAGAAGATCACTGATACCCACACATGTGACCTATGGCGTCAGCTGATCGTTTATAAGCAAATTGGAGTGTTAAAGTTGAGATAAATTTATCCACACAAGTTAAAATGTCAATTAACGTGAAGTTAATTAAACACGGTGCATCAAATTTCATTAAATTATTCGTAAAAAAGTCACATCAAATTTGTTGAAATAGAATTCTTTCTCTTCTACCACTTTTACTAAACTCAGATTTATTATTTGTTTGTGTATTTTATTGTAACAGCGATATATTTTTGTTTTGTGTACCTGGCACTTTCCACGCATAATTAGTTTGTTTATGTTTCCCAAGGCTTCGTGCCTGTCTTTGTGTTAAGTAAGAAATATATAGTGAAGGAATTGAAATCTTTGTGGAAAAAAAATAGAATGTGTCATTTAAGGGAATTGATATTTGACGGGCTTGGCATCAAACAGCTTACTCTAAATAGAATGGAAAGAACAGTACGTAAACAAAGGCTAAGTTTCAACAACCAATCAGAATCGAGATACCCACACTACGTCACTTGCAGGTATCCCATTATTAGCATCTCTGTCTCGTGAGATAAAATAGAAAACTCATCCCAATGCTCCATCACGAGCTGTACTACTTCCTCGCACACCTCTCGAACCGCAAATTGAACCGTAATTATCTTATAAAATAAATATGCTATTTCTAGAAGAAGGCAAGCTCCGCCACCATTAATTGGTATGATAGTATTCGACATCATTTTAAATTTCTGCAGTCATTTTATAAAATATCAAAAATCTAAATAATTACTTCAGAACTAAGTTTCTATACCTATAAAAATACACAATTATTCGAAATTAATACTTAATGTACATCTAACTCTTCAACACTACTTAAATTATTACTTAAGTCAACCTAGCAAAATGAATTTAAATTAATGCATAACGTATAACTAATTTTTAACTTTACTTAAATTATTACTTGCAGTGTTTCCCAAACTTATGACTTTTGTGTACCCTTTCTAAATTTTTCGTAACGCTGTGTACCGTAGCGCTGTGTTTTATAGTAAAAAATGAATGTATTTTTTACCATAAAAAATTTCACAAAAGTTAAAAATCACAACTGACTGTTGACACCACTAATTATTTACTGTTAACTCTGCAAAAAATACATAATCGTAAATTTTCATGGTTAGCTTCGTTTTTAAATAAAATTTTTTGAAATTTTCGTTTGTTACAAGATATTTCGCAAAGAACTCGTACCCCCGCTAAACTGTTCCCGTATCCCTAGGGGTACGCGTACCACACTTTGGGAAACACTGACTTAAGGCAACGTAACAAAAGGAATTATAACTTAAGTGTTGCCAATAGACAGAGAAATATCAGAGTTTATGATGCCACATAAAGGATATGAATAGGAAATGTATAGGAAAGAGTGGGGTCAATTGTAACAGGGTACGGTTGTAACAGAGCAAAAATTTCGAGTATCGGGTTCTAAATTTGTTTCCTAGGTGGCGCAGAAGGTGTATTTAATAAATCTACATGTACACCCCTGATGGCAACAATTTTAATGTACTTTTTTCACGCTACGCAAGTACTTTTTTTGGTATTAGAATATTATATTGAAACAAAGTAATTTTGTTTAAACAAATAAAAATTAGTAACCGAATATGTAAGTGGACACCTTAATTAACATTTCAATCAAAAAAAGATTAGTTTTGCTAATTAACTAGCATTGTTTTTAACAAATGAAGCAGAAATGGCGTCTTGGGGACGATTGTAGCAATAAGTAAAGGGACGATTGTAACAGCTGAAAATAAATAATCTTATGTTTGCAAACCATTACTTATTTCTTTAAGAACCACCAATAGTTTCCTATATCATTTATATTATGTTGCATGTGCATTATTTTATTTGTCGCCTTTCACAGCATAAATTAAAATTTTTAACCCCTTAAAGTTAAAAGTTTAACCCTTTAGGTCTCTGCTCATTATTATTTTTACTCCTAAATTATCACTACTATTTTGATCAATAAAAAAATATATCACAACTATGATAATATGTATAATTAACTATGTTTCAGTTGAATTTATGAACTGTTACAATTGACCCCGTAAGTGGGGACAAAAGTGCACGACTGTCAAAAATTGTTAATAACTAATATAATAACATTTAAAATCAGATGTTTGTTTATTTTTTCTGGTAGAGGATAGTCTACTTTACTCGTCTGTCAATTAATACTAATAATATATTGGATTTTTTGTTAGTTAAAAATGGTTAAGTAAAAAATGTTACAATTGACCCCACTCTCCCCTACAGATAATTATTATTTTACAAAAGTGCATTTCCGGATTATATCTAGAAATAGAATATCAGAGTTAAAGAATGTATTGAACTCTGTGTAGGCGATAAAGGAAAAAAAAATAACGCGTTAAATGCATTCTTATTAAAACTTTGTATATTGCTTAAAGGAAAACGATTTATTTTATTTGTATAAAAATTCTCCTCGTCTAAAAAATCAATACAGATAACTTACGCTCTCAACCTTCTTAAATTATATAGCTTCAATTATTAATTTTTTTTAAAACTTTCTAAGAAGATTTAGATCGTAATTGGGTGCTTGTGCTTGAAGGAATGTAGGCGGGAAAAATAATAGAATTTACATTGCTGTTACGAAAAATCTTAATAATAATATCCGGACTAAATTTCGAAATAAATGTATGTAATTAGATTAAAAGATCTGAAAATAAGTTCTATTTAATCATTTAAATTAATATAGAGTTTTAATCTTTAAGTACATTAAGAGATGCTTTTAAATTTTATATGAGTTTTTTTTTCAAATGAAGTAATAGAAGTGTTAATTAATGCGACAAACGAGTATTTTAACTTTAAAAGTAAATGTGGTGCATGCAGACTCATTTCTGTTTTGCTATTTATTTATTAATCTGAAAATTTGTTCTAAAATAAGTAAAATAAGTCCTTATTTGTTGTTAAAAGCTATTTTGTTTGAAGTGTTGTATCTATTCAATAGATAATCCATTTAAAGCAATGTTTCTCAACCTTTTAAATGCTGATAAATAAATAAAATAAAAATGGATACTTAGCGATCCCCTGCTCCAAACTATTTTTAAAAAAAGGAAAAAAAATTCCCGAAAAATTTCATTTTGTCATTTTCTTAAAATATGCGTCTGAGAAAATGTTTTTTTATTTTTTTTTTTATTATTTTTTTAAAATTTTTTTATTTAGAAATTCATTGCCTTTAATTTTTCTACCCCTGATTTGCTACCATGACCGACCCTGGGTCGAGACCTCCAGGTTAAGGAACACTGATGTAAGGAATTTAATGTAAAAAGTGCTTACCCGCCATGCTAGGTTAGCAACTAAGTTTCCGCTCTTTTATTATTATTATTATTATTTTTTTAATGTTTGAAGTGTAAAAGCCTTTTGTTTTCTCTGCCGATTCTCTTGTCGTTTGATGAGAATTGTCGTGTAAAAGTTGGTTCAATCGCTCTTCATCGAAATCAACTGGGTGACATTACCATTTTTAAGCTCTGCATACCAATCACGAGTGGTTTATTCAGCTTTGGCACTCTCTTCATACGCAACACAAATGTCACGAGCAATTTTTTTTTGACATAGAATCTTGTTAAACAGTAAAAAAAGAAGAAAAAGATGTTGAAAAAGTTACTTTTTCTCATCTTGACAGTTCACTCAATAATCTGAAATAAACATAAAATAACTCGAACTAAAAAAAAAAAAAAAGATATTGGTGGAACAAAATATCTTTTTCCGAATGATCTAAAACTTTATGCCAAAAAATTTAATGGCATTCGAAATTTTGAAGGGAAAAAAAACGGAAGCTTTATAGCCAACTCTATTACTCTGAAGCCAACTCAGAAGAAAGAAATTCGATAGTAATTTATTTAATTTTACAACCGGCGTTGAGCAGACGACCCAATTATGAGTTTGTGACTATCAATATTCTATTCCGTAGCCTTGTAATTTTGAACCCTACCCAGAAAACAAGGGAACCCCTTAAGCAAGCAATGGGACAAACTAGCCTCTTTAGAGGACTCTTTCAGGGAACTAACTCGCATTTGCGTTACACGGAGAGAAAAATCACGAAAACCACCTGCCCCGACGGTAAGGGGATTCTAACCCATGATCCAGTGGTAGCACTGAGGATATTTTACATCAGCACAGCACTGGGGTCCGTGCGAGCAGTGAACATAATTCGTACCTAACAGTCTCCACTGGGATTTGAACTTGGGTCACCTCATTCGAAGGCAAACGCTCTTTTCTTTGAGTAGTCACGCCTCTACAGTAATTTATAAGGACAAAGTCTACTTTACTTGCTTGAGGGATATTAACACGAATTGATATCATAAAGTGTGGGAAATCACAGAAGTATACCACTGCCAGCCAATCTACGAACCATTTAAGGATAGGAATATTATGTGGAGCGAGGGCTAGATACGCGAACCCCAGCTCTTAATTTAATGGTAAAAGCATTTTTATGGCATAAAATGCTTAATTTTATTTTATTAATTAACCTAAATAATTATTAACTAATTAATTAATTTAATAATTAATTCATTTATTACTTAATTTAATTAATAATTAATTAATTTATTAATCAATTCAATTAATAATTAATTAATTAATTAATTAATAATTTAATTTTATCTCAAAATCAATGACGGTTTTCAACGCCTATACGCAAAGAATATGTTGTATTTTTAAAGGATCTTCTTCAATCATCGCCATTTATATGCATTTTTAAAACATTTGTCAAAAGCTTATTGAAAAAAATAACATATTAGAGAAAGCTAATTAATATTAAAGCAAGAAAACAGAGCAAGTTTTTAACAAGAAAGACATTCTTAAAAACATCAAAATTGTTTTGAATTGAGTCAATTGCTCAGAGAGAAGTAGGGATTAAAAGGAACATCGAAAAGTTTCGTCCTTTTCAGAATCAGCCGCAAAAATATATTAAAAACCTATTTTTTTCTGAAGTCTGACAAAAATTTTAAAAATATAGACTAGACTTAATGAGTTTGTGTTAAGATTTGTACGAAAAAAGGAAAGAAAAGCTAATTATCAAACTTACAAGTACCATAATGAAAGATGTAGGTTCAATTATGGGAAAATAAAAAGTGTTAAAATTTCCTAGAAAGATCGGAATTATATATTTGACTTTCTGTGAAATATATAATTCTTAACTGTTGTTAACTGTTGTACTCTCTTCAGAGTATTTTATTTTGAGGCTGTAGCATCTGTCACACTTTTAAACGCGTTTAGCTACGAGTATTGAATAGAAATGACAGAAGGAGAATGCCATTTATCTGAAAAATAAAATTAATTTCATCCAGTTAATTCAAATCATGAAAAAAACAATTTCTAATATTTTAACATTTTAAAACTTACCGCTATTATTGTAAATATGACTTTCTTACTAATTCATATTTTTTCCCCTTTAGGTTTCAATACTTCCAAGTTTCAACAGGGAGACAGATTCAATATTTAAAATAATTTCGTTTGTTTGTAAAAAAATGATATTTAAGTTTTAAATAAAAGTATTTTGAATTTCAGCTGACTAATTATTTAAATTTGCAGTTTTATAGCTTTAAAAATTCATGCCCCTTAGACATTTTTTTAGATTATTATCTGTCATTATAAAAATGTGACTTCCCACAAATAATTTTTTTAACTGTAGAATTCGGATAAATATCATTTCAAGATGATTTAATTGATCTATTAAAATAACAGAAGAATTATGCATTTGAAACTTTCTTTTTTGGCTTAACAAAAGAAGTAATTAATACTAAAAACTTCATAAAAATAATAATATTAAAAGCCTCAGGTTGATAAATGAAGATCTCTACAAGTGATAAATAGTAAAGATATACATTATTCTTTATATAATATACATAATATCTTTATATAATAGTGAGGTTAAAAATTAATAAACTCGGTGGACCTTATAACACTTCACGTTTGTGAATTATTAACTTCGTAAGAATTAAAAAAACAGATTTAGGTGGAACTATAAAAGCATGAAGTGTAAAATGTCGCATCTTAGGTTGATAAATTAATATACTTCTAAAAATACAAAAATATATATATGGGGTTACGAAATAATAACTTAAGGTAGAACATGGAGCACTCCAAGTTAATCAGAAATAAAATTTCCTAGTGTCAAAAAACACACTTGAGGTTGATTTATAATTACCAGAAGTGTAAAATGGCACACCGTAGGTAGATAAATAAATACTTCAACAACTATATAAATCTATATTTAAGGTTGCAAATTAATAACCTAAAGTAGAACATCGATCACGTTAATAAAAAACAACTTATCCAACCGTCAAAAAACACCATTGGGGTTGATTTATAATTACCAGAAGTGTAAAATGGCACACCTTAGGTAGATAAATAAATACCTCAATAACTATATAAATCTATATTTAGGGTTAAAAATTATAACCTAAAGTAGAACATCAAACACCTCACGTTCCTATAAAACAACTTATCCAACGGTCAAAAAATACACTTGAGGTTGATTTATAATAATTTTATGTGTAAAATGGCGCATCTCAAGTTGATAAAAAATACGTCTACAAGCATAAAAATATATACTTGAGGTTGAAGTATAGTAACCTGAGGTAGAACATAAAACACCCCACGTTAGTAAGAAATTACCTCTACAAGCATAAAAATATATACTCGAGGTTGAAGTATAATAACCTGAGGTAGAACATAAAACACCTCACGTTAGTAAAAAATTGCCTTTACAACTGTCAAAAAATACCCTTGAAGTTGATCCAGAAAAATTTGAAGTGTTAAATGAAACAACTTAGGTTGTTGAATAAATACTTCCTCAGGTGTAAAAAATATACTTCAGGTTGATAAGCAATAACCTAAGGTTGAGAACGAAACACCTTAAAGTAATAAATATCTAACTCTTCTCAGATGGAAAATGAAACACCTCAGGTTGACGCATATATACCTCTGGAGGTATATTTCGGGTAAATTTTGAGGTATTCATTTGCACCCTTTTCAAACTAACGACCAATTTCAATAACAACCTCATTCATACCTTTGAAAAATACTTCATTTATACCTCAAAAACACCTCGATTTTTTCGTTAGGGTTTTCTTTATTTAAACATGGTTTTTCGAAGCTATGTTGCCAAGGAAAATAAAAAAAGTCACAATTTAAGAGCCTTACACTTAAAGTAAAACGATGATTTTTAACTATATATCATCTTACTGAAAAAATTTACCAGGGATTTAAAACGGACAAATAATTTAAGTATTTTAAAAGTTATTAACTTTTTTAAAAATCACCAATTTGGCGAAATTTTTTCTCCTAGCTGCAAATTATCAAAATCTCTGTTCTTTTCTCAGTTTTTTCTAATTTTTTGGGACCCAGAAAATGCAGCATTGGGGGAAGGTTTTAAATATTGAAAAATTAGACCACAAACGCTTTTTATTTCCATAAAACTGTCGCTTTTCCCCTTACTGGAATTTTGAGCCATTTACAGGATAAGCAGCTATAGCTTTAGATAGACTAAATGTGTCCTTACAGTCATAAATAATTGTTGCAAACTAATAGCAGTTATGAAAATAGCATATTTTAAGGCATAATTTCATACGAAGACGAAGCCTTCTAAAAGCAACCTTAAATGTTGGTGAACCAGAATATTCCGCTGTATAGCTTCAAAATTAAGGATAATTAATAGCCAAGAGTAACGTTAAATGAGTATATAATTTGCATAAAATTCTCAGAAGATCAGTTCAGGAAATTAATAGTCACACCTTATATTAATTTCATTTGCATAATTGTTCCGGAAAAATTACAAATGCTTTGATTTCCTTATTCATAATGGTAGAAATATACGTTGCAATATTATAACATAAGAATATTTAAACTTTTCAGATATCCTCTCCTCTATAAAAGTCCTTCGGAAGCTATTTAAAGATAGATGAAGTTCAGTTATTTATTCATCGAAAATAAACTACTTTCCAAGCAAGCCTTATGAATTATTCATAAAATAGTAACAATACTATCGGAAACAACATTTTCTACCGTCCAAAAGTTAAACGATTTTGTTAGTAAGCATTAAAATATTATTGAGCAAAAGTTTACTAAGTTAAATATTACTTAGAATCTACTTTTGTATTGCTTATCACAACTTTTTAAATTTAACTGAAAATTTCATGTATTCTTGACAACTTTATAAAGTTTAAGTAAATCTCTAATTTATAATAGACGGGTCGTTAAATGATAACAGTGTATCAAAAAATATTTATATTTAAATTTGTATATTTTGTGATATTTATTCATTTAACTTTTATTTGTTTACTTTTGTATTTCTTTAGTCATTATTTTTAATTTAAATTGTTAAAATGTTCTTCCGAGAATTAAACATTATCTATATTATATTAAGCACAAATACTTGTGTTGTCATAAAACAGATGAAATTTTTTTTTNGACGTTAAGGACGTATCCAATGAGCGAGCAAAGCGAGCATTGGATTGCGAAGCTATCCGAAATGAACTGTGAAAGCAGTTCCGGGGGTTGGTGAGCGCCAGCGAGCAGGGGGCCAAGCCTCCTAGTTATCTATATTATATTAAGCACAAATACTTGTGTTGTCATAAAACAGATGAAATTTTTTTTTTCTTTTCCAATGCTGTGTTAATATTTTTCGTCAATTCAGGCATTTACAGGGCAGTTTTTTGTTGGCCTCTCTTTCAGGGGCACCATATTAGGTGGGCCAACGTTGCTCACACAGTAAAGGCAGATAGAACAGAGAAGGAAAGAGCATCCATGCCTTGCTCGGGATTCGAACCCAGAATCTTTCTGATGCAAGGGCAGTTCCCTAACCCCTACACAGGTCGGTCGGCAAAACAGATGAAATTTTTTTTCCGGATTTGGCAACAAAGAGTTGAAAGAAATCGAGTTGCACGTTATGCAAAAAAGAAAAGTTAAAAGCAAACAGTTAGTATAAAAAATAAACTGAACAATAATTTGGTTTCAATTATGCTTATTAATATATGCAGGTAACATAATAGTTCAGGAATGTATTTTAAATTTCATAATTTGCAATATTTTACGCAGATAAAGAAAGTGGCGTTTTAATGAAAATGCAGATCAGATAATGTAGAACAGAATCGACTGGAATCAGTTAACTATTAATGTGGAGTGTCGTTGTTAAGCAATGCTTTAGAAGGAATAAAAGCCTCACAATTGTTAATTACATTGTCTAATTGATCGAAAGTCTAGGATTCAATGTAATTCTAAATGCATTGAGTAACACATTATTCTGACTTACAGTAAGACTATTCATATGCTTGATGCACTTAAACAAATGATTTGCCTAACGCTAGGCGAATTTTATTTATAATGAAATGCTCAAAACCTTGCTTTAAATTTTTTTAAAATCTGAAATATGTTTTAGATAATCTGTTTAATAGATTTCTTTGCATTTCTTACAAACGTTGTTTGATATAGAAATGAATGAAATCAATTTCACAAGGGAATATTACGCACATTAGAGTACCGTATTTTATTTGATTTAGATAAGAAAAAATTTCTAGAAAGCATAATAATAAATGAAATCAATTTTACGAGGGAATATTACATACATTAGTGTACCGTATTTTGCTTGATTTAGATAAGAAAAAATTTCATAAAAGCATAATAATGAATGAAATCAATTTTACAAGGGAAAATTACCCACATTAGAGTACCGTATTTTGCTTGATATAGATAAGAAGAAATTTCAAAAAAGCATAATAATGAATGAAATCAATTTTACAAGGGAATATTATATACATTAGAGTACCGTATTTTGCTTGATTTAGATAAGAAAAATTTCGAAAAAGCATAATAATAAAGTTGTTACCTGTTTGAAAACTTCATTCACTTCAGAAATAAGCAAATAAGAAATGTTTCAAGCGCTTCAAAAATAGGCGCCCATTTCCAAGACTTGATAGACGTTAAAGTAAGGAAACAAGAATGATTTGAAATAAAAACGTAAAGTTGCCAACGAAAAGTGGGAAAATAAAGGCGAGAAACAAAGTCGAAAAAACCACAGACGAGAGAGAAGAAAAAAAAGAGTAACAGAACAAGAAAAATCACAGAAGCCTAGAGCCAAATCAGGGTAAAATGCACTTCCATGCGTTATGGAGAGGTGGAAAGAAACTAATGTCATTAACAAGGGAATTAGCATTCAAATGAATAAAACAAGATTCCAGAGCATCAAGATGAGAGTATGTAGCTGGGGTGGAAACAATTTTAGCATTGCAGAAATTGAATTTATGCTCAAGATTACAACAATATGATGAAATTTTTTCATATCTTTTATTTTATAGCCGTCGTTAAACAATCGATCCAATATTATGGGTTTACGACTACTGATGTTCAACTCCGTAGCCTTGTGATTTTGAACCAATCCAGTAGACAAGGAAACTCCTAGATCAGTACCCCCAGAGGTATTGATTTGTTATGGGAGCATGGAGGACTTTGTGACTCGACAGATTTAACGCGCATCAATCACCATTTACTACACGGGGAGTCTTCGGTCGGCTGGGATCGAACCCACGAACTCTTGGACATGAAGATTTCTCGAATTATTGATAATGGACATATCTATTATGCTCCTTAAGTTTAAATTTTAAAGCGCGTTTAGTTTCCCGATGTAGCCAAGGTATCACCTCCAAGGAATGTGGTAAATGCCCCAGCGGTCACAATTTGTACCGAAAATTAGGGATTGGTGCAACGCTAAATCTGTCGGGGTCACAAAGTCCTCCAAGTTCCCTCATTAATTCATTGGATACTAGATCGGAGATTGATCATGCTCTGGTTAGGGTCAAAATTATGAGCTGCGAGTGGATAGTGTGTGAATATGTCCTCCCTGTAAAACGGGATGTGAAGTAAGTGTGTGGTAGAAATCAAATATTGCTACATAGTTGGCGCCACTAGAAAACAAGAGGAAGCACACCCCTCTGCTTTAAAGAAGCTTGATAATAGATAGGCTTGTCAGTATTGATAAGTGGCTTCAGACAACAACAACAACAAAACATATATTTATTAATTTTTTTCTTATTTTTCCTACATTTAATTTCAGTTTTTGCAGCTGTAATTTTTGAGTCCAAAAAAGGTTATTAAAATTAGCTACCTCACACAGAATTTGAAAACTTTTACAATAGAAACAATCGGCATTTCTTCGTGGAAACTGGGATTTTTCAAGGAAAAAATGAAAGTTTAAAACAAAAACTTTTTTAAACAATATGAAAAACACTCACAATAGTGCTATCTCAATGATTCAAGGAAAATTTAAATTGAGCTAATTAAACGCTGCTGGTGATGGATAAATTATGTTGTTGTTGTTAATTTACGTCGCACTAGAGCTGCACAATGGGCTATTGGCGACGGTCTGGGAAACATCCCGGAGGATGATCCGAAGACATGCCATCACAATTTTGATCCTCTGCGGAGGGGATGGCACCCCCGCTTCGGTAGCCCGACGACCTGCGCGCGAAGTCGAGCACTTTACGGTAGCACAGTTTAACGAGGATCAATACCGCACACCCTCGGTCCCTACGCAGACTGATCCAAGTGGTCCCCCACCCGCACACTGACCGTAGCCAGTGATGCTTGACTTCGGTGGATAAATTATGAAATCATATGAACACACACAGCAAAATCTCGATATTAGGAGTACGGCATATTACGATAATTCTACAATTACGTAAATTATTACGTACTATTACGATTCATTTCCAAGTCATAGTCTAAATTCTAATATTAAAGATACATAAAATGTATATTTATAAAGAGTTGAAAATGACTAGCTTTTTTCCTTTACGACAGAATTGTTATTAGGAAAATGCACTTTTCTGCTGTTTAGATGACCAATATTATACGATAAAGGTTTAAAACGAATGCATTTTAATTTTTTTCCAGGTATTAATGCAGAAAAGAGTCCTTCTTACAATTTAAACACATTATCTCATAAAATAATGCATGTTCAACCAACGAGAAAGCTATGTTTTTCCCAACAAAAGAAAAATTATACTTTTATTTTTAAAATTCCTACTGTATATTCCAAAATAATGCCTCTAAAATTTGCTAAAGCAACTTTTTTTTCAACTCTTTACCCAATCCCTAATTTAACTTTATCTGCAAATATAAAACTTCTCAAGTTTAATACCTTTCCAAATTTTTTGTTACACTTTCTGTATTTAAAATAAATTAAAAATAAGTGGATTTCAGTGTTTTACTCCAGCATTGCTAATATCTCGCCGCCCCTTTATAAGTAACAAAAAAGCAAATCACCAAAGCTTTTCCCTTTAAGTGTTTTCGTATTATTTAAACGACCACAAATTATATATTTTCTCAGCTTTTATAAACAATAGAAGAGTTTAGTCTCCAGAAATCGGTATTTCTGTAAAATTGAGCATTTTATTCATAAAAATTAATACCCAATATTTCTAATAATATTTCTACATAGGAAACCTTGTTATACTCTCAAAAATGATACCTAAATTCTTATATACTTTCTTCTGATCGCTTTCTCCTTTTTTTTTCTTCGGCGCAAATGGGGAGAAGGAGGAAAGAACTGAATTTTTTCTATTTGTAAGGTGAATTTTTCTACGTAAGTTTTTTTTATGATGAATTGATTAAAATAAAACAAAACAGGAATTGACTAGGTATAGATAATAAGAGTTTAATATACAAAAACTAAAATCTTGTATATGCACTTACTATATACACATCTCACCTAGCCATACAGATAAGTGAGGCATTGCTTTCTGTGTATTTTTTGTTGCTTGAAAACAAACGCAAATCGAAAGAACTACTATTCCAAAAGTTGTAACAGTTTTTTAAAGTTAAGAGTACCATTTTTTTAGCTGTACTTGTTATGAAATTCTTTATGAAATCCTTGAAGAAATCCAAAGCTATTTATCCTAACGACTGGAATTTTATCTCATTCAATTTAACATAAGAAATTACATTGGAAAATGTACCTTACATGCAATGTAAAAGTGTAGTACTTTTATACATAAAGTGCTTTTAACGTTCAAACTATTCAAAAGGAAAGAACTAATATTACAAAAGTTGCAACAGTTTTTTAAAATTAAGAGTACCATTTTTTGAGCTGTACTTGTTATGAAATTCCTTATGAAATCCTTAAAGAAATCCAAAGCTATTTATCCTAACTACTTGAATTTTATCTCATTCAATTTTACATAAAAAATTACATTGGAAAATGCACCTCACATGCAATGTAAAAGCGTAGTACTTTTATACATAAAGCGCTTTTAACGTTCAAACTATTCATTCTTGTACAGTCCCATTCGATTCAACGTAATAAATTATACAAAATACATAAAAAACAACGTAATAAATGATACAAACTACACAAAAAACATCGCAATAAATGATACAAACTACATAAAAAACAACGTAAGAAATGATACAAACTACATAAAAAACAATGTCTTATTTTGTAGGTAGCAATTTTAGATGCGTAAATAATCACAAATAAAATTTTTTTTTGTATTAAGCAAGAGAATTTTCAGGTATCATTCATAAATAATATATTTATCATTTATTAATAATATATTATAAATATTTTACTAAAATTTACTAAATCATTATGTGAAAAGATTCATTCGAAAAAAAATTCTATGCTTGTTAAAATTTAAGGATGCTTGTAAGCTGAGGTGGAACAATAGCGACACACACCACGCATACATTTTAATTACATAAAATGAGCAAAAATATTTTTGATGTCATTTTTTACTAATGCCACTTAAGTCTAGGCCTGAGTACTCAATTTATGCTAGGTTAGAAGGCTGTGTGGAATATTGATAGTTGTAAACTCTTTTGTATAATCCGAATGATATATCGAATGAAATTAAGCATTTAATAAGTGTTTCAAAAGTTGCTGAAAGCTTTACAAAATGCTTTTCTGAGTGGATGGATATTTCATGAATTTTTTTTGTTGCCTCAGCACCTAACTCATGGAAAATATTTATATTTAAGATAGATACCAAGATTTCTAACATTGATCATGGCTATCATTAATATAAAATAAAACTAATTTGAAAAATATGTAACAAAAAGTGTTAAATTTGAAAATTGAGTTTTTATTTTAACTAAAACAGAATATTAATAATTTTTTTAAAATAATTTGTCCTCCTTGATGCACATGAATTAATTCTAGAAAACCATTTTAATTTTTATCTAAGAAGCTGTCCTGATGGTACTGATTTCAGCATGTTTTAGTTTAATGCTTTTTAGTGGAAACGGCAAATTTTTCCGTTGGGCTAACAGTTGGTTAACATTAACATTGGGTTAACATTTTGTGGTACATTTCGAAATGTGCGTGCATGTTAGTTTATCATTTTTCAGATTAATGTAAAAATTTAAATTAGAAGTTCAATGATTTTAAAAGTTTTTATTTTTAAAAAGAAAAAGATGACTGGGAGAGGATACGCAGCTGTTCTCAACTTTTTTCGGAAATGGAATCCTAATTGATCGACCTACTTTCAGAGGAATCCCTATTTAATAAAGCTCTCAAGCAAATGCATGAATGATAGCCAAAGTAAGACTATTAATTATTTTGAAAACATTTAATAGAAAGAGTTTTATTTAAAAATAAAAAATAAAAACTCATCGTCTTATAAATAGTATTTTTAAAATTTGGCTTTATACCAGGCAGTTGAACATGTGGATTTGGAGGGGCATCCACTTAGTTTAAATTTGTTTTAAGCATATACATCATTTTAAAATGAATAAAAAGATTTGAATCATGGTTTTCGTATGAAATGAAAATTAAAGAGAACTGTTGTAAATGTTGAAAATGGTTGCAAGGAAAACATTTCTGTAAAGTTATATTTAGGTTTTTTTATTATTTTGAATTAAAAAGTTCAATCGAAAATACTAAGGAATTATTTTATAAAAGCAGGTCTACGTCAAATTCATGAAATGCATTGTTTTCAGAAAAAATTTTCTTAATTTTCTCCCTTTTTTTCTTTAGCCTATAAGTAGAATATTAAATGGAGCATATTAAATGGAGGTGATAAATACTTTTGTTTGGGCAAACGATTATCTAGCTTGGACAAAAATGTTTTCATATAATCTGAAATTTCAGTGGTAGCTAACTCTCTTCTGTTTTTAGGGGTCTAATTTAGACAAAACATTTTTTAATATATGCTTTTAACGGTGGGTTAGAAAACCAAACAATTATTGGTTGGTTAGCAATTACTTATGATGGGTTATTTTAAGTTCAATTTGGCCATGCGATTCTTTATTCTTCGAAACAATGAGCAACCGTTATGAGCAAAATCATATCTAGATCATTTTAGGCAGGCTAATAGCTGGTGGCAACGTTTCATTTTTAGAGTTCTAATACAATAAATTACGCTGAGTGGTAGCGCTTCGCTCTACCGTGCCACAGGTCTTGGGTTCGATCCTTGCGCCGGGCAAGGTTAACTCAGCCTTTCATCCCTTCAGTGGGTCGATAAATGAGTACCAAGCATGCTTGGGAACTAAACACTGGGGGTTCTGGGTTCGGCTGACCACCTGACCGGAACATCTGCTTCTGCAACCCAGAGCCGAAGTTCAAGAGAACTGAGATGGGCACAGTAGGCCTTGGCCCTCTATGGGCTGTCGCTCCACTGAGCTTAGTTTAGTAATACAATAAATTAGCTTAGTCTTGCTTTGGGTATAATATTTCTAGGGGAGTGTTAAGAAAAATAGGTTAAGGTAAGACTACGATCACCAGCAATGAGCATAATTGTAGAGCAAAAATTCACTTTTTTTAGGATTTCATAAATTTTTTTTTGCCACACCTTTTTCAAGGGAAAATAATATTTTGTTGCAAAATTCGAAATTTTTATGCCAGCTTCCCATTCTTCGATTTAATGTTTAAGAGAAATTCGAGAAAAATTTAAGTTAAAAGTTTAAGTTAGAAGTTTAACTTCTTTTAGCTATGGTAGATAGAGCAAGATCTAGCTGATATTGGCTAAAGTTTCATAAAAGGCGGATTCAGAAAAAAAATTTTGAGACTTTGATTATTTGTATTTGGCAAATTTTTTATGGAACTTTTCGTTTAGTCGTTTTTTGTCAGACTAAACGATTGTATAAAAACATAACATCGAAAAACAAAAAATTTCGGTGGCTTGATAATTTAACTAAATTTGTTGTAGCCATAGCTATTTAAGATATTTAAGAGGGGGGGGGGTAAAAGAAATTGGTATTGTTAAAATAACGATTTCCAACAAGGATCTAAGATTCAGTGCAGAAGAGCTCTAAAACGTGTTTTGGACAGCATGGTTTTTTGAGGCAATGGTTTCCGAGGTTTTATCTTTATTCGCTAGATGATTTTAGCACTGAAAGATTCGTTTATTTTACTTTGTGGTGGGCTGAACAGAATGACTACTCGTTTGGTGACAAAATACGGATTTCCTTCCTGAAGAAGCTGTCTAAAATTTTTGGTTTTGTATTATCCTGATGAGTGAAGTACAATCTCTTTCTTTTTGTTCCAAAAATTATATGGAACTGTTTGTGTGAAAGATTGCAATTTAGAATCCTAGCAGTAAAACTTGGTTAAAATCTAACTTTTTTTTAGAGCGAAATGATGTGCTTTCGGTTATTTGCTATCTGATGACATTTTGAGGTAAATGGCTGCGGGTTTGAATCCCGCTCTGGGCATGAATGTTTCTCTCTCTTTGTGTTGTCCTCTGTTGGGTGTGATGTGTGAATGTGGCCCAACGTCTAAACGAGTTTGTTACAGTGTGGCGTGGGTAATGTTGCTCGCCTCCGTGACTTTGGCTCATAGGTACCCACTGGGTACCGTGAATATAATAAATATAAATAATAAATGGGCCAAGTTTGAGAACTATGGGTTAAAATAAACGCAAAATGTCATTTTTTATGTATATGCAGAGAACACAAACAGAAAGAAAAAGTTTGATACTTCATTTAGGCCTCTTCGTGCCCCAATGTATTCGTCTATAATTTTGAGTCTATTCCTTGTAGTTCTTTTTTTCATATTGAAATAAAGAAATTGTGCAAAGCTTGAACATTATATGTCGATATAAAATCAGATTCTATGGCCTTCTGTATATTCACTGAACACAAGAATTTTTTTATAATGTCCGACACTTTCGTTGCGAAAAAGAATATTGAGAAATATTGAGAATTTAAAATAATGTATTAAAAATCCCATAAAGTAAAAAAATATGCAAAAGAATTTTTTTTCAATTCTTTTTAAGAAAGAAAGGATTAGTATTTGTATTGTAAAAATGATAAAAAAAAAAACGATTTTTTATTTTGTATAAAAAGAATAAATTATTAGCCTTTTTTTTTCAACATACGATACAAAAGACCGCTCCAGGATCCAAACTCACTCTCTTGGGATTAGTAGTTTTGTGCTTTGTACCAACCAACGGGACCACGAAAATATAGCTGGCTTAACGGTAATCAAGCTTCTAAGTCGCAGCTTTGTATTGGGCGCAAAATGGAACCATATTAAGCCTCGTATTGCAACCTCTATTTCGTCTATAATTCTGCGCTCTGTTTTTATGTTTATTAATATTAAAATTCTAAAGGGGGCAAAGTTTGAAAATTATAGGTTAATACAAAAGCAAATTTTAGCCCTTCTCTGTTTAATAAACGTTAATTATGCCCGCATTCTCTTATGTAAAAAGAGAACCTTAAGTTTAGCTATAAGTTAAACTTCTATAGTTTCCTCAGAAACGCTTCCTAATTTATTTCATATGAAATTTTTAAACTACTTTTGTCCTTTTTATGATTTTGTTATACTTACCTTTAATATACGGTTTAAAATATTTATAAGTAGAGGTGATAAAAAGTTCTTTTAATTCTGAAGCAACGGACAATCCGTAATGGAAATTCTTATTAAAACTGCACCTCATTGTAAAAAATTGTTGTAATTTTCACAAACACTTCTGCTGCATTTTTTACAGTATCTAATTTGTAACGATTAATAAAAGCACTTTTTGCTGTGAACGTTTGGTTGTTTTTTGTCACGTGAGCCAGATAACCAATCAAAGCGATTACTGCTGACTGAAATCGTTTGTCACCATTTTCGGTTGGTTTTAAAATATTCTTCAAGGTTAGTTTGTATTTTTTACCAACTATTCAGTAACTTTTATTATACAGCAGCAGTACAGGTTGAAATCCTAATACATTTTGTTGAAGCTGATGAAAGTTAGTGGTTTTGAAACAAACATTTAATTTATTAAGGTCTAAAACTTAAAAAAAGAACAACTGTTATTTTAAATATCGCTATGAGAAGAATATATTTAAGAAATCGAAATTAATTTATTGCTAACTGAACAGATTGTCAAGTGAGTTTTTTTATTTTTGTATCGATTGTTTTTAATATTTATTATATAGAATGTAGTGCTTGTATATGCGGTGAGTTAACTTGTATAGTATATTTAATTACAGTAATATTTGAAAGCATGTGGAATATTATTTAAAATATTTTGTATTTTTATTCCATACATTTATTTTATTAATTTCATGAAACAATCACATGTGCTAGATCCCCAGCTTAAATTCGATTGTTATATAATTATTTATATTTTATGAAATTACGTATAAATTATTAGATATATATCATATCATATTTGATATATTCGTTTGATAATAGTAGACATTCGTCATCATTATATTTTTTCAAAAAATTAGTTTAATATTTTTATTGCAATGACTTGTAAATTAAATTATATAAACATGCTGCACTTTAAGTATGTATCACTTTTATATGCAGCAAGTGTTGACGCTCCGAAGTATAGCTGAAATATTCTATTATAAATTATATTGCTAAAGTAGACCCTCAATTTACTCGTACTATCATGAAATATGAACAGCTCCGTATAAGCGAATATACTAAATAAAAGAATTTAACCAAATGTCTGGAAATATTCCTAAAAATATTGCCATAAATGTAAAATTATTAAACAATAGTTGCTGTTTTGAACAATGCTGTAAATATTTCAGCAGACCTATGTAAATTCCAATTCGTGCTGTTGCTGGCAATGTGCTGTTATATTTACAGCGATCTCAGAAAAAGCACATTGAGACCGCAACAGCTGTTTCACAGCACCTTGGGAAATTTACTATTGAAATTTACATTGTGAAATTTTGTGGAAAAAAAAACAACTTAGCTGAAAATTTGACATCAGTTTTACTGTGATATTCGAAGCAGCAACTTTAGAGTAAATTTCATAGCACCTGTTGGCAATCTCGATGCCAGCAACTTGTAACTGTAGACAACTGGCTGTAAATATTCGCGATTTTTTTTAGAGTGCAATTGCCATAACACTTTTTGTACGCATCACCAAAATGAAGTAATAAATAATGGCAGTTTTTTACGGTTTCGCTTTACAAAAGAGTATTTTTACTCCATTAATTTTGCTTTTTTGTATATTGCTTACTTTCGATATATAACTACTTCCACAATTAATTAAGCGTCATGAGCGTTGATAATAGTACGGTGATTTTTACGTTTCTCTTAAACGAAATAGAATTACTTTCACAGGAATTTTGTTTTTCAATGCAGAATTTTTTTTCTCATTTCAACTAACAGTGATTTTAAATTATTTAGTTTATCGAAATGCATTTGAAAGGAGATACCACAAACACGTGGTTACAGATAATTTTAGAAATATAATTCTGGTGAGATGGTCAGGTGAGATGGTCTGGTGAGATGGATGCTATCACGTCAAAGTTAATCAATGAATTTATCTGACGTAATGAATAAAAAATATATATTGAAGTATGGATAATAAGGTCTTTTTTGATAAAATAGAGCTAATCTAGCAAATATCACTGATATTATCTTTGAAATATTTGAAAAAAGAAATAGAATCAGCTATATTTTAAACAAAGGTTAACGATTAACCAATGAGAAAATTTCTTTCTTTCAAATGGCACTCCCGCGCGATCTAACTGAAAATTTAAGATGAATTTTAGGATTGGGATTTTGGATTAAAATTGTCCTTTTGAAACATTGTTAAAATTTTAGGGCGATAGAACACACTGTTCTGGAGTTATTCGCCATTTTAATATTTTAAAAATATATATAAAAAACTTAATTCAAGAGTTCAAGAAATATAAAATCAACTCTGATGAGTTGATATAATGACATAAAGTTATCGCTGTATATTATTAAAATAATAATGAAAGAGTAGCAATTAGTTGGGTTAGAGAGCGGAGAGAAAGAAAGTTGGAGCTTTCAAGCAGTGTAAAAGGAGAATATTCCCAGAAAATACATAAATAAATAAATAAAAGTAAATGAAAGAAATTATAAAAATTATCGATAACACTTCTCTTCAGAAACCGCAAGTGCAAAATATATTTGCATAATTAAGCCATTACAAATGTAGTATTCATAATTTTCACTACTAGCTTATGTCCTCTAACTAAAACGATTCCCTTCGTATTTTCGAACGTAAGAGTTTTTCTTTGAATGTTATCTTGACATGTTTAAAGAAGTTATTATAATAAACATTTTCGACTACAAAATTAAAGCTTTCAGAAGGTTGTATATTGCAATTTTTATGGTTATTGAGGTCTTTTGCTGATGCATAAAATATTTTTTGTAGCCTTAAACGCTATAGAGAGTAGAACACAGTAAAAAATAAAAATCATGCTTCTAGTTTCGGTAAACTTTTAAATAAATTTTCCTGGATAAGACATTATTACTTCTTTTGCTTTCATTGCCATTAAATAACTGTATTCATATTTGAATTTGAGCGCTAGAATTCACAATGATTACATTTGTATTTCGAAGGAAATGTAACAAATGTTCCTTACTGTTAAATTTGAGTATAATATATTTTTTTAAACGTCTTATTGTAAGTAAATTTGCGTTGATAAGTCTAATTCCTTTTTAAACTTTTAGAGAATAGAAATAAGTTTTATTGGAATAGTATATAATTTTGTTATAATTTATATTATATTTATAATTTTATAATTATAATTTTATAATTATAGTTTTAAAATTATAATTTTATAATTATAAATTTATAATTATAATTTTATAACATTATAATTCTGTATCTTTAAAATAACTGATATGCAGTAGAAACCTGGGTAACTTAACCACTTGTGGTGCATTATTTTGGTAGTCAACTTTGTTCAGTGGTCAACCTACACTGGGAGAATTTTCTATCTAATATTACGGTAAAATATCTGGCTGCAGTGCGTCTATCCAAGAAAAGATTTTAAAAGACGGTAAAGAAGATTATTCACCTTTACGGTTCTAAAAACCGCTTACAACGAACATGGTTAAAAAACCATGAATACAAAACGAATCGGTTTTTAACCATTCACAACTAACATGGAAATACTAGACTTTTTTGTGTAATGCAACTTTATAGTGCTGCCATCTAGGCGTGAACGAGAGTATCATATTGCAATAGCCCAGGGTCACAAATTGGAGTGCAGGACACTGGAAACTCTTAATGTGTATAAAGGAAACGCTGACACTCAAAGACCCCGTTCTGTCGGAAATGAGATTGAGAGATTAGTCCTCTCGATTATGGTATGCACCTAGTTGCAAGGAACTAAGGATCTTCATTAGGTAGGTCTAGTTTGTTTTTTGATTCACCGGAAACATCTAATCTGTAATCAATTTCATTTCAAGCATTTTGCAGTTTCTCACTGTCAACGCTATCCTAATGTAGCCTTTAAGTCTCCTTTAAATTTTTTTCAAGTTTTTTTTAATCTCGGTGGCTTATAAGCACAGATGGTGACGTGACTTTGAATCGTGACGTGATGGTGACGTGACTTTTAATATCTCTTAAGGGCAGGGGAGCTTGGTGATCATATTAAATGTAAAGCTCTGTCGCTCGCTTTCCAAAGACATTATATATGAACCACTGATGTCAAAAATATTAAATAAGAAAGCATTAAGAATAAGAATAATAACATATAACATAACATATAACATAACATATAACATAACATATAACATAACATATAACATTAAGAATAAAGTATTAGGAACTATTGGAAGTAGAAAACTGCAAAATGTGGGGAATGAATTAACAAGAGATTGTGTGTTTGGTCGTACAACTACAGTTTCACACATCAGTCATTTGCAATTAAAAAAAATTGGCACTTTTTTCTTTTATTTTGGGCATTGTTATATGCATAATACCTTTTAAAATATCGATTCTTGAAATCATCTCCTTCATTTGTGCTAAACCTGCAATTAAATGGAAAATAACGTATACGACCAAACTCTGACGAATCAATCATAAGATTCAATTGAAATATTCTAAATTATGTTTAGTTGAGAATGAAGCTCAAAAGCAGTTCCTGAAAAACGCTGAATAATTTGCAGACTCTTACTAGAAAAAATAAATTGGGTTTTGATCATTTTAACTCCTTTATTTTTGTTCAAACTATTGTTTTTTTCAACTTCGAACTATTATCTATTTTTAAATCCTGATTAATCACTAATTAAAAATTATCTTAAATTTAAAGAAGAATGCAACTTAAAGACAGTTCTTAGCAAAAGGTGAATATATTACGGAATTTCCCTAGAAAAAATGAAGTGATTTTTGATAATTTCAATTCCTTCTTTGTTTTTTTTTTCAAACTATTAATGTGTTGGCTTTTAACATGCATGGTATGAAGACTAATTGTTAAAATATTTTTAGAGTGTATTTTAAAGACAATAATTTAAAAACACCTTTAACATTTAGAAATTCTTCATTATCACTTAGATATAAGTTTATTAAAAGTAGGATATTTTAAATAATTTAAATTTTTATTTAATATGTTTTTTTAAAAAATCATTTTCAGTGCTAACTACTTTATAAACACATTTTATGTATACATCGTCTTTATTAACAAGTTTTATGTAAAAAAAAATTATCGCGCATAACTTGAAATCCTTTAGTTGTTATGTAAACTAAAAAAGGTATATTGAATAAACCTGTCTTTGATGCAATTCTAAAAAAAAATATCAATTCTGAGAAAATTGCTTAAACTTTTATTAAATCTATTTTTAAGAAAACTATTTTTAGCTTTAAATACTTTATGAACAAATTTTATGCATACATCGTCTATATTAACAAGCTTTATGTAAACAAAATTTAATTACGTAAAACGTGAAATCCTTTAGTTGTTATGTAAAATAAAAAAAAAATAGTATACTGAATCAAGCTGTTTTTGATGCAATTCGAAAATTGTTTTTAATTTTGAGTAAATTATTATAATCTGATTTGTGTTTTATGCGTTATTAATTAAAACAAACACGTAAAAATGAAGAAAATAATTTCAAAAAATTAAATACCTCTTGCTGCATATTACAGTACTTTTTTCCAAAAGAAAATTTACCATATTTAGTACACACAAATTAATTTAGAGAATTTATGATTTTCTTTTAGGAAATTAAAAAACGTGCTCCTGAAATGAAGTTATTACTGGAAAAAATTATATTAAAAAATAGCTTACAGTAATCTAAGAACATTACTAATTCTGAAGATAATTTTTTTTCGTTGAAGCAAAATCTTAAAAATTATTTCCTCTCCCTTAATAGTTTCCTGAGTTTCAGATCTTAAATATTGCATAATTTTCATCATTTCATTTCCTTACCCAAATTTCATTTACGTAATTCATAAGTGATCTTATACTAAAAGTTAAAAATGAATTCAGTAAAAAGTGTTTTAAAATTCTTGATGAAGAACAATTAAGAGTTAATTTTGATTTACAGTTAGATGGAATATTAAGCAATGTAGCTTTGAAATCACCTACTATTAATGAATGCAAATAATTTTGATTTTTTTATCTCATTCATTTTACTTTGTTCTTTTAGTTGTTTGTTTGATTTTTTAAACAAATTTAAAATTAGGCCAGAACAAGGCATATCGAAACCAGCTCAGTCAAAAATAGTTTTTAAATTTTTATAAACTAAAAAAAATTCTTGCTAAAATTAACAAAAATCATCGGGCTGACATTGAAACTAGTTATGTCAAAAACAATTATTACGTTTTTATTAGAACAGAACAAAATTACTGAAATTATTGAAAATAATTCAGTTGAAACCAAACTAGTCAAAAATAATTTTTGAATTTTTATAAGAACTAAAACTGTTCTTCACAAAAATTATCAAAAACAATTGCAAGGAATCCGCACAGTCCCTTTATTTGGATTTCTTTTATTTTCTAAGAAATTAAAAAAAAATTCTTACTAAAAATAACGAAGATCTTTCGATTGATATCGAAATCAGCTTAGTCAATAATACTTTTTGAATTTTTATAAGAATTAAAATATTTTACCGAAACAATCTAGTAAAAACCAGAATCATCTCATTCTTCTTGTTTTCATTAGACTTTCTTTAAAACTTCTTATGAGAGCAAAAAGTAATAAATGAAAAAAGAAAGTCCTATCCGAAATTAATGAAAACCATCCGGATGATATTTGAATCAGTTCAATCAAGAATACTTTTTGAATTTTTATAAGAACTGAAAAATTCCTCTCCAAAAATAATGAAATAATCCGTATGATATCGAAACCAACTCAGTCAAGAACACTTATTGAATTTTAAAAAGTATCAAATTATTTCCTGCTTAAATTATTAAAAATCATCCAGATGATATCTGAACTTGTTCAAGCAAGAACGCTTGCTGAATTTTTAAAAGAAGGAAAAAAATTCCTCTCTCAAAATTAACGAACACCACCGAATGATATCAAAACCAACTGAGTTAATAATACTTTTCAAATTTATAAATGAACTAAACAAAAATTCTAGAATATAAATGCTTTAAAACAATTATGAAAATCGATCTTCTCCAAAGGGAAACTGATTAAAAATCGGAATTCAAATGTTTAGTTGAAATTTTTTATTTCTATGGAGCAAAATTAATTTCTGTAATGAAGAGTTAGTAAAGTTAACACCTCGATCACATTTTGAGAGCAATACACTTTAAGTATTATCTATTTCTTTTATCTAAAAAGCTGAAAGAGCTAATTTTTATATTCATGATGATATCAAATTTGATAGTTAGTTACATTAAGTTGATATTAAAAAGAAACAGAAGAAAATACCGTGATTCTTGTATTTTTTTAAAATTAAGTATTTATTTAAAAAGATAAAGAAAATGTATGATGCTATTCAATGTCATAGAACTTTTAATTGCTCCCTGAATATGAAAATGAAATATAAAAAAAGTAGAAATATCTCTTCTTTTTTTTATAAAATTAACGAAGATAGATGATTATAACACTAAAGAAAATTTTTTTTGTTGCATTTATGCAAACACTTGATCTTGCCCAATTCGGCTTAGATTTCAAATCTGAAATTAGTTTTGCTCGTAAAACTACAGAATATTTCAAATTATATTTTTAACCCCTTCTTTCTCGTGAAAATGACGGGGTGAGATTTTACCCTCTATTTCTCGCTCCCGTGATATTTCCGGGCTGGAGTGTTAAGTAGTAACGCGCCAATAAGAATAAAACTAATTAATTTCTTTTGCCCGGAAAACATTTTATTTCCCTTTTACATACCAGATGTCAGTACCAGGATATTTTTAAGATAATTGTAGATAGTTTGTTTGTTTTAAACTAGATAACTCAATTTTCAGGGATAAAAAAATAGGCACTTTTATGACCGTTTTCTTGAAAATTAACCGATCGTTTAGGGGTTAATCTTTTTTTTCCGTCAAAATGTTAAAGCTTAAAAAAGTTACATGTAGCACTGATCGCATAAATGTTACGTCAAACATCTAGGGGAGTTAGGGCACATCATCAGATTTGAAGCTGCATTGGAACATATGCCCGGAAATGTCGACGTACGGAGCTAGGGGTCTTTTTCCTATTATGACCTACACATAAGCACCGAAGAAAGCACTTCTAGCTGCGTAAGGCGACATTTCCGGGTATTGCGTGCTATGCAGTTTTAATCCTGATGATATGCCCTAAATCACTTAGAAAATTGTCACAACATTTATGCGACCCCTTGTTACATATAACGTTTTTAAACTTGTAGGTTTCCGACAGAAAAGAAACTAAAAATGTTATTTTAGAAATGATCTGATGCATGGAAAGAGAAACCGATTGTAGATTTAAAATCAGCTTTACGAAAGTATCTAAGATCTGTTAAAGATATCGTCCCGCAGTGGACTAATCGTTAAGACACGGTACCCAGCAGATCACAGAAATCAAGCATCACTGGTTGTGGTCAGTGTGCGAGTGGGTGAACACTTGGATTAGTGCGGTATCGGTCCTCGTGAAACGGTTCTACCCTAAAGTGCTCGGCTTCGAGTGCAGGTCGTCGGGCTACCGAAGTGAGGGTGCATTCCCTCTGCAGAGGATCAAAATTGTGATAGTATGTCTTCGGATCATCCTCAGGGATGCTTTCCAGACCGCCGCCAATAGCCCATTGTACAGCTCTAGTGCGACGTAAATTAACTACGACAACTACAACAACTGTTAAAGATATCATACAACAGAAATATAAAAAAATTTCTCCAGTTGCAATCTATGTTTTCGATATTGCAATGGCTTGCAGAATATAACAAAAAAAAAATATATAAAATCTTTCATCATATTTTTAAAAAAAAATTAAAGAAAATGAATGATGATAATCTTGCAGAATATAACAACAACAAAAAAAATAAATATAAAAAAATCTTTCATCATATTTTGAAGAAAAAAAATTAAAGAAAATAAATGATGATAATCAAAGTTATAGAAACTATAATGGCCCTTAGAATGTGATTAAAGATATTTCTAACTTTAAATGATAATGGAATATGGGGAAACAGAAAAAAAAATCGCAAATGATGAAAAAGTATGGAGACATTGATATCATACTTTTAATCCAATCAATGTCAGCATATTGATAAGGAGATTAAAGAGATTGGGTCGCATTCAGTGGATGGTTACTAAAAGAAATGTGAAAAGGGTATTCGAATCTGAAAATGGTGACCCCAGGCCACAAAGAAAACCAAAAAAAAGAAAAATAATGGATAGAAGTTGTTGACGAAGATCCGAAAAAGATTAAAATTGAGAACTGTAAATATAAAGCCCAGGACTCAGCAGAATGGAAGGCTGTCTTGAGGCAGGGACGAGTCCTCAAAAGAACTTTTATTTAACGTATCGTGGGAGTATAATTCTTAAATATACTGAGCTAAACATAAACTTTAAAATTTTTGTCAGTCAAGATAAACGTCTTTTGTTTTCACGTGAAAAATTCTTAAGAAAAATGAATTTTACATTTCGCGCACGTTTCATTTTCATATTTATACTGAAAAAATAATCTTTTAACTTGAAAATAAGGTTTGAATATTTCTGGCAAATTATTCTGCTGAGTAATTTTGGTTTGTATTTATTTTTATACTCTAAATAAAGGTCGATAAGAGTTTGTTGCTTTAAACTGTGTTTAAAAAGGGATTAATTGCTTTCGTGATTTTGCTTCCAGCAGCAAATAATTTAAAATAAATTTTTAGGGATTTTATGTAAGCAGGTTTTGTGATCAAAATGAGTTTGAAAGCTAAAACAAAAATATATCAGTGGTATTTTGAATATTAAGCACAAGGCACTTTAATTTATGATTAATTGCTTAAATTTTAGATTATTTTAATTCTGCTAATAAAGCATTTCATATTAACTTCTTTCAAAAGTAATTTTTAAAAATTATGTTGTTTATTGTAAGAAGCTATATCCATCTTAAATAATAGTTATGGACATGTTTGTATGCGTTTTTTCTCTTATTAACTGTTAAAACCATTGAATTTAACCTCTTGAAATAAGAACTAATTGATTTTTTCTGAATTGATAAGGACTTATTGAACCAATTAATCTATTAAAGTGGAATGAATTCGTTAAAAAAGGAATTTTTATCATAGGTTTGACATTAGGCATTTTAATAAATTAAACTATAGACGATTCTGTTTTTTTTCCGATTATTTAAAAAGTATGAACTTTTTGAAACATTATGCAGAATTTGAAGCTAAACTCAGAAAATAATCATTATCAATTACACTGGGGAATATTTTTTTGTTTTCTATTGCATGAGATTTTTTTAACAAATCTTAAATACTTCGTATAGTTGATTTCAAATCTGCATTCAGTTTCTCTCTTCAAGCTAAAGTTATTCATAAATAACATTTTTAGTTTATTTTTTGTCGAAATGTACAAGTTTAAAAAACGTCATATAAAACAGGGATTGCATAAATGTTGCAACAAACTCTTAAGGCACATCATATCAGGATAAAAACTGCATAAGGCAATCGGATGGAAAATCACATGATAAGATCCAGTTTTACACATTAATTTCCTTATTTTTTGTTTGTCATCAGCATAAAATTAATTCAATCATTAACATTAAATTCTAAGATGCTTTTTTTCACGTTTAACTTATGCACAAAATGTTGAAGTGAATTTTACTATCAATTAATGATATACAATAATTATGCCGTTTGAAGTAGGCTTAGTATGAAACATTTGTGTCACTTAAAATATAACCCTAATATTTTGTAAATAAAATGTATATAGTTTCATAATCTTTGTAATTAATTTTTGTGACCCTTAACCAGAGCGACAAACTGGTGAATTGGATGTTCATTAGATGCCTTATGTCAGTGTTTCCCAAAGTGTGGTACGCGTACCCCCAGGGGTACGGGAATAGTTTAGAGGGGGCACGCGTTCTTATGCTAAATATCTTGCAACAAACGAAAATTTCGAAGAAATTTTTTTTTTTAGAAACAAAGCTAGCAATGAAAATTTACGATTAAGTATTTTTCTATTGGCTATTTTTTGCAGAGTTAGCAGTTAATAATGAGTGGTATCAACAGCCAGTTGTGATTTTTAAACTTTGTGCAAATTTTTTTATGGTAAAAAATGCACTCATATTTTTATTAGTGGTACAAAGCGTTACGAAAAATTTAGAAAGGGTACCCAAGAGTGATAAGTTTTTGAAACACTGCCTTATGTGAATATAAAAACACATTTTCTTCAAATAATGCCAGTCGAAGGTGGAATTCGGGTAGAAAAACACAAATAGTTCGTTCAACAGGTGTTGGCATTTGGCTCCACCTCCATGGACGCTGAGTTCATTTCACCGCGGGAGTATGAGGAGAAACATCTCCGCGCTTGAAATTGAGAAAACCCTTAATGCGTGCCAAACGCAAACAGTGAATTCTATTGTACTTTTCGTTACTCTAGCTAATTAAATATATTTTACATTTAAAAACTGGTATTTTCCCAGCAAAATGTCTCAAAAAACATAAAGATTGCGAAATAAATATTTTTGTCATACGATCGCCAAACAGCAACCTTGATCAGGATTGTTCACATCCTTCTTCTAAAAATAGCGAAATAGTGTCGTCGGATATCAAGTGATGTAGGCGGAGCCAAGTGCCATCTCCTATTGAACGAACTATATTTGTTTATAAATTGCAGCATTACTCAAGTCTTATTTACCTGGCAGTTGTCAAAAACATCGAACTAACTTCAACATTATTGAATGGTAAGTTTTTTAATTTTTTTTTATAAATAGTGCGTCGTAAAAGATTGATGCTACTCTTGAGAACGAAAAAAAATTCATTCCTTAGAAACCTTCTAGTATCAGAGAAACTTTTCTTTGGAAACTTTTAAAAATAAGTTTGGAACTTATGAAAATCCTTGAATTGATGATTGTCATGTTTTGAATATTAAGTTTTCAGAAATTCTTTCTTGATTTAAAAAAGGCGGCACGTAAGTTCAGGAATGAAAGCAACTTTTTTAAAATGATTTTTTCTTAGTCGCTTTTTACTACAGTGTTGGGGCCTCAGATCAAGCGTACTATATACAATACAACATTGTGTATACTTTTATCATCTAAAAAGTAATAGTTTAAGACAGGGCTCGAAAAAACTCAGAAATTTTGCCCGTCCCCGAGGACGGCTTGTCCAACAATGTACCCGTCCTCCTGAGAAACTAACCCGTCACTTCTAAATAAATAAAAGTATTATTTTTACTTATTTATTACAAACATATATATAAATTACACAATGAATTAGTAGCTACTAGGATTACATTATACAGTAATAAAAGAAATACTAGGTTACTAATAGTAAAACCTAATGGACCTTAATATTGNCGAGGGTACTGCGTTTTTTAAATGAATCAAATATGACGTTTGCCAGTTCCACAATCAAGCCTATGATTTACAAAGGTTTCTGCACAGAAATCTGAAAGGGGTTTTCCATTTAGGTGGATGTTCATAATTGCGTTTAACGCTTACGTAATGCGTTTTTTGTAAGTTCATTGCTGAGAAGTTCCTTTCAATTGCTGCAGTACTCCCAGACGGAAAAAACATCAATCCACCATGCGCAATATATTGCTGTACGGGATTTCTAGAATAGAGGGTCATTTTAGAAGTGAGACTCTAGAGTCTAGACTCTTGTAAGATAACAAAAATTGAAAGTGTATCACAAGCATTAACGGGAAAATGGCCGTCCGCGCGGACGTCTGATTCGAGAAATTCGTTGTCCGCGGAAAATTTTTGACAGCCGAGGACGGGCGGTTTTTCGAGCCCTGGTTTAAGATTTTTTTTTTGCATGTATGCTTTTACTAAGAGATTGCCCTCTTAAAAATACAATTTTCATCAGTCGAAATTTTTAAAATAGACGAAAAAATTAATCGAAAGATTAGAAGTTTGATTGAAGCAATCATTTGGACAGTTTTATGAAAATAAAATCTTGTTAATCCAATCCAAACGATTGCGCTTCATGATCAAAATTTGACGAAATGCACTATAAAAGTCTTAAAATGTGATAAAAATTAAAATTTATCATTACTTTAAAAACGCATTTCGAGCTATGTTGATTTCTTAAAAGCACAATTCAACGATGTCCTTTCTCTTAAAAACGCTTTGTGAACTAAGTCTATTTCCTTAAAAACGTAATTGAGTTACGTCAATTTTTAAAATGCATTTTGAGCAATGTTTATTTCCTTAAAAACGTTATTGTGTTACGTCGAGTTTTAAAAATGCATTTTGAGCAATGTTTATTTCCTTAAAAACGTTATTGAGTTACGTCAATTTTGAAAAATGCATTTTGAGCAATGTTTATTTCCTTAAAAACGCAATTCGAGCAATGTCGATTTCCTTTAAAACAAAATTCCATCGATGCTCTGTTTCCTAAAAACGCATTGTGAACTAAGTTCATTTCCTTAAAAACGCTTGAGCTATTTCCATTTCCTTAACAACACAATTCAAACAATGTCTATTTCCTTAAAAACGCATTTTGAGCTGTGTTCAGTCGTTTAAGAATGCGTTTTGAAGAGTTTCTATTTTTCAAAAAAGCATTTTAAATTATTTTCAATTTTTAGACGAGCAGCTTGAGCTTTTTCCCAAAATTAAATGCTTACCGACAATTTGACAATTGATTTAAATAAAATTTCATTGCATAAAAGCGTATTAGATATTATTCCAACCAAAAAGTATTTTTCTTCTTTCTTATAAACTTTAACATATGAAACGATTTAAGCAAAAGATGTTTTCTTTCTCCATTTTTTAAGTCTCAGAATAAATAACCCCTTAAACATTACAATCAAACACCAATAGAAATAAAACGAGATCAAAAGTTTCAATTCTTTTTACTGAACTTTTATTGGCACAATTTGTGTTAGAATTCCTTTGTTGAAAGCCAATTTCAGCTCAAGATTTGAATGTAAGATTTAAGGGTTTAAAGTCAGCAATAGCTTACGAATAATATAGTAATACGTTTCAAGGAATGTAATTGGGAATATAAATCTGGTTTTTGTCCATCTCATTCGTGGCACCCTCTCAAACAGACCCATTCTTGGCACCAGTTGGACAGATCCATTATTTTAAAAACTCGATATTGCTGGCACTCGTCTGGGACATAAATTATTTTGGTAAAGAAATATATGGTGTTATTTGTATTTCATTCTTTCTAAAATGAAATAGATTTCTTCTTTCAAAAGCGGAACAATATAAGAGTTATTTTATATACTTTTGTTCGGTCTATGCTTCTTTAATTAGTTTGTCAATTTCTGCCATTGGAAATAAAAAAAGAAACTTTTGTTCGGTAGTGTAGCACTAGCTAAAATAATAATAAACAAATTTACTATTTTTTATTTAGATAGGCAATTGGTTTCAATTTTATCTCCAATATAGTTGTTTACTTATATTCTTTCTTGAATTTTTTACTCAGTATTTTTGATATTTTAAGTTTTAACCTAGAGGGCGACGAAATACCCTTTGAATCAGAATTTTTATTAAATATATTTTTGATACTTTTTTTTCATTATTTTGTATTAATTTAGGTTAAAATAAGTGGAAAATATTTAGCATTTTAATAACTTATGATTATGAAATATAGCCTGAAACACTGGTGTCTTTTTCTGCATTAAAGATAAAATCTTCCAAACACTGCTCACTCTCAAACAATAATTTTTCCCATTTGCACTTATTCGCAGTTATTTAGATCTAACAGAAATAGTTATTCATCATTGAAATTTTTTTTAATTTACAAAATTAGTTATTGATCAATTTGAAATATGGAGGAAAAACAATTTTCAAACTACTCTTTTGGAGTTTATACAAAAATTTTAATAATACCGATAATCCAACTGATTTTTTTAGTAATTTCTAGACTATTTTTTAATTGAAAAGTACCAAAATATATTTTTGCTAGTAATTAGAGCGTCTGAAAAAAAATGTATAAAAGGGACACCCGGAGCCCAATTTTCATCAAAGGGATAAACAACAGCTACTTCTTAGCAAAATCAAATAAAATTAACTTTTAGTTACTAAAAATTAATATTATTCGAAATAATTTAACACCTCTGGCAATTTCATACAATAAAAGAATTTATAAAAATAAAAGAAAATATTGAATGGGAAATTTTGAAATTTAAAAACTTTTGCACGCATGATGACTCAAAAACTATTTGGCTTTTTAAAATAAAATTTTTACAGGTTTAAATAACATTAATATAACAATAACATCAATACTTTTTTTTAATAAAAATTGGAAAGAATGAAATTGTTTATGTTTTAACAAGTGATAATTTTTAACGTAAAGCTATAAACAACCGTATAACTTAACATACATTTAAACTGTATTGCAATGGAAAATATTTGTAACATTTAAGCGTAATTTAAGAACTATAGTACTGAAATTTAAAATAAACTTATGCTCATTATTGAATTCATATCTGTGCACATCACATTTTGTATGATTTTGGAATACCGAAGATTTTTTAGAGTGTATTTTTAAGTTATGAGAAGTATATATAACGAACTGTAATTTTCAAGGTATCAAATCATTGCCAGTAATAATTATTTTTATTACACTATGAGTAATTTCCGCAAAATTTGGAGAATTGGCCGTTACTTTATTATACATTTATTTCCTTTTGTCGAAAAAAATGCCAAATTTGGATACATCATCCATAGCTTTTTTATAATTGTAAAATCCATTTTTTACCGTAAAATATTAAACCGTAATTTTTACAGTGATATTTATTTACTTAGAGTTATTCAGTGATTTTACGATAATTATTACTGCAAAAATTTCGGTGCATCAGATTTTTATCCCGTTATATGTTCCAATAAAATTGCATTGCGGTAAAAAGTACTGGCACGTCGAATGCCGGTACTTTTTACCGTAATTTTATCCGGAAATATTATAGTGTAGAACCCGTAACTGTAATGAACTTCCGCAAAATTTGTAGAATTGATCGTTAACTAATGTGGTATTCCAAGTTTCAACCACTTTCCATCTAACAGATACAAAATTTAAAAAAAAAGAAGAAAATAATAAAGAAAAAAATAAGATCTACGTATTTCAAGCAGATTAAAAAGAAATATACAATTTTATTTTTGCCACGCCCAAAACAAGAATACAGAGTAAAAGTAAAGCACAACCTGTTGTAAGCTAGTGCCTGAGTCATCGTGGTTCAGAATTATTAGAGTTCAACAATACCCTCTTACTAACTTAATACTTAATACTACCTAATACTAACAATACCTTAGGGTTGCGGTTCCCAATTTATATCGGCTACGGAACCCTAAATGATCGAGCTTCTTTTAGTTGAACCTTGACGTTATAAAAATATTCATTAGTAAGTGTGAATGTACACTGTTAGAATTTTCATTCTAAAATTACGGTTAAATAATCAGCAACAGTCTGTCCATACAATTAACCGTAAAGTTTACGATAAAGAAAATTTTTTACCTTTACGGTTTTGAAGCCGTTTGCAACTTGTATGGTTAAAAAATCATGAATACAAAACTTTTTTTTTAACGTTTTTTTTAACTACAGTCAAACCCCGCTATATTGAACCTTCAAGGGACCGAAATTTCGGTTCACTATAACCTATATCCGTTACGCAGGCAATTTCACTAATGTTTCCCAAACTCCTCCCTTTTATTACATTATATTCATATAAATGACTGAAAAATATTATGTAGTAGCAAAAAATGCGTTATTTTTCATCACTCTTCGTGTTGCGTACAAATATAAATTAGTAATCGTTAGCTGATGAGCAATCCTCAACATCAAATATGGAAACACTTCCCGACTCTCAGATAATTTTTCCTGAATTTCTGTCATTCCGCTGATTAAACCTGTCTAACCTGCCATTCGAGCACATAAAAGTAGTTTCTATAGATGGTTTTAAAAATCGGTATATGTATTTATTTTGAAGTAGAAATTTCAAAATTATTACAAAGAAAATAGGTTGGAAATCAGTCGAAGACAGAAAAAAGTTCATTATATCCAACTTCCTCACTATTTGGTTCACTATATCCACTAAAAATAACATCATACGTGTATAGCAAGGCACGGGACCGAGCATTTCGTTCACTATATCCAGGAGTTCACTATAAGCCGCGTTCACTATAGCGAGGTTTGACTGTATTTACAACAAACGCGGTTTCAAAACCGTAAAAAGAAACTTAACTGGACATTGAAGATAGTTTAGCAGCTTCATGGTCCAATGCGTGAATGAAAGTATCGTATTCTAACAGTCCAGGGTCACAAATTGGGGAGTGCAGGGTGCTGGAAATATTGTGGCGTCAAGGTTGGGACTTGAATCCGTGTTCTCTCGATCATGAGATCATACCTCTTGGCCATTCTATGTACCCATCTGCAAGGAACTAAGTGGCTTCATTAGTTGGGTATATTTGGTGCTATAAAATTTTGGTTGTTTAACTGTATTGTGAAAGCAGTTAAGCGGTTTTTCTCACATTTAATAGTTTGAATACCATCTTATTTATGATTATTTGACTGTTTTGTTTAAATATGGTGAAATAACTATTAAATAAATTGTTATTTAACCATTTTTTCCGAGAAATTTCTAACCGTGTTTTAACAACAACAACTAAGACTACGAATTATTATGAAAATACTTAATATGAAGAATTTTGCTTTAAGTATGTGAGTGTTAGTTAAAAGGAATTAAAAAATTCGTCATGAACGTTGAAAACTAATTCTTTGAAACGCAATTTGTTATTTTTGTAATTAGTTATTTTATTTTGAAAAGCTTAATGATAAAAACTTTATTTTTTATAAATACATATTTTTTTCGTAATTATGCTGTATATTCCTATTGAAAAAATAATTCATTTAATATATTGTTATAGAAAACGATATTTTTATAAATGTTTGCTGCTTTTTTTTATTGGCATTTTACATAAATAGTTCTATATAAACAACCAAAATATAATGAATTTTTGATGAAAAATAAATGTTATCATTGCTGGTTAAAAAAAATTCTAACTTTCGAAACCCGAGGAACACCTTTTGTGAACTGCAGCCTCAGGGTTCAACAATTTCATTTTTAAAAGTGATTCACCCTGTGTTTTTTATTTCAGGTCAGACAAAAAAAATATTTTCTTCTATTTGATCTTTTAGTTTTAATGTAATAAAATTTTGATTTTATTTTGTAACCAAAGGTAATTAAATGTAATAATGTGAAATACTAATTACTAGGGATACAAGGCAGTTTTCATAAATTTACTCGGAATAACTTTCACTGTACGCTTAATTAAATTCAATTTGCACTGCTTGGCGAGTATCTCTCTAAAATATAATTCTAGCTCCTAGAATATAAACCAACCAATTATACATTCTAAATTGAAATTCCTCTTTTAAATTGATTTTCATCTCAAGATTAAATTTAGAATATTCGAGATTTAACAAACATACACCCCTTCTGTAATAAGAGATTCACGAAGCTTCCTTCCTGAAAGAGATTACAATTTTGTTATGTTGAAATAAATCGCTGATGGTGATGTACCTGTATATTGAAAATATATCATCACCATGAAAAATCTGTGGTTTTCGGATGATGATGATAACATCAAATAAACCACCAACTTTCCTTAAAAATTTTATTAGAAATTCTTTCAACGCATTTTAAGATAAAATTTATATAAAATGAGCATAATATCTAGAAAATTAACTGAGGCTATATCAACACGTTATACGCAATATTTATAATTTCTTACATTTTTTGAGCTAAATCTCAAAAAGGTTTTTGCTTTTTTTAAAGAACTTTGAAATTATTTTATTTTTTACTTTTTTATTTTAGGATTAAGTCACTTAAAAAATTGAGCTTTATTTCCACCCCCCCTCCAGTATTTTTGTCATCTCTGTAAATTTTATTACCGACGTTGACCAGCCAACCCAATGTTTGGGTTTACGACTATTAATGTTCAATTCCGTTGACTTGTAATTTTGAACCCAATCCAGAAGAAAAGGGAACTAAGTATAGGGTAAAATATGCCCTGGTGGAGGAATTTTTGACGGAACTAACCTGCACTTGTGTTACATGGAGAGGAAAACCCTGAAAACTTCCCATGGTTAGCCTGACGGCAAGGTGACTCTGACCCATGATCCGTCGACCACTGAGGATATTTTACGTCAGCACTGTGGTCGGTGCAGCCGAATGCAAACTTCGCAAAATCCAGCCATCACTGAGATTCGAACCGGATTCACCTCACGTTCTATCCTCTGAGCCATCACGGCTCACTATTCGCTATTGGCGAAGGTCTAGGAAACATCACTGAGGGTGATATAAAGACATGCCATCGGGATGATTCTCCCGCTTTGCTAGCCCGACTTCCTACATGCGAATTCGTGTACTTTACGATAGATTAGTTTAACAAGAGCCGATGCCCCACGCTCTCGGTTTCAACGAAGGCTGAGTAAAGTGGTCACCTTACAGACACCGCTTACTGACCACAGCAAGTGATGCTTGACTCCAGTGTTCTACTGGAAGCTGTGTCTTTACGAGGAATCAACTGAGGGAGTGTAAATTTATTATTGACCATAAAACTCGATATGACGTCAGATGTTTTTGCATTGAATATAACTAGAGTGAAGAGCTTAGATAAATCTGCTTAGGTACTTTATTATTAACAGGGTAGGTAGGTATAGTGCACTCCAAAAAAAGACCTGTAAAATTTAGGATTTTAAACTGGCCACTAGGTTGGCTGTGCAATACCGTAAAGTCTATGAAGTAAATTCGTAACCAAAACGGTTATTTCCTTAAAATTTACAAAGAAAATCTGAAATGAGACTGGGTTTTTTACCATAACAATACACGTTTATGCAACAAATATATATCTGTTGTCTCAACATGCTTTTACCATATGAGAAGAAGTTTTCTTTGTGAAAGTTTTGAAGTAAATCTGTACTCGTACCAAATGTAAATATTCTATGTCAACGGAATTTGTAACGATCGGTTATCACAGGGATTCGAACCTGAGTCACTTCATCGGGAGGCGAGGGCTCTGCTCTCTAAGTCACTGTGCCTTAAGTCGTTTATTATTAAGAAATTATGATAGTGAGAATTTCGCTTCTATATAATATCAATTTGATAATCAAGTCGAATAGTGGTTTTATATGTACGATGTTTAAAATCATAAAGTAATTGCCAAAAAGTAACAGCCAGTATAGAAAATAATAATAAAATGATTGGAGTAAAGGTAAAGTTATATAACGGAATGCAAAACTGTATGGCAAAGACTAAAATTTCAATTTACGGTTTTAATCCATTTGTGATTAGAATAAAAAACGTAGAAAAACTGTTTTGTCAACAAAACGGCTTGAAACCGTTAAATATACGTAGAAATTCTGAAAAAAAAACAACGGGTACTTTTCATAGTGTAGTAACTAAAGGTAGAGGTTTTTATTGATAAAATAGCAATAAAATTATTAGTTAAACTAATAGTGTCAAATGAGTAACACTACAATAAATATTATAAAGATGATATCGTAGATGATATAGGTATAAGTGAGTATAGGCAACACCTCCTAGAAAAGAGCAGGCCTCAGCACGGGTTACCATAAATATCCTTTAGTAGTCCAAACGTAATGACATATTTCGTATTTTCAACCACTGCGCAGCTTAGTAACCCGAACGTAAAGTAATCTTTCTTATTTTTCATCTACTGCGCAGTTAACTTCGTCACATCGGACTACTAAATTGATCCGTGCTGAGGCCTTCATTCTAGGAGGTGTTGGTATAGGTCGGAATCGCATTCAGAGGTTTCTAGGAAGTCTGAAGTTGGAGTAGAACAATTCAACTATTGATACCACAGCTCTAATGAACACTATACACAAAAATGAAAGGCATATCTTTATATAATATAAGAAGAGAGTGGAATGATAACACATAGCCAATCATAGAAGACTTCTCGTTCGTAACGCACAAAACAGCCAATCAAAATTGAGAACGCATGTGTGTGAAAAGGTAATAATTTTTAATAATGTCTGCAGAAATGTTACAACTAAACTTACCAGCTAAATCTTGTATGAAATAAATTAATAAAGTTAAAATGTTTTCATTTTTTCAGATTTATTGTCGTTGCCGATAAATTTACGTTATTATATTAAGTATAATACTTTCCTCAGAAGTTTATCTCCTGAAAATAAATTTGCACCGAGAAAAAAATATGGTAAAGACTACCAGAATAGAGGGAAATTTACCGTGTTTCTGGCTCAATTGGCACACCAAGAAGATCGGTAATTTTTTTACCCGAAGCACTTTGGTAATGAATTCGGTAAAACTTACAATAAAGCATAGTTTTCTAATACTAATATCAGAATCTCTGGTAAACCGTTATCATACGAAAGGAAAAACAACTAAATGAATGGTTTAAATACGGTATATTTCGGTTTTTATAAACAGAGTTATAGGTTTTGTTGCCAAAAATATCATTACCATATAGTATGCTAATTTCACTAAAATTTATTTTTCCGTGTGTGTTTAGTATCTTTTGGCATGATGCTGTTGCTCAAAGACATTTCATGATAGAAGTTTCTCTATCAACCACAATCACAAATCATAAATTTACCACAATCAAGAAATTTTCTCCCGTACTTATTCCTTTCTGTAAACCATAAAAACCTATTACCACAGTACAGTAGTACCTATAATAGTATATTTTGTAACCATTAAAAACCGCACCGATTGCCACAACACCAGTAGTACTAATTGCCTAAATTAATTAGGCATTAGTCTATAGCGACTTGTTTACGCTACCCCTTAATGAACCAGTACATTTTTTTAAAAATTGATTTTACATATAATACATAACTTACTTTTCTTTATTTTAATTATCGTTTATTTTCAATCATTTAGCTTTACGGAAACACGTTTTGAAAACAGAACTATAAGCATAATAAACACATAGTTTCAGAAAACGGTTTTCGATCAATGAACTGAATAAAAAATAATTAAACATTAGTGAACGTAAAAATAAACTCTTAAACAGAATCGTCTACAGTTTCATTTATAATACCGACTAATTCTAAATCAATGAGAAAACGTCGTTTTTCAAATATCTCTTCCTAACAGACTAGTAAGATTTTTTAAAATGATTTTTAGAATCGGAGGTTGAAATTGCTCTTTATAGCCGATATTCAAATTTCAGTACCCAAGCGCAAATGAGAATCGACAAATATAAAAGATTCGACATAGCGTCCCGACATCGTGGACAGACTAAAATACTGAGTAAAGGTAAATGAAAGGTTGGGAAAAAAAACCATAACTCTATCTAGAAAAGAAACAGTGTTTTGTTCAGAAAAGAAACGTGAAACATGTAACAGAGAAACACGTTGTTGTCGTTCTAATGTCACTTGCCACACGGACAAGTCTGCTCGGTGAAACCGAGCAAATTTAAGACAGAGTGAGCGTTTCTTGTTTTTCAGTGGCGCCATCTATAGTCAAGAATTCGACTTTGCCACACCATACGTCGCACCCATTTATAGGGCGGACCCATTCATACATCCATTCATTTATCCACAGACCGTAATTTTGACCTGAATCAGAGACCAATCGATCTCCAATCCAATACCCCCAGAGGTATTGATTTGTTATGGGAACCTGGAGGACTTTTGCGACTAGAAAGATTTAACGTGCCTCAGCCACTTTACTACACGGGGAGTCTTCGGCCGGCGGGATTCGAACCCACGAACTCTTGGACACGGGCCCAGCGTCCTACCGACCAGGCTATCCCGGCCACAGAAAAACATTGTTTGCTTTTACAAAATGTTCATATTTTTACAATAAAATTCCGATCTTAGATTAATAGTTATTAAGGAAAGAAAAGCTTATATCAAAAAAGTACTTTCATTAAAAAGAAACTAAAAAAATACGTCTTGCACCTCACTAAATTAAAATTTTGCTAATTCAAAAATATATTTCCGTTGATTTTATAAGTGTGAAAGTTTTATTTCGATTTTCTTTTTGCCTGAGTAAAAAATAAAGCTGCTAGTTATAAAAAAGAATCATAACACTATCGAAAGAAAATACGCTTACATTTAACTTTTTTCGCCATTTCTGCTTATCCAACGTTGTTATCTGAAGCAAATCAAATAACAACGTTTGGAGAAAGCCGCAGCTAGTTCTTAAAAAAACTACTTTTTCAACTTATAGATTGAAATCGCATTTTCTTCTCAGATATTTCGCGCACGTATCATTTTCTATAAAATTCAAAAACTTGTTCCAGTTTTTTCAGTTTTACTCTCTATTTTCTCAATTTTTTTTTTAAATTTCAACTTCTTATTTATAAGGATTTCTTCCTTTTTTTTTAGCAGAAAGCTGTTGCGCAAATTTTAAATATTAGATCAGGGGATTTCAAACTTTTGCTCATAGACTGCTTTGAGACCCAGTTAACAGTGAAACTATCCAATTTTGAACTAACAGTGTTTTTCAATTATTCATTGTTGCATAAAGAATAAACAAAATTTCAGGTTTTCAAAGTTGTAAACGCAATTATATAATAAATATGGTTATTTACTAACTTAAATTTTCTGAAATCTGTCATGTTAAAATGTGCTATGTAGCAAGAAGAAAAAAACAATTTTGTTTTCTATTTTAGTTTTGAATTCACTATCTATTGTATAACTTATTTTGCTGGCAGTTGTAATTAGGGGGGGGGTAAGAAAAACGAAGAATTATACTTCATTTAAATAATAATCCAAGTATAATATGTCAAAAGTGTAGCTTTAAGGAATTGGAAATATTTGGCTCATTAAAATAATGCGCCGAACTATTACGGCAATTAAAATACAGATTATTTTTTCATTGCTCTTTCTGGAAAAAAATGCTTAAATTTGCATTCAGATTTAGCTTAAAATAGTATTGCAAAACGATTTATATTCGCTAAAATATTTAGTGTATTAAATTTTAAATAAAAACATAAGTTTAACTTTGAAAATATCCTCATCTGCATCCTTTTTAATGCCCTCATTAGTTGAAATACTAAAATTATCCTTATTAATTATTCATAAAATTATTTGTTCAGAGACTCTCTGTTTCTGTTTTAATTAATAGATTTATACTATGAACAATTTTATGTTAGAACTCTTTTCAATTTAAGTGAAATTTGAAAGCTAATTTTAATAATATTTTCTTTTATTTTGCTTTTACAGAAATTCTGAGTGCAAAGTTAGATTTCAAGATTATATCCAATCACATTTTAAAATAAAAAAACAGAAAATTGATATAAGGATGTGAATTTCCTAAAAATTATTGTTTTTCTACGTCCATTGAATGATTGGATTATAAATCAATGCACGTCATTGTTAAGACACAGGAACGCTGATCGCTCGGCCATCTGGTTGGCAAAATAAAACTTTTCTATGGACTTTTTTATAAAACTTTTTTATAGACTTTTTTACAAAACTTTTTATAAGCTTTTTTATAAAACTTTTATTCAGACTTTTTTATTTTTTTTATAAACTTTTAATAAAAAAAAATTATGAAAAAGTTAATAACTAAGAGTGCATTTAAAAGAATAATTTTGACAAAATAGTCAAACGTACAATAGGTATATTTTAGCTTTTATTTTCTACATTAAATACAAGTATTTATATAACATTTACATGTACATGTATTTTCACAAATAATTATTTTCAAAAGATAGGACTTTTAAAAAAAATATCTATCTATCTATATTTATATCTATCTATCTATCTATCTATCTATCTATATATATATATATTTATAAAATTTTCTATAAGTAGTTTTCAGTCTCTTTTAAAAGTCACGTGCTTTATCATTTAAAAATAGATATTATTTAATTCCTTACTGAAATCAATTTATTAAAAAATTCATATATTCATATAATGTAAAAAATTGTAAGTAAGGATTTACATGAAATATTTTTTAATTAAATAATTGTAAAGTGAACAAAAAATTTAAGTTTATGTGGATTTATAATACAATGGGATCTACATAGTGATGAATTAAGAAGAATGAATATTAAAAAGAATAAGAATAACAAAATAGTAGAACAGTGTTCTTCAGTTTTTATTTTTTTTTATAAAAAAGAGATAACAGAACATTTATTTATGCATGCATTTTACAAATCATTATTATAATGATTAGAGATTTACACAAAAGCAAATAAACAAATAAAATAAAAAAGTATAATTCTGCAAAGGGTACATTACCTTTTTTAACAAAACCTTTCTAGATGCGGTTAGAAATATCAGAAAATAATATTCAAATCTGTGTTTGAAACCGGAATACTGTAAGAATTTATTACAAACGCATAAGGCTTAGAGAAATACCATAAACTTGTTAAGATGAAATAAATTCTATCATGCATCTTGAATAGATTTCTCCGAATATTTCAAGAACAGTTATTTTTTTAAAACTAACTCTGACGAATGCATTTAATAGTTATCTTCCTATGAACTGAACAATAAATCAAGATATTGAAAAGAATGCTATTTTTGGACATAAGCTTCGATAAAAGCAATATTTTCAATAAGGCTATTTTATTTCATCTCTCAGCTGTTCTTAAATCGATTTTATTTTCACGGTTAAAAAGGAAACACTTAAGTGATATTCAAATAAAATTATAACTTCTTGGTAAATAGATTCAGCCGCCTGTATCGTACATTGAAATTATAAAGGCAATATAAGTAAATGGATTAAGTCTTTCTATTAATTGAAGTGAAAAGGTGGTAATCTAGAATAATAAAGTAAATCTAAAATTTTAAAAGCCACAAGACTGGAAAAAAATAAAATAATTATATTTTTGCAAAACTTAAAATGCAAGATGTCCTATAAATTCATGGTGTGGTAATTGACATTTTAGAATTTATAATTTTCATCCTGAAATAACGGTAAAATAACTGGGAGCAGTCTATAAACTATACTCCGATAAACTATAAAGTTTATAGTTAGGAACATTTTTTTACCTTTACGGTTTAGAAATAGTTTACAATTGTTACAGTTAAAATCTGTGAATACAAAACTTTACGGTTTTGTAACTATTTACAACTTGCATAGTTTATAAACCGTAAAAATAAAACCGATATTGGAGCACTGTGAGTGCAGCGCCATTTATGCGTGAAGGATAGTTTTGCATTCTAATCGTCTAGAGGGTCACGGATTGAAGAGTGCCGAATACTAGAAACTTTTCATACATTGAAGGAAATAAAAGAAATATTATGGTATCAACGCTGAGATTCTAACCCCTGTTCAGCCGGTCTGGAGATTGACCGATTGGCTCTCTCAGCTACAGTATGTATCCAACTGCATGGAACAAAGCGGCTTCATACGGTGGGTCTTGTATGCACTGGTAGAATTCTGGTTGTTAAATCATATTAGGTAAAAAAAAATCAAAAAAAATTCCCACACATAACAGTTTGAATATAAACTTTCTTATGGTTATTTGACTCCTTGGTTAAATATGGTAAAATAACAAAAAAATTGCAATTAAACCATTTCGACCGATAAATTTTTAACAGTGTAGGAGCTTATTACGAAAATGATACCCCCTACTGATTTTCTTTATAAATTCTGACTTCTGCTGCAATATTTCATTCTTTTATTCAATTATCAAATTTAATTATGAGTTAACGATTTCAACTAATTTCAAAAATTTAGAACTTTCCACACTAACTGGCCTTGTGGCTTTTTTTCCTTGGCGAAAGCATTTTATTTAGAATCTTTAATATATCGATTGAAATCTAAATAATCGAGAGTAAATATGTTAATAATTATGCCGAAACATGCCATTTTTTGCATATAAATTTATTTCAAGGAGTATTTAGATAATAAAAAAATTTGATGTCCGACATTTCAAGTACTTTTCCGGCAATCAGCATGTTATGTTATTTCAATAACTTTTAAATATTTTTCTTCTTTCTTAAAACTATTTATAAAATTCAATTTAGTTCTCTAAAGTTAGACTTGAAAATAAACATTTGCGCAAGTATAGTTTGTAACGATGTTAGCGCCTGAGGATTTATCTGCACATAAAGAACTTTATTTGACATAAAGTTCTTCCATTTTTATCTGGAATTCGAAATATATTCTTTAGAAATGCTTAAGTTGCGTTGCCTTTAGTATATAAGTTGTGTAGTCTAAATATTTTTTTAAAAGAAACTTACATGAAAATAACATGTCTCTTTGTATATTAAGAAAATATTATTTAGTGATTTGAAAGCTCTCACACAAATATATATTGAGTTAAGAATTGTAAACATTTATTTCTTCGAAATTTGACAGGTTCGGAATTTATGTATGTTGTAACTATAGTGTGCCCCTTGTTTACTTTTCCAATGTGTTAGCTTAAGGTCTCTATTCTGCAAATCATTTTTTCATATCGAATATACTGTTTAAGTTTTTTTTCTTTCTTTGCTTGAATAAATTTAAATCTTCCCTTTTGAAGGAAAACATGTCGAAAAAAAATTTATAATTTAAATGATTTAAGCTTATAACCAGAACAGTGTTTCAAAACCAAATATTGATTCTAATAAGTTTTTAGAAGCTGATTTCAGGAAAAATGGTGAAATTTTTTTTTATCGCGTGTTAATTTTTGTTTGCTTGTCACAAATTGGAAATTTTGATTTCCGTAGCCACCAAAAACCATTGAATTGCAATTTATTAAAGAAAGGGATAATCAATTAGTTGTCTTTACTGTCAAAAACTAAAGCCCTAGATTACTTAGCAAAGTAGCGTCTCTCTTTTTCCTTGCGACTTTTGTGCCATTTTCGATTTTGATTGGTTTTCGCGAATGACATGGTTAAACAGTCGTGATTTTGCTGACTGGTTTGAACGGTGATGTATCATCGCACTTCAAATTAGGCTATAAATTATATCATTTACTTGCTGGAGGTGGTAATGAAGAACGACGGAAATTATGGCTGCATGGAATTGGTAGGGATAAATGAACACCAATACGATGAAATTTTATATTAAGAAAAGCTAAAACAATAACTGTCCCGTTAAATTGCTCCCTATTTTGCTTGTTTACGTGGAAATTTGTCTTTTAAGTTTTTAAGAAATACTAGGAGGCTTCGCCCCCTGCTCGCTCGCGCTCGCCAACGCCCGGAACTGCTTTCGCAGTTCATTTAGGATTGCTTCGCAATTCGATGCTCGCTTTGCTCGCTCATTGGATACGTTCTTAACGTCTAGCTTTTGTATACTTTTTTGAACACTGAAGTTCCGAAAACTTTTCACTGTAGAAAATTCTAAACCTGTACATTTCAATATTAATTTGAAATTGCAAACAGTTCACATATTTTTCTTAATCACACTATTCTAAATTTCAGTTGTTGAGAAAAGTAACTGTTGTAAGTTTTGTTTTAAAGTC
>NC_092207.1:27841998-27845256 GCF_043381705.1 Parasteatoda tepidariorum | reverse complement strand
TTTTAACCATACCAGTTTTACCTATCAATTAAAACGTATTAGCGTTTTATATAATATAGATTAGCCATATGATGCTCACTACGTGTTATTGCGCGCCGAAGCCCATCAATTAAAAATGAAAACTGTTGTCAACGCGAGAAAAGAAATATCATCGGTTTTATTGATACATACGTATTAGCGTTTCATATAATGTAGATTTCTATAAATGTCCATATTGAAAATTTTAATTTCTTTTTTTCATTTTATAAAAGAATAATGTGTCTACTTCAATAAACGAACAATTATGGGTAAATGAAATCATACTTTCATAACATTTTCTAATTTAAAGATTTGTTATTAACATTTTCACTCATTAATAAATATAAAATTATTGAAGGATTAAATTAAATACAAATTTCAAGAATTTTTTTAAAACAGATTATGAAAGACGAAATGAGAAAGTTTTAACTTATAAAGTTTAGTTACGAAAATTTTAACTTATTTTCACTGAATAGAATATGAAAATATTGATCCATAAAAAGTGGCGTTTAAGAATCGAAAATCCCGAATTTTACATTGAGAGTTGCGGTTACAAGAGAAGTAGAGTCACCAATATGGCGGCATGTTGTTACTTAAGCTACGTATCCAAGGCTTTAACTATAACTGGAGGAACTTAGACTAATATGGGATTAGACTAAATAAAAACAATCTTTTAAGTAATAATATATCGTCGGTGGGCTTTTTATTCTGGACACAGCTCAAAATGCGTGTTTAGGAAAATAAACGCAGTTCAAATTGCGTGTTTAAGAAAACAGATACAGTTCAAAATGCCTGTTTAAGAAAATAGACACAGTTCAAAATACTTGTTAAAGAAAAACGACATTGTTCAAAATACGTATTTTTAGAAAATGAACGCAGTTCAGCATACTTGTTTAAGAAAATAGACACAGCTGGAAATGCGTGTTTAAGAAAATGGACACAACTGGAATTGAGTACTTATACAGAATGGAGGTATTTTTTCCCCATTTATCGAACTTCTCTTATGAGTATTGTTCCTTTTTTTAATAAATTCGCAATAAAAACAAATAAATTCGTAATGTGATGTAGCTCATTTGGATAAATTCCTTTAGGGGCGTCGTCTTTTTAGTAACTTTTGAAAAGACAAAACAATCTGCAGATGATCCGATTGCCTTCAAATTGTTATTTAAGATAATTCAAGAAGATATAATCAAGGAATGGAACTTATGTATATTAAAAAAAAATTAAAAGAAATGTCAGATTACAAGTTATCCCTAGCTATATACTAATTAATAAGTCTACAGAACGCATATCTTCTTCCAAATTCCCCAAAACTATAACTTATACCTATACTTATTAAATAGAATTCTTCTCCTCAAACTTCTGTTTGTTGACATTTCGATATGTTATCAATAACTTCAAGCTACTAATTTTCTAAATATCTCATCAGGATTACAAAGCACACAATTTGCTTACAAAGCTAGATACGTAGGAAATTAATAACCACTAAGTTCTAAAGAAAATTGCTACTATACGTAGATTTCCAACATTCACGGTTAAGTATATATTGACGTTAGCTACATTGAAACTATTTCAAAATGATTTTAAGTTTTCCTATGAATGAGCTTATGGCGTGGAAGAAATTTAAGTATCGTAATAAAGCTAAATAATGAAATATTTATTACTATTTTATTCTGACGTACGTAGGATAAACGAAATGTAATTAATTCATCGGGTGATTGTGTCAAATGTTTTGGTTTGCGAAGGCCAGTTTTGAAAATAAGTTAAATATTTAAACTTTCACTCTAACTTTAAGTGAGCTGATATTTACATGTAACCAGCTTGTTTAATTTATCATTTTATTATATTTCCATTAATTGTTTGCTTACAAGTTCAAACGTTTAGATACTTTAAATAAGACGGAATATAGGAATTTATGTTTTTAAATTTATACTATTTATTTTTAATTTGTTATAATTAAAATGGCTAAATAAACAGCAAAAATATTTTACTTAATAGTTACAGTCTAAATCTAACTTTTATTATAATTATAGGTTTCAACTATATTATTAAAGCAGAATGTTTATATGTATGTGTGCATGTTCCTTATACAAATCCACAATTCTGAACTGATCCGTTCCAAATTTGAAGAAAGTACCTTCAAAGGCAAGGCTGACCTGATTGTTTGTTTTACAACTCTCTCAGGTACGTGCGCTACATCCCGAAGAACGCTTTTTCCATAGGATTTATTGAAAATTTTATAATATGAGTGATTTTCTTGCTTGCAGCTCAAATCAATCAAAAATTAGGAATTATTTATCTATGGTTTCCGACGTTACGTCATCAGAAGACAAATCAACGTTAATAATTTTACGATGTATTGTAATGAAGTCACAGAATTCGTATTTTAAATGGTATATGAAACTGTGTGTTTCTTATAAGTAATGGAAGTAATTACCTTAATTGAAACTCAGTAAGAAAAAATAAAATAAATTTGAAGTTATCAATAAAAGCACGGCAAAATTATGGTACATTATGAATATCACATTTTAAATCATACTATATGCAAATTCAATCTTTCTTTTGGTGAGTTCAACTCTTAATTCACAGTAATGTAAATCTAATATAAAGCCCTATCTGAATATATAACAAATAATAAAAGACTGAAGTTGTGCATTAAAAGCTGTGAATGTAGTATGAGGATACTAGGGTATTTATCTGTTTTGGAGTGAGGTAAAAAAACTTATTATCACTGAACCTATATTAAACATCTATATTGGTATAATAGCTTCTTATTATCACAGTACTTAGAACGGCAATACGTGTAGCATTTTATACCACATTAATTAAGCATAACTGTGTGTAAAAATAGGCAAGTTATGACTGACGCACCAATTAAGCTCAATTAATTTTGATGATAGAAATAAATTGAAATAAAAAAGTTTTTTTATTATGAAGCCAAAATAATGAAGGAAAAATACTTATTTCTTATATGAAAACGAATTTATGTATATAAAGTTGCGAAGTCATCATTGACGCACCAATGATGTTTAATTAATTTTGGTAATAGGTACAAATTAAAATAAGAAAAAGTTTCGCGTTATAAAGCTAAATTAACGAAGAAAAGGTGCTTATTATTCGTATATGAGAACGAATATATATAAAAAATGGCCAAGTTATCATTAGCACACTTAAGATACTCAAGTTATATATATATATATATATATATATATAAGCGCACGTACCTGATTGTTTGTTTTA
>NC_092207.1:27837046-27841715 GCF_043381705.1 Parasteatoda tepidariorum | reverse complement strand
ATTCGAGTTTAGAATATATAAAGCTGCCAAGTTTTCATTGACGCACCAATGATGCCTAATTAATTTTGGATATCGGTACAAATTTGGTAATAGAAAGAAAATTTAGTTTTGTATGGCATTTATTCATCGAGGTACTTATTCATCAAAAAAAGTATCGTCGCCCTGAGTGCCGGCATTTTTTACTGTTATTTGATACGGAATTTTTTTTTCAGTGTATATGTATTAAAAAAAATCCTATTTAATACATACCAAACTTTACGAATCTATGCGCATTCCTCCTTGTTCTGGAGCATGCTAAATTTTAATATTCTTTCAGGAATCAACAATTCTTATTGAAATGTAATCTGCAATTTTTTTCTCTGAGAAATCTCTTCGTTATACATATGAAAAATTATCATTATTTATTTAAACTTCATGTAGCTAACTGAACTTTAGAGTTTGCTGAATAATTACTTTTATAACTCTTCTAGGAATCAACAACTCTTATTTCAATAAAATTCAAAATTTTTTTTCCTCAGAAAAACTCTCACCATTATACAATTTAATGAATTCCTCCTTTTTTCTGTGTAAATTCCATGAGTGAATTCTTTTCAGGTTTTAGAGCTCGTTTCATTATTTTATTACTCTTCCAGGAATCAACTATTCTTATTTTTAAAAAAAATTGTCTTTAAAATTATTTTTAAAAAATTTTTATTTCTCATAATAATTTCTCCGTTATACGAAACACAGGAAAAAATGTTTACATATTCTAAGTTTCGTGTGTTCACTATGTATTTCTAAGTTTTAAATTTCCTTTGCTTGATAGATGTTTTTATCAGTTTACCAATTAATAATTCTCAAATTAATTTTTTAAAAAAAACAGATTAATTTATTTAATGTACGTTTTTATGATGGTGTTTCAAATTCCTCGTTTCTAAGTAAAATAAAAATGCAGTCGTGTATATGTGTGTCAAATTACCAAATCAAAAACAGTTACTTTTTAAACATAGAGAACGCATATTTGTTATTCCAGTTTTTTACGTAATAAAAATTCGTTTATTTTGATGCAGTTTATTTATGAAAAGCTAGAGAGATAGAAAAGAAAAAAATTTTCTACTTCCTTATTTATTAAACTGTCAACATTTTTTCCTAAAAACATTGTTATGATCCACATAAATGTTATTAACTCCTACGCAAATAAAGTCCAATTTTCACAAAATATTCTCTTTATTTCTTTCCGGTTAAGATACATTTAAACGTCAGGTTCCGATGAAATTTGATTTGATAGGTATGCCTCTCGAATGTGTCATTACGTCGGGAATTTTATGTCGCTTGGTTGAAAGAATAGAACGTCAAACGATTCTTTATTGCGTCAGAATGGAATAATTTTTTCTTTCAAAAATAAGGACTTCAGGAAAGAAACATAAAAAAATTTTTTTACAAATTTCATATAGTATTGAATTTTCTTTTCCTTTCTTAATGTTAGAGAGAACCGAAAATGATTTACAGGAAAGTGAAGAATTTTTAGAAATGTTTCTGAAAATAATATTTTATTGACAATCGTTTTGATATAAACCTGACACTAGTCTTCTAAATAAATGAAAAATATTAAAGAGCCTTCTTGAAGTAAATATTTGATGTACAAACATAAAATCTCTTTATTTTTCTAGCTTTCGTTTTTTTAAAATATGAAAAGAAAATATTTAAAAGTGAAGTTATTTGCAAGTATTAAATTGAGTAACTGAGTGCAATAACTAATCCTCACAATATTTTAAGTTTGGATATATTTAAGTGCATGTTTTTATTTGAATAACCTTACTTAAGAAAAAATCAAAACTTTCTTGTTTATTTAATTAACTAACTAAGGAGAAAAGTACAAAATCTAATTGGTTTTCTTAAGAAAATAGAGGTTTCTGATAGATATGATTGATTAGAAATTAATTTAATGATCATGCAATCACTGAAACTATTTACAAACTTTGTTAAAATCAATTAAAACAAGCTAATGATTATCACAGTTTTTTTAATAATTATTAGAACAAAAATAGGACACCATATCTGCTCTTATCACTATTAAGAACCTCGCAATTATTTATCATTATATCTATTTACATCAATGATCAAAAACTAGTGATTTTTGACTTTTGAATTACTAGACCTAAAATAAGACAATATTTTTGCCACTTATATTCTGCTATTACTATTACGAATACCATTATAATTTATATCGTTATCATTATTACTATTACGAATCACTATTGAAGAAAAAAAAGATTTTGGTTATTTATGAACTTAGAATACGGTTGTATCAATTATAAAAAATGAACTACAATGTTAGATGAAAGTAAAAAGAACATACATCCCATTCTCTTGATAGTTTTTAAGATAAAGCAAAATAGGCTAAAAGTGAAATTAAAAGTACCGATCTCCTGACTAAGTTATTGAGACTGTACGTCTAAAATTTCAATCCTTTGTAACACTTAAATCGGAAATTAATATGTCAGGATTTGTCATTGAGGCGGTTACTACATAAATATTGCTAATTCTCCCAGGGCTAGGGTGTACAACTGTGGTGGTAACACCCTTCTATGAACTCGAAAGTCCTTGGTTCGAATCTTGACGGCAGTCAATGAACATTTTTCTCGCACATTACTCCCTTTACAGATTTTTTGAGTCTGTATTATATTCTAGTGAATTGATGTTTAATAATCGTAGTAGTAGTTACGCCACAATACTCCTCAACCAGAATTTTATCAGAGATGGAATTCGATGAATGGATACCACTAGTTGCTGTATTTGTGAAAGATCGTGAGAACTGGTTTAAGGTAACCGGGTTTTGAGCTTTCGACATGAGAGCTATATTAAGTTAATGGTTGTGTGTGTGGTCACTCCTGTGTTGCTATCAGCAGTCGTGTGTGTGCGGAAACCAGTTGTGTGTAAATGAGACTGAGAAGCAACAGCGTGAGGACTACGATGACGCAGTCACAATTAGCAAGTCCACTATTAAGTGTGGACCATCTATCGAATTAATGTGTGGATCATATCACGTCCGCAAGTTACCAATGTGGGGAACGGAGTTACCTACAATATCAACCTTCATCTATGAAAAGATATCCCAAGATTGAATTAAGTTAGCATGTCTTATATACTAGTGAATTGATGTTTAATAATTGTAGTGGTAGTTACGCCACTCATATGTTGTTTGAATTTTCACTGAACTATGGGGTTTCAAATTCGTCTATATATTTTTCGGAGTTATTTTGTAACATTTTTATTCAATTTTGGGAAAACTTTTTTTTTACAGTGTAATATTACTATCTTTATTTACAAACTATGTTAGAAGCTATAAAACTACACTATTGAACTCTCATAAAATTGCCGATACGTCTGGGTCTAGACTAGCAGAATTACCAATAATTTATTTAAAAATTTGATTTGGTGTAAATGGAAATAGAGACAATTAAAAAATATATTAAACCACACTAATTACATCTAAAATAGCTTACAATCTTTTCAAACTAACGCCAGTCTTGTTCTGTTTTAAAAAATTTTAATATCAAAATAAAAATGAAATTTACACTTGAGGTTCATGATACTGCGTTGCATGCTTCATGATTTTTCTTGCTTTTGACAGCCTTGCTTTCTTAAAAGTCCTGTCACAAGCTTTTTATAAGCTATGTAAGAAGCAACTGAGAAAATAATCTAATGCTCCTATCCCTATCGCTATTTGCAAATTACATTAGAAGTTATAAAAAATAATAATCGATTGATCTCACTATAACAATCACTATTTACTAAGTTAGAAACAATTAAAGAAATAATCCAATTTTTACACTATTATTATCACTTACTGCAAAACTATGTTAGAAGCAATTTGAACACAGTTTGTAAATAATTATTAGGACAAAACTGCGACAATATTTTTGTTGTCACTATTAGGAACTATGCTTAACGATTTTAAGTCAAAATACTTGGTTCTTTTCGTTGATGGTTGAAACTAACAATTTGTTCTACATTATTCAAGAGAAATTTCGTAATTATGTTCTTCGTATATTCCAAAACTTTCAACTTTTAAACTTTTAACTCATTCACATGCCTCGAGAACTTTTAATTATAAATTCTTCTTGAAGCTTTCAAAAATAAGTCAACAGCACAGGAGCTTTTGTATTTCAGCTCATTTCGAACCTTCCTCCTTGTACCGCTAATGACAATACTCATCTCGAAGGGAAAAAAATGTTCTTAGAACACAATTTGATTTTGTAGGAGCACTTATTGTGGGGAGTGTGTTTACATATGCTCTTCTAATGAATGATTCACGATTGAGTTTTAAATCTTTTGAAGGACTCTCTTGAAGTAGTTATGAGGTTCTTAGCCATTGTTGAGAAGATATTAGGATTATATTTGGCAACGTTCTGTTCCAAATTCGCTAACTAAATCGTATCCCAATTTCGTGTATAATCTGATTTATTGGATTTAATTGTATCGCCTTAGCTAGCCGAAGTTTAACCAACTTTGAGTTTGTTATGCATATTATTAATTTTGTAATAAATTTTTGTTCTTCTTAAAAATTACAAAAATTATGCTTGCATTATAGATATAAATATTAAGCGCTGTGTCCCTGATTTAGATGACTGTTGGATTTTTCTGTATATTTTGCAATCGAGAACTTATCTTTCTCTTTATATATATA
>NC_092207.1:27779225-27836546 GCF_043381705.1 Parasteatoda tepidariorum | reverse complement strand
TAAAATTAGACTTATGCGAACCTTACATACTATATCATATACTATTTCATCATCAAATGTACTATCATAAAAATTGTCCTTTCTTTTACTAATGTATTAATACTAATAGTTTACTTTCATAACTATTCAAAATCTGTTTTTTACAAGTTTCTTTATTATATTAACGAAAATTCAGTTTCAAGACAGTATCTAATTTAGTTTGAGCCTTTAATAACTAACTAATTTATATTATATTTATTTAAATAGCTGAAATAGTTATTTCACTATCTTGTTAATCAAACAAAATATAAAAGCATTAATTAGAAATCCTGTGTATTGTGACACATAATTGGCACAAATAAAATAAATTGATTTCCCTGAGTTTAAAAAAAGTAAGAAAAATTTAGATAATTTATTTCGATATGTTTTGATAGATTAATTTAATTGATGTATAGTTTGCACCTAGTTAACCCGCCTTGGGGGACATATAACTAAAATTCATCGTATAAGAGCGGGACTTGATTTATGATATTAATTATTGAACGATACTAGTGCCATTGCAAATAGTTGAAATAGGGAATGTTTTTAAGATCAAATGTTACATAATTATAGTTTTGATAAATTATTTCATAATTAGTAAAAAAAAGATTTTGCTCTCACAGTCAAGTTTATTTACTCACTCAGTTCCATGCTATAGTATATCTAATGGTATACTATAGAATATTATTTTTCATGGTACAATTTGCAACGAATATGATTTATCCTGCAAGGCAAAGTTATTTTCTTGGTCCAACGAGATGCTAAATTTGTTTAAAAATTAGCTATCAATAATTATGATGTAATTATTGATGTAATTATATTATAAATAATATATACAATTGTAATATATGTATTATAAATAATTATATATGTTATAAAGTAAATTTTAAAAAGTTGAAACCAGTAGTTTATAAACAAATTACTTAGGAAAAACTTTAGTAACAGTAATGATTTCTCTAATTTGCCCTGCTTATAATTTTCAGCCCAAGAAATTGCTTTCTAAATCATTTGAAAATGTATCAGAAAATACTATATACTTTTCAGAAATCTTGCTGAAGCATAAGCTAATGAAAGTTTAATTTTGATTGACAATGAAGCATTTTTGGAACGGTATTTTCTAAATGTTTCTGAAGCGTGGTATTTTAAACATATGAAGACAAAAATCAGAAAATTTTTCACGCTCCACTCCCATCAAAAACATTACTGATAAATTTTACGAGGTGAAAAAAATTCTGGTAAAATTATCGTACTGTATGGTAATGATATTTCTGGTAAAAAAAACATAATTCTGGTAATAAAAACGAAATATACGTTACTTAAACCATTAAAATGGTAACGGCTTCTGTTCATATGGCAATGGTTTACCGGAAAAAATGGTTTCCAAAATCATAGTTTTTTTTTTCCATCCCAGATTTAGCAAAACAACAAACGTGAATTTAAGCAAATGAATAGTTTCTTATGTCATGCTTTAAGGCATCATGATTATCTAAATTTTACCACTAATGATTATCAGTTTTACCCAAAATCATTACTAAATCTCCGCAGTAAAGAGCACCTAGCTTTTTGATGTTCCCATAGAGCCAGAACAGTACCTTTACAGTACACAGTACCTTTTACCATATTCTGGTAGTTTAGACCATACTTTTTTCCTCAATGTAATCATATCAAGAATCTCTATGAGGTATTTCAAAGCGCCAAAAACATATCAGAAGTATTTTATATAGATTATCCACATTTTCACTCTCATTTAGGAAATCTACGTATTTCAGAAAAGCTTTAAACGCATCAAAAACTGTATAGAAATTCTTAAAACACATGAAAAACAATGTAAAAAATTGGATATTTCTAATAATTAATAATCCTTCTATTATCACCTGCTTTTCTCACATTTGATAATCTGTCAGCAAAAGTTTTTTGATGGATAAAAGAAAATTTAAGGACACTAAAATAAAATATTTAAGCAAAAATCCAAGATGGCAAAGGAAGACATCTTGAATTTTAAGAATTTTAGTTTTGCTTTAAGAATCTCGTCTGATAATTTTAAAAAGAAACTAGGGAGATAAAAAAATATATATATAGTGCAGACAATATTATAAATCCTTATAATGAATCGATTTAAAAGAAAAATGATAAATTTTTGCAGTAGTGATTAGCTGTAGCCCATTTTAAAAAGGTAAAAAAAAGTAATTAATGAGAAAAACATCTTGTTTATTATGATTTGTATGAAAAATGCTTTTGAATCAGCGGCTTTTATGACAAATAATAACGCAATAGGAAGGAAACAAACTAAAAACAAAGTTAGAAAAGAGTTTCAGTTAGGAAAATAAAAAAGCTTGTAATGTTTTTTGCTTTTACCCTTCGCATCTAAAACTTAAACTTGATTAAGAATTTTAAGAAAGCTTTTGATAAAGAAACTATTACTTAAATAAAGTAGAGCCGTTTTTTCAAATGCTGTTTTGGAAAGAATTTCTTAAGAAAGAAAATTCGATTTAAACTTGTTCAAAGGTCTAAAAATAGCTTGCGAAATTCTATTTGAAGCTAATCTATATGTCTAAGTGAAAGTTTTCCTTGTTATAAATTATTTTATTATTAATCGTTTGATCGGAAATAATAATAAACTAGTGGACTGCGCCCCCTGCTCGCTAACGCTCGCCAAGCCCCGAAAATTGCCATGCAATTTTATATGGTTTGCTTCGCAAACCAAGCTCGCTTCGCTCGCTACTGACTTAGGTACATTGCAAATACACAAAATTCTAAGAATTCAGAACAATCATTAAAATCCATATAACAACTTTTTTTTTCAAAAAAAATTACATCTTTTTAGTAAATACTAAGTCATTAAAATAAATTTGAATTTAAATAAATGACATGTAATTCGTTAAACCTATTAGAAATGTGCTATAGTATAAAATCTTCAAGCGTAACAGCACGACTGAGACTCATTTTTCAATGAATAACTAATAACAATAATAAGACGAATAAATTCATGATATAAATCAAAAATCGTCAAATAAATTCGTAATATATAAATTCGTGAAAAAAGCGCTTTCGACAAAATACTAAAATAGAGATCTATCGACAAAGACTACTCACTTCTGCCTAGCTTAAGGTTATTTCAGTTTTCGTTTTTATGTTGAGCCATCTCAGCTAGATTTGGCATGTGACATTTTTAGCGACAATCATTGGTCGATTTTCTAACGTTGCCATTCGTGGAGTTGCAATGAGGCTTTTTTTTGTCACCGTGTAAGAGAAATATATATATATATATAGATATTAAGGCTCTGCTCACCGGTAAACTTTTTTTGAAGGCTTAAGAATTGGTTCAATATTAAACCCATATAATGCAAAAAAAAAAAATTACCGTTGAATAACCGTCAGAGACAGACGAAAAGTGTTCCAGTCTCGAACCGTAAAGATGAATTTTTATACTCAGTCCAGTTTCTAATCATAGACTTTAACCTATTGTTTAGCAATTTCTAACATACTTGTCTTTAACCGAAAAAATGAAGCATGTATATGTGACTATTTACTAACACGATTCTCGTAAAAATTATTTTCAGTTAGGACTCAATAGGTGATTTATTAGTCGAATGGGAACTGAGGTAAACAAGTGCAGTGTTGTCACTTGTCGAGGATTGAGAAAATTGTCCGTTGTCACCAATATGGAGGGAATGCGAGAGAGATTTTCTTTGGTGCCGGCCGAACCCATATGGTCTTTGTTTACGTAACGTTCTGTTGGAACCACTATAGGGGAGTAACGTTCACCTCCAATTCAGTTAGGAAGCATACTAGTTGTTTAATTTAACGGTAAACTCTACTAATTTTGCTGAAGTTAGTTAACATTACGGGCACTGTGCTTTTATCTCAAAGAAGGAAGCTGGACGCATAAATCAACGGTTAACTCCTCTAATTTTGCTGAGAAAGTTCGTTACTATAATAGGCAGCGAAAGAGCCGCGATGGCTCAGGGGATAGAGCGTTCGCCTTCCAATGAGGTGAGCCGGGTTCGTATTCCAGCGATGACATGGCTGGTAGATACGAATCCGCATCCGGCTTGGACCGACCACNCCGTCAGGGTAACAGTGGGAGGTTCTTGTGGTCTTCCTTTCCATGTAACGCAAATGCTGGTTAGTTTCATCAAAAAGTCCTCCACGAAGGCAAAATTCTCCCAATACTTGATCCAAGAGTTCCCTTGTCTTCTGGATTGGGTTCAAAATTACAAGGCTACGGAGTTGAATATTAGCAGTCGTAAACCCAAAAATTTCGTCGGCTGTTCAACGACGGTTATAAAATGTGAAATATAAAAAATAGGTAACGAACTTTTTTTCTGAAAGAGGAATTTATTAGTATAAATTAAGAGTCAACCAACTTTCAGAATTTTGCGAAATTTTTTAAGAGTGTGACTTGTTGCGGGTTGAGAAAGAAAGAGAGAAAGAGAGTTACAATTTGCTGCGATATTAATTACAATGCTAAATTTAGCCATGACATAAACAAATATTATCGTGTAATCATATTTTTGAAAAACGATATGATTCTACTTGTCTAAATATTAAAGGTTGTCAGGAGTTTGAACCGCATCTATACTTCAGAACACTTCAAAATTTTTATCAATACTATAAGAAATAGATACTCAAATCTCACGTATGATGAAACTTTTTCCTGGAAATTGATTGAAGAAAATCTTTAATCTTTTGCTTAATTAATGAAAAGAGGAGCTTCACATATTTGATGACTAAAATTTCATCAAAAGTTGTAAGTTTAATGCAGCATATAGATTACTAAAATTGAACTAACGAGTGTGGAAGTAGTTTTGTCATTTTTATTAAAAAATCGAAAGTAAATGATTTTTAAATTTTCTCTCACTTTTACAAGAAGAAAAAACTCTTATTGGAACAAATTTTCAATTATTTCAAATTATTTTAATTATCACTTTAAAATTTTTGTTTAATTTTTCATTGATAAAATTTAATAAATTATAAATAGTTACAAAGTATAAATAGTATATAATAATTTAAGTCTCAGTTATTTTGAATAACTTGAAAATTATTTTTAAATATCCAAATCAAAAACCTAAAGATAAGGAGTGTAGCAAAACACAAATAAAAAATTGAATTACGTCCTTGTCCTATGGTGTAAAAATCTCGGATCAATTTATTGTAAAAAATAATGGCACCTGAGTCCATCTTATCGTAAAATCCATATTTACCGTAAAATTTTATACTGTAGTTTTTGCAGTAATATTTATCAGTTACAGGGATTTAAAGATTTTACATTAAATATTACAATTAAACAGTCCTCCAAGAAGGCTAGTTTGTCATAAAGCTAGATCCAAGGGTTCACCTGACTTTTGGATTAGGTTCAAAATTCGAGGATATGTACATTGATAGGCTTAAAACATAAAATATACATCGATTATATTGCTAGCATTGAACAGTCGGCCCAATTTTGAGTTAACGAATAGCAATGTTCAACTCCGTAGTCTGGTAATTTTGACCTCAACCCAGAAAACAAGGGAACTCCTGGATCAAGCATTGAAACAAACTAGCTTTAGAGGAGGGATTTTTGTTTGAATTTACCCGCATTCGCGTTACAAAGAGAGAGCAACCACAGAAACCGTACACAGTTACCCGAACGCAAGGAAATTCTCCCCCATGATCCATCTACCGCAGAGGATATTTTAAGTCAGCACTCTTTTCGGTGCGATCCGGGCGCAGAATTCGTATCCACTAGCTATCACTGCGAGAAAAATATATCGTAATTGGCTGATAAAAAAGTGCATCGATTGTTTAAGGCAGGTTAAGTGGAAGTAAAGAAATGAAATTCGAGATACATTGGCTCAGGGAATTAAGTGCTCGCATCGCACTGAAATGGGCTAGTCAATTCAAATACTGCTTCTGGCTTGTACGGACCACAGTGCTTATGTAAACTATCAACTGTGGTTTTTCTCCCCATATAATGCAAATGCGGGTCATCTATGAAGTCCACGAAAAAAAAACTTTCACGAATGCTGGTTTGTTACAATGTTAGTGATATTCATACTCTGAATTTGGCGTGTTTTTAAATATAAAAGCTCAATTTAAATGCATTACAATAATTTCCTGGTTTATACTATTTAATTACCGGTTTATACTTTCCTGGTTAAGGGACCCTAAATCTGTTTTTCCAACAGATTTAGGGTCCCTTTTAAATATGAAACCAGTCACAAATGAATTTCGCATTACGAAGTTTAATAAAATATCAAAAACTGACCATCCTTATGTTAGCGATACACATACTCTGAATTAATCGTGTTTTGACTGAAAAGTATAATCTATAATTCAGAAGGGCTTTTCCTTTTTGTTGGAGATATATTTACTCTTAACTTTTCCTGTCATTGGCTATACTAATTCATTTTTTAATGTAATCTATGCATTTTTCTCGACATGTATGGGTGTTTTCAAGCAAATTGACGCTTACTTTTTTAACAGGAAATCAATTATAAACTAATTCTGCATTACTAAAAATTATTAAAAAAATTGTAAAATGATNAACCGAAAACACCCATGCCACGCCCACTTTTGACAGATGATTTCGTAAACATTATAATGTCCATTATTTTTTGCATGTGCTATTACCAATCTTTTAAAAAATTATTTATAATTTCAACTTAACAATATCTTTAGTTGATTGTAACTTTAACTGGATTATTTGTTTGTTCTTTATTTCTATGCGATTTTCGAGAATTTTAAATATAAAACTGAGATTTACATTAGTTTGATTTGTTAAGTCTATTTTTGTTTTGTTCTTTTATTATACTGTTATTAGGTCATTATTTTTACGTTTTTTTTTATCTTCATTACGTTTTTGTTTACTTACGTAAAAGAGAAGAAAATAAAGTACTGAAATGCAAAAAAAACATTGCTTATGGACCAGGATTGTTTTGAAGCTGTCATTACCGGCATAGATTAGGAATTTCGTTTACATTATTCGAATTTACCTTGGACCGGATTTTTTTTTCTCCCTAATTTCTAGTTACATCATTTTGATTTTTTGTTTAAATGTTCTTTACATAATATTTCTAATTTTGAAGTAAATTCTTATTTACAGTTCTTTGTTAATTATTTCTGTGTTTAGAATGTTTATCTTGAAATATGCATTTTCTTAGATTTTTTTTGTAATATAGTTATTTTTTTTAACAAAAATACTTTTAACTCATTTAAATTTAAACAAAACATCTTGGTAAAGACTTGAATATTCAATTTTCATGAATAAAATTTATGGGTGATTTATGAATTATACAATTTTATAATTATCGCATTCAGTTTGATCATTTTAAGGGCTTTTTATTCGCTCGAAAAGTGAGGAGAGTATAGTATAAAAACCTATTTTTCAATCAAATAAAAGAAACATTTAAGAGTAATTTGTTTGAAATGTAAGCAGTACGAGATTTATAACTTAGAAACAATTTGATTTTTGAATTTAAATTTTAAATATTGTTGGTAGTCTAATATTTACGCTTTAAATGCAAATAACTCAAAACTATGTTTTTTTTGCTTCGATGTACCTTTTCTTGAAAACTATTGATCACAACACTTTGATATTTGATTTAAAAAGTTCCTTTAGTACTGTAGTTTGTGCTGAAGTGAGCAGTTTTTTAAGAGAAACTTAATATTTTTTTTTAATTCAAAATTTTCGGATGAAAATGTGAAGCTTTTAAAATTTTCTGACATGCTGTGTAATTTATTTTTTTTAAATTTCTTTTAATTTACTAAATTTAAAAAAGTTCACTTCAGTATAATCTAGAATATCTATTGCATACACAAAAAAAATTTCAAAGCTCTAACTACGATACTTTTTTTATAAAGGTACATCGAAATATGCCATTTTAACATTGTCAACATAGGAGGTACCGAACCCCCTTAACTTTTCCTGTCATTGGCTATACTAATTCATTTTTTAATGTAATCTATACATTTTTCTCGACATGTATGGGTGTTTTCAAGCAAATTGACGCTTACTTTTTTAACAGGAAATCAATTATAAACTAATTCTGCATTACTAAAAATTATTAAAAAAATTGTAAAATGATCCCCATTTTCCTCGTTGTTTAATTTGAATTTGGTCGGCCATTGGTTAAACAAATTCTTTTTTTAAAAAAAAAAATATCTATAGGTGATTCTTGACATATCTAGGCGCTTTCAAAGAAATTGACATTTGTCTTTTTTAATATAAAACCAGTTTTACATGAATTTTGCTTTGTAAAAAATTATTTAGAATTTAAAGAGATTTTACGTTAGAGATACGTTTACTCTGAACATGACATGCTTTGGACTAAACAAGTTTATTTTTGAAATTCGTTATAAATATTTCTTCAAATACATGGGTGTATTAAAGCAAATTGAAAAACACTTAATAATTTTAAACCGGTTTTATTTGCATTCTGCATTGAAAAAGAAATTATAAACAATTTGCAAGGTGTCCTCTGTTTTGTTTGGGAAATGCTTTCTCTGAACTTGGTCTGCCATTGGCTAAATAATTCTTTCTTAAAAATTATCTATGCATGTTTCTTGACTTGAATAGATGTTTTCAAACATATTGATTCTCGCTTTTTAACAGAAATCCAGTTTTAAATTCACTCCGCATTGCGAAAAAGTGTTAAAAAAATGCAAATTGATCTCCCTTTTATTTGCTACATAATTACTCTGAACTTGACATGAAAACTATTGACTAAAAAATTCTTTTCTTCTTGTATCGATAAATATTTCTTGACATTTACGGCTGTTTACAAAGAAATTAATGGTATCTTTTTTAATAAGAACCAGTTTTAATTGAATTCCACTTTGCACAAAATTATTTAAAATTCGCAAACTGATGTTTCTATGCAAGGTATATATACGCTCTCACTGTAGGTTTTTTCGGACTAAACAAACTTTTTAAAAAATTTCTATTCAGATTTTTTAACATAGTTTTGTATTTTCTTTCAAGTTAACGCTCACTTTTTAATTTAAAACATTTTTCAAACGGTCTCCTCATTGCAAAAATTTATATGAAATTCTCAAACTGTACGCCTGCCTCTATGTTAAAGATAAGCTCTCAGTGTTGTGTGTTTCGGGCGAAACAAACCTTTTTAAAAACTTTCTATTTAGATTTATTAACATAGTTTTGTATTTTCTTTCAAGTTAACGATCACTTTTTAATTTAAAACATTTTTCAAACGATTTCCTCACTACAAAAATTTATATGAAATTCTCAAACTGTACGCCTGCCTCTATGTTAAAGATATGCTCTCAGTGTTGTGTGTTTCGGACGAAACAAACCTATTTAAAAATTTTCTATTTAGATTTATTAACATAGTTTCGTATTTTCTTTCAAGTTAACGATCACTTTTTAATTTAAAACATTTTTCAAACGATTTCCTCATTACAAAAATTTATATGAAATTCTCAAACTGTACGCCTGCCTCTATGTTAAAGATAAGCTCTCAGTGTTGTGTGTTTCGGACGAAACAAACCTTTTTAAAAAATTTCTATTTAGATTTATTAACATAATTTTGTTTTTTCTTCCAAGTTAACGATCACTTTTTAATTTAAAACATTTTTCAAACGATTTCCTCACTACAAAAATTTATATGAAATTCTCAAACTGTACGCCTGCCTCTATGTTAAAGATAAGCTCTCAATGTTGTGTGTTTTGGACGAAACAAACCTTTTTGAAATATTCTATATAGATTTCATAGAATATCTTTGTATTTTCTTTCAAATTGACGCTCACTTTTTAATATGAAACAAGTTTCAGAGGATTTACTCAGTAAAAGAAATTATAAGAAATTTGGAAATGTACGCCTCTATGTTAAAGATATATAAGCTCTCAGTGTAGGTATTTTTGGACTCAACAACTCTTTTCTTAAAAATTTTCTATTTATATTTCTTGGTATATCTTTATATTGACTCTCATTTTATAATATAAAGCAAATCACAAACGATTTTCTCATTGTAATAAATTATAAAAATTGCAATCTGGCAGCATATATTAGCAATATATATGCTCTCAATGTGGCTTGTTTTGAAAAAACTAAATATTACAAAATATTGTAAAAATTCACAAATTATTATCTTTTCTTTTTATTGTAATACTAGCCGCTAAAGGCGGCCAGCTGTCCGCCACGCTAACGGTTTTCACAAATAAAGCTTTTTAAAACATAGCAGGAAATCTGAAAATTAGNATGAACCAAGACTTTTTTAAACATTTCTACGAATATTTATTTTGATATATAGATTTATCAAACGATTTGTCGCTTACTTCTAACTACAAAACCTGCGAAATCGGTAAAATAGATTCTGAGTTATAAAATTTCAAATGAAAATTTTATTTAAAAATTTTATTTACTGAAAATTTTATTTATCAAGAATTACTTGGCTAATTTAATTCAAATTTTGTTCCTTGCCATTTAAAATTCTATACTTTAAAATGATGTAAAAATTTGCATATAACTTACAATTCAATAATATTTCCTAGCCACTTATTAACTAAAATTATGAAAATATAATAATAAATTATTTTTTATATAGATAATTGTGGATTATTATGGTATTTTTCGATAACTGTGTGCAAAATTTTCAGATTATTTACGAGAATTTCCCTATATTTGGCAAATTACGTAAAAAGTGAAATTAAAATTAAGGAACCTAAACTTTCGAGCGCTTTTCCTGACTAAATTATCGGGATCTTATTTTTGAATTGTAGCTATCTGCCTGTTGTTTGATTGTAAAAACGTCAAATCCATCAACAACAAAAAATGCGGTTTTTGAAGTGAAACTTCTAATGCGACTTCCAACAAGGTTGCGTTAAACGTTTAACGCAACGATAAACAAAACAAAACATTAATTACAAGAAAAAGTCGTTTGGTTGCCTAGCAACCAGCTGGAGTTGCAGTTATTACATCAGCAGACGATTTAAAACAATAGGCTCCTATACTATCCTATACTCCTATACATGGTCTAATTCAGGGGCTCTAATTCAAACTAACTGTTTATTGATGACGGAACATATTTATTGCCACTATCTAAGGCTACTATACTAATTCAGGGACTCTAGCCACTATCCACTGCAGGTTCACAAGCTCTGGCAGACGTTACTGGTGAAGAAATTGATTATTGTGAGCGGACTGTGATCCTTGCAGGAGATTTTAATGTGAATTTCTCGTTATCTGAAGCAGAAACATTATTAAACTTCCTTAAAGGCAAATTTGGATTGGAAATGATAAATGGTAGGAATGATCCAACAACCAAAGGGGGAACTACCATTGATGCAGTTTTACCAAGAAATATTGAAAAAATAGAACTCAAACATTTCGTATCTTGCTTTAGTTATCATAATCCCATTGCAAATGTTATAGATTTAGATATTTCTCCACTCGAAAATGATAATTAAAAGATGCGATCAATTGTGAATTGTAAGCAATGTTAATAAAGTTTGTCTTAAAGAAACAATATGATTTCACTAAAAATCAATTTCGACCCCTTCCTATTTTCATTTCCACATTACGAAGTTTCACTTCTTCCGCGCGAAGGGACTCCATGCACTACTTTTTTTTCCTTTTTTTTTTAAAAAAAAAGACGTTTATGATATTTTCTATAACCTAATTAATAGTTAGCAGTAATTAATTAGCATATTTGAAGTTCCTTATTTGAGCCCTTATAAGTGGCACTTCGAGGTAAAGAGCTCTCCGCATGTTTCCGTTTGCAGACGACTTCCACTATTTGCGTTACCATTTTTATCAAAAAATTATAAATTAAAAAACGTAAAATAAAGAATTTTTAGGATAAAAAATCATTTTAAAAATTCTTCATATTGAAAGAAAAACTTTCATATTGTTTCTGTTTTCTTATTCGTATAGTTCTTAATCATTCGTAAAAACCATTCTGTAGAGAACTATCATCAAATCAGATAAAAAAAACTTTTTACAAACAAATTTTTTATTATAAAAATCATAACACTCACCTGTTTTATAAATCCGCAGAATTCCAAATCAAATGCTCTTCGTTTGAAAATTTTATTTTCAAATAATATGTACATAGTTTATCCCTTCATTACTTTAAGATGACATACCACAGCAAAATTTTGTAATTGTAAGATCTCGATATGAATTTGAATATGTAGCTTAAAAACAGAATAGCTGAATTCTAGTTGAGATTATTCTATCAAAACTAAGAAATACTTACCAAGAAAACGATAAAAAATTTATTAATTATCAGCACAAATGATACTATTTAGAGTAATTCGGATGATTCTTTATTGTTGTTTTCCGAATTATATAGATACAGAAATATGTACTATTCTATAACGAAGAAGAATATTCCATAACTATTACAGTTCTGTACGTTCTTAATTCACATTTATTCATTGGAATGACGAAAGCAATGTTGACTCCACTTTAGTTTGTAAAGAATTGAAGACAGAAATTTTTTTTACCGTAATTCACGCATCTGTAACAGCAAGTGATCATGAAATCGGAAGTTATGGTGTTGGTAATAGAAAGGTAAAAATTATTGAGAAATTGTTCTTCAAATGCTTGGCGTGTTCTGCTTCAATGTTTGGCATGTTCTGGTTAGTTTTTTCAAGTTCTTCTGCCTTTTCCTTAGGGAAATTATGTTTCTTATTTGCTGCTAAGGAAATGGCGTTCGTCATTGCCAATGGTTATAATGGAACTAATGCCGGGTTTTTTCAGGTTCCCGCTAGAGGGCGTACTCAAGCGTTGTGGACGCGAATAATTAAATATTCAAATGTGCAAATTAACTTTTTTTTTTGTTCAATTAGAGATAAAAGTTAGAAATTATCACTGATGTTAGCTTTAAAGTATGTGAAAAACTGAATCGCCTATAGAAAAATTTAAAACAACGACTAACGCATAACCAATAAGAAAATTCCACTTCGTCTTTTGCTCATCCTAATTTAATTAATGAATTAATGTTAGGAAAAAAACTGTATTAACATCAAGTGTCATCTAGTACAAGTTCAAAAAAATGTATTTGAACTTGAGTGGATGATTAAAAAGTATTTTATTAATGATTGAAAATTTGAACAAGATATAGGAAGAGTGTTAACTAATAGTAGGAATTGTAAAATGTAGAAGAAAAATGGGACTTGCATTTTTCAAAAATAAATTCCATTAATTATGTTCTGTTGATCTTGTATTTGCTTTTAATCCCTGGAAATATTTCATCAAAGAAAACATAAAGAACTTTTTTTGTATTTTTCTTTTGTTTTGTTATGGATTGCTTTCTATTATCTATTGGTTTTCTTTTAATCCTTGACAAAGACTCTAAATTAATGATTTTATTTTGTTAACCAATTCTGACAAAATTAAAATTCTCAAAACGGGACTCACAAGTTTGAACGAAACTAAGTTAGACTTTAGTTAGCATTTGAGAAAAAAATATACATTTTAATTTTTATTATCGAAGAAAAAAATCATTTCTAAAAGAATAAAAATGAGCGCTATTAATCTGTGTTAAAAAAAACTTCTTTAAAATGTAGCATTAACTGTGGTCATTAATTTTAGTTAAAAACTCTTGCTCATGTAACACGGTGTAATGAAAATAAATGACTTGTTGAGTTGACAGTTTCAAGTAGTGACCTTAAGAACTTACTTAAATAATTGAATTTCTAGTTCTTTTAAAACACTGTAACCTTTATAGAAATAATATGAAAAACAGTTTGCAGGTAATGTATTGTATCAATACAGTTTTGAATATAAATGATTTACATTACGTAATTTTTGAATTTTATGGAGATTGGGAATTAATCGTTGAAAAAGTTAATCAATATTTTTTCTAATCCTAGTTGTTAAAGGGCAATATAAAGTTTAAGATTTAAATTTTCTTCTGTTTTCTTCATTAAATATCTCTCCAATAAACTTATAAATTGCAATACAATTATAAACCAAATTATGTGACCTAACATTATTAATTTATGAATCTTAACTCTTTGACACAGATTGAACACTGGTGTTACTTTTATATGTCTTTTCTGACACTCCAATTACAAGGAAAATGTATTTTATATATTTGATAAATATATTTGATAAATATATTTAATACTTTTTAATAATAAAAAACAGTTTAAAAATTACCAAAAAGATTTGTTAGATGATCGGAATTATATTTGTACCAAAATATAATATCTAACCAAAAGTGTTCATATTCAAAAAGTTATCAATATTTGATTTTGTAAATTCAATAAATTTCAATGATACATAACTATTTCTTTTAGATATAAGTAACAGTGACTATGAGAAAATTGGAAAAAATATTGTTTGGAAGTAAGCCAGTCGTGTTTGGAAGATTTCACTTTTACGCAGAAAAAAAAACCGGTGTTCCATGCTAGATTTCACAGCCATAAATTATTAGAACTCTAAATTTAATATTTTTACTTTTTTAGATTTAAATTAACAAAAAATAATGTAAAAAGTATGAAAAATATCTTTAATAAATTTTTTTGCTTGAAAGGGTTACACACGATGTTATTTCAAAATATTTCAGACTTGCGGCTGTAATTTTTCAGCATCTAATTTTGCGTTTTTTTCCCTTTATTTGCATCTATTTGCATGAATATCAATTTATAAATCTGACATTTTTTTGTTCGAAAGATAAAAAAATGTAAGTGCGATCAATAATTGATTTTTTTCTGAACAGTAAAAAATTTTGAAAATTAACCCAATATTTTAATGATTCAAGTTCAATGGAATTTTTAAAAATGAAATCTAAAATATTCATTAAATCAATGAGAATATTAAAAATTCCATTTTTTTGCAATATTTTTTGAAACTTAATAACTTACCACTTAAAAAAATATAACATCTTCTTTAAAACGACATTTAACTGCTCAGGTTTTCATAATAATTATTTACATAAAGAAACGTATGTGCAAAAAAACATAATTTAAACTTTTAAATATTTATAGTTTTTGCAATTTCTTTTTGAAATATTATAAAGATAAAAATAAAAACTTACAATTAAAATCAAAACTTTATGAAAACAAAACATGACTATGGCTTTAGTAAGCAATAGCTTCGACATTTTCAATTAAACAAATTAATTAAAAAAATATATCGTAAATTGTAAAATACATTAAAAGTAGTGGAAATTTTTTTTTGTGAAACTAAATGACCAACGACGTAACACATCAACCTACAATGAACAGAAATCTCACCTAATTCAACCCAATTTACTTAAATTTTTAACTGCATGAATGTTGTGTCTTTTTTGTTGCATGTGGAATATTTTTTTTTTTTGAAAAATGTGAAAATATTGAACGATAGATGCTTTGAAAATAAAATGTTACAATTTAATTAACTGGAAACTGAAAATTTCACAAGAAGCTTAATAGCAACGAAAAGTTAATTATTAAAATATACTAGGAGGCTCCGCCCCCTGCTCGCTAACGCTCGCCAACCCCCGAGAATTGCTACGCAATCCTATGTGGTTCACGCCGTGAACCATGGCTCGCTGCGCTCGCTCGCCAATGAACACAATGTTCTAGCACAAAGACATAATATATTATCATCAAAGACATAGTATTTTATCATCAAAGACATAGTATTGTACTTATGTAGAAGAATTCTACCAATGTTCTTATTGGCTTTTAAAAAAGTATATTAGCTATTTAGATTGTACATGGTGAAAAAATCAAAACATTAGCTAAATAAGAAACATATTAGCAAAATAAATTATCAAATATTGCTTCACTAATATTCTGCATTTTAAAGCGTGAAAATTCAATGCATAAATAAACGCGAAATATAAAAAAATTCAATGCATTCAATACAAACACTTAAACGTTTTTTAGACGTTTAGGTAGCTCCCAGTAGAAAAATATCAATTCAACAGCGGCCTTTTAAAGCATTCTCACTTCAATTAATTAATTAATTCCTAATTGAGTTTAAATTAAATATTGTCATGTTTTTAGTGCATGAATCTGAATTGAACAACCTGATAATGCTCACTCTGGTTATTGTTATCTGGTTGCTCACTACGTGCTCTTGCGCGCCGAATCCAATCAATTAAAAATGAAAACTGTTGCCAGCGCGAGAAAAGAAATATCATCGGTTTTATTGATGCATACATACATACATACGTACGTATTAGCGTTTTATATAATAAGAAGATAGATACTGCTAATAAAAAATGTACTGCTTAATAAAATTGATAGAAATTTAAGTTATCGAGACTGCGAGCAAAACGGACTTTAAAAAGCGTAGTTTTCAAGTGTATAATATTTTGTTTCATCTATTAGAGATGTATGTTTCTGAATTGTGTGGATTTATATTTATACAGGGATGTTCAACATGAAACTGCTTTGTAAAAAAATTCCAGATCAAATAAAAATTATATCATAATATCTTACGGTAAAATGGATTTTATAAGTGCTGCCGGTACTTAATACCCTATTTTGATCAGGAAATTTTTACAGTGCGGTTGTACTTAAAGCCTCGTGGCAATTAAATTATTTAATGGATCGAAATGAAACATTAAATGTAAATTATTTAGATTATAGAACCAAAAGGTTTACATCAGAATTTGTTTTGTTAACATTTCGCAAACAAGGACACATAATGCAGTGAAAAGAAAAATAATAATTAGAAATCTGAAAAACAGAATATTTCATTAATTTCAGCACCATTGACAGCGTTGTTTAATGTTAACCGTCAAAGTATGCCCTACTTGCATACCTTGGTGGTCAACATTACGCAAATACTTGCATATTTGCATAATTTACATATTGTTTTAGTAGTACAGTGCAATCGATAAAAAAATTTCGAACACTCGCTTTCGGATGGAAATCTCGGCCACATGATCTAAATAGCGTATCGTACGCTGTAAAAAAATTTTTGGTGTAAAGGTAAGCTAAATAAGTTTTTAATTAGAAAATTTTAGTTACTGCATAAAACATTATACAAAATTGACAAAATATCAGTTGTTTGAAGGAATTAGTGAGAATATATTACTAAAAATGAGTTTTTTTAAAACGAAATGTTTTCGCAGTTAAGCTATAAATTGATCCTAATGCTTATGAAAATCTGTGTTATCAGTAATCAAGCAACCAAAAATGAAAGAATAGATAAGTAAAACTATAACAGTGACTGCATGCACGGTAAAAAAAAATTAGTGTACCTTAACACTAAAAATAGTGGCAACTAAGCACCAATTGTTCTTACAGTGTAATTTAATTCGTATTCGTTTTATAGAATCGAAGCTTAAAGTTTCTAAATAACGCCTAGTTCATTTTGATCACACTTTACTTTTTAAGAACTGCTATAGACAATGCTGTCAAACTACGTAGCAAATGTTAAAAAAGATTTTTTTTTAAATAAAAAATATAGTGGTGTTTCTACTTAAGTTTATGAAGTTTCAAGAGAATCCTTGTTTTACAAAACAAAATTTTATTGGAAATACATTTTTATACAATATTCACATCAATAATAGTTTCGTGTAAAATACATTTTGCCATTTTACATAAAATCATGTGTTATTAAGTATTTTTTTCAGGTATGCGTGCAAATGACATCATGGGTGACACAATCTTTGGAAATTATTTATGTTTGTTAAAATCACAAAAATATACTTATATATCAACAATATATTTATATATTATGGGATGATGGGAAAACATTGTACAGACTTTGGTTGTTTATCTGCCTGAATGAGATAAAAGTATAGTAATAAAACTATATTACTAGTTACGTTTATTTAAGAAGTACATATTCTTACGTTATGTTCAAAGAAAATAATTAAAGCAAAAAATCGTTTATTGTGTGTCCATAAATTAGCATTTATTCGAATCATGACGTTTACCACATTTATTGTACTGCATTTTAAGAGAATGTATTTAATGTACGAACTAGCTGAATACCCGTTCTTCATACGGGTTGAAAAAAATAAATCATCAATAAATTGGCATTTATCAATACTATTAAATCATGCAAAAAACTAAGAGACATATACCAACACAAATAATGAAGATAAAATAGCTCTTATATTTTTCATATATTATTATTTATTGCCCTTTCTGGTGACTTTACGTTGTGAGAATAAGGAAAAAATGTTTTTAGAATTTCATGCCATCGAAATAACGTTTAACTGTTTTCAGTATCATCTGGCATAGTGTCGTTGGTAGGCGCTAACTCATGATATTCAAAATTTACCGCGCAATTCTATACTTATTCAGTTCATGGCTTGCAGGGCAGATGTAAAAAGCCTATTACCACAGTACCTCTTACGTCCTAAAGAATACAGATTAGTAAGTCAAAAGAACAAAGTTAATTAGAAATTTGTAATCGATAGATAATTTAAAAACATCTACAATATTTCATAGTGTTTTTCAATTTTTCGTTTTATAAAGTTAATTAATTAATGCAGGTAACGGTTTATGCTTAAATATAAATTGTCGATTTAGCTTTTTTTGGCATTTTAGTGCGTAGTTTTAATATTTTTGTTATGTTATTTAATATTTTTGTTTTACAGTACTGTCGTAAGAGTCAAGATTTCACAGAACTATTTAGTTTCAGGGAAGCTTAAAAAATTGCCAATTCACGCCATAGATGCTTAATTTTGGAAATAAGTTGTGGTAATAACTACCTAATATACTAATATAAGTACAAGTTGTAATAAGTTTTTTTTACGGCCATTTTAAATAACGGTCATTTTAAGAAAGTAAAAAAATTTAGTAAAGATTAATGAGTCAAAATGAGGGCCCTTTGGTTTTATGATAATTTTTGTTCAATTTTGTTGAAAATCCGTTTTTTTGTTACCGTGATATTCTTTGCTTTTAATGATTTAACTTTATTTTATAATCTTCGCTGAACAGCCGACCCAGTTTTTTGGGTTTTCGACTACTAATGTTCAACTCCTTAAACTTGTAATTTTGAACCCGATCCAGAAGACATGGAAACTCCTGGATCAAGTATTGGGAGAAATTTGTCCTCTTGGAGAACTTTTTAATGGAACTAACTCGTATTTGCGTTACATGGAAAGAAAAAACAGGAAAGCCTCCCACGGTTCGCCTGCCTGCAAAGGGACTCTAACCCATGATCCGTCTACCACTGAGGATATTTCAAGTCAGCTCTGTGGTCGGCGCAAACCGGATGAGGAATTCGTATCGACCAGCAGTCGGTGGGATTCGAACCCGGTTCATTTCATTGGAAGGCGAACGCTCTATCCCCTCAGCCATCGCGGCTCTTGCTTTTAAAGATGTCACCTTCGGGTAACCACAACTTTTGTTTACCGCTACGTGATTAGTTATTGATACATTTTCATATGTATGTCTATTTTCAAATCACCAAATATAATAACACGCTAATTGTAAACTATTACCAAGCCGTACTTGTAATTCATGAAAATAATCATGGTACTACTTCATTTCGGAAAGCCATATTGAAAAGGCATGACAATTTTTACTAGCTTCCAAAATTGAATTAACAAAATGTTAGTTCTGTATGCATTTATCACCACATGAACTAACTAATATGATTCGTGTCAATAATAGTTAGGTAATTTTTTAATGCCTCCTGAGACTATACTAACCAGTAGCACTAATCGAATGGCATTAATCATTTTTTTAGAAATAATATCATAATACTGCAATATATTTTAGCCCTGCTGTAAATTATCTCGATGAACTGGTACTTCAAAATATTTATTTTTTGTTATTTGTAGTCCTTTTCTATTATCTTTCCAACTCGTAACATTTTTAAAAAATAAGAGTTTAAGTCGCTAAAATACTTCACTTTACATATTTACATTTACATAAATAAACATATTATACGTATTTTTTCACCATGATTGTAAAAATTAACCTCAATTTTCAATTTTCCTCATAAATTGGTTTTTAGTATTGGTCTTTCGGTTTTCTGTGAAGTTTTAATGTAGGCAATTGAGTCCGACGTGTTTTCGAACATATGTACATCAAATTTGTTGCAGATAGATTCAGAATTGTGGATTTGCATAGGGTACATGCATGCACACATATACATACATACACATATACATATATACACATATACATACATACACATGTAGATACATACACATATACATACATACACATATACATACAGACACATATACATAAAAACATTCTATTTTCTTTATATAGACTAACTTAATACCCGTTCTTATTACGGGGTGAAGAAAAGAAGAAAAATAAATCATCTAATAAATAAGTATTGATCAACACTACAAAATCAAAACTGAATGACATACATACTGACACAATTAATTAAGTTAAAACAATTCCATTTTTTTAAATTTTAGTATTTGTTGCTCTTCCCGGTGGCTTTACGTTATTAGATTAAACTAATCGTGTTTCAAGGAGAGTTCAGCCCTTCAAAATAAAAATAATTATATTCTGTATCATTTGGCTTAATACTATTGCTTGTGGTCAACTCCTGATAATTAAAAATTACGATAATCGCCAATTTTCTCCTGCACAAATCCGTTTCGGTGGGCAGTAAAAACCTATTTTCTCAGAGGTATCTGGGTACCTACATTAGTATATTTAATATTTATTAGAAAACACCAATTAACATAATAGTAATAGTATACCCATTACTAAAATTAAGCATCATTAGAGTCAATAACAATAAAGCGATTTTTTAAGATTTTTCTAAATGAGGAAGCATCTTTTCTCCATTAATTTAGCTTTTAAACAACCCCTCTGTCTTAAAGTCCGACGACAACAACAACAACTAAAATTAGTCAATCGTAATTTTCAAAAATAATAACCAATGACACGAATATTTTTATAATAATTTTTGGCGAACGAACTAATATCGGTACTTATTTTGAATGCCGTAAAAAATTCTCTAAAACTATTATTGACGCAGTAATGCTTAGTTAAATCAGGAATTAAATAATTCTGGTATTGTCATTCTGAATTTTGTGGCAATGAGATAATATTAAAGATGCGTAATGTAAACTACTGTGGAAATAAAGTTTTACCGCCTTCCGAAACGGATAAGTACCCAAGTATCACCAAGTATCACATTGAACCACCTAATGTATAACCTTTATTTTTTTATTATTTATTGTATACTCCGGTGCGACTTTATACTATAAAATTAACCATAATCTGAGTTACTTCAACTCATTAAAAGAATGATTAACTATACATATAGTAGGTGAATCCTAGAGTAGCCCACCCTGTGGCGATATTTTTAAATCTCGCCAAGCACTTTTTGAAATCTCGCTAAACTGAGTTTCTCGAAGATATTTCGCGGAGGTATGTTGCAACCAATTTTTACTTTATTTTATTGGAAATATTTTAATATGCAATAATTTAAATTTTTTTTAATAATAAAACACCAACAGTGATCCAAGTAATAATCACCAAATTAGCGAGATTTCAAAAAGTAGCCAAAAGGAGTGCTATTCTAGGATTTTACCCATATATTATAATTATAAATGTGATATTTAGATTTTACGGTATTGTTTTTATGGCTTAAAAGATAACTTCAATTTTATTTCATTGGTTCTTGCTGAGTTGCCACTAATTGAATTTATAGAAACACGATTAAAAAGAGTATCAATATAAGAAACACGTGATTCTTATATCGATACATACCTTTTGAGCTATGAATTCGCTGACGTCATTTCCATAAATTGCAAAATTATTAACGTTGATTTTACTTGTGGTTACTTAACGTAGGAAACCGAAGATAAAGAATTCATAAGAACGTTCGATAAAACTAATTTTTGATTAGAGCAGCAAGCTAGCAAATCATTTATGTCACAAAATATACATCGAATTCTATGGAAAATTCCTTCATTGGGATGTAATGCGCAAATTGGTCATCGGAGAGAGTCTTAAAGTAGACAATTAGTATCTTTCAACATATACACAACAACGGATGGGTCCGGAATAACGAATTTGTATCAAATACATGCACACACACATATAAACATTCTGCTTGATTTATATATATAACGACGCATTATCAAATCTAAAATTTCTTTGAAACATCTGCAGCAAAAGTACATTTTATTAGAAATTAAAAATTGTATTTTTATTGTAAATATTGTAATAATGTATAAAACAAAAACATATATGTATATCAGGAATAAATTATGCATATTTTATTTATAAACTATCCATTCATAATTAAAATTATATTTATAAATTATTTCAGCTTAATGCATGGCTCGCCATATGCAACTAATCATTTTTATTTAAATTTCAATAATATATGACACAAGTTAAATTGAATATCAGTCACTGATATTAAGTTCCAATAATTTTTTCCTTTTTTTATTTAAAAAGTCTCATAAACTTTAAAAGCTTTTACATATTTATAGACACATTAGTTTTTTCCACCTGACTAGTTGTGCCGGGTAAAAATAAAACTTCTCGCAAACTCTAATTGATAAATGCTTTTATTTTTCTGTTATTAAACTTGCTCTTAAAAGTTTAAGGAACAGGAAAATAAATGCCAAAAAATATCAGCTCATCAGGGCAACCTATTAATCACCGTTTCAGCAGGTTTGATCACTGCCGGTGAGGGAGTACGCCTATTCCTGCATGTGGATAAATTCGATTTTCGAAAAAAATTAGGTAAACGTCATGATTTATCAATGGCATTCAGATTTATATTTTCCATTTGCGTCACAGACGTGGAAAATCTGTATTTAGCTCCAGTCATGCGTTCTCCTCTCCATCCTCTGTAAGAGTTTCTGCAGCAATAACAGCACAAAAAGTTCTTAAACTCTTTCCGGAATTTTCCTGAAAACAAAAAGGGGAAATGAATATAAACACAGAGAATAAATTGCCGGATTTATGTTGTAAATTTATGCAACATTTATTATCGTTCCTCTATTTTGTTTTTTAAAAAATGAATAAAAAAAAATAAACAGTTTTAAGACACGCTTTTTTGCATTAATAAAAACGTTTCATTACTATTATTATTCATTACTATTACTACCATGTGAAATGTAACTATAACAATAAATAAAAAAAAATTAAAACAAAATTTTAAAAATTGTGATTGTCGAAGGGCGATGACTGGTTATCCATCGGCAAAATGGCTGTTGTCTAGTTCCAGTTAAACTGTAATAGGATCCAGTTTGAACTGCAGGTTAGAATTTCTGTTTCTTAATTAAAACAATAAAAACAAAAATATCGTTCAAATGATGAAATTATCTTTTATTCACAACTCAAGAAGTATTTATGGGATCTCTCTGGTCCCATATCTCAAAAATAAACTCACCAACTTAATGCATAACAAAATTATAAGCGTAAAAAAGAATTCTAAAAAAATTATCAAACAGCAGCGATAGCAACGCATGCAATGGCGACGCATGCACACTGTTGACAATTACTCTTAACACAGTTGAAAAGTGTGATAACGTCCAATAAGGTGCACACGCCATCAAACCCAAAACAACACCCATTTTGACGATGGGTAAAATGGGTCCAAGGATCACTTAGATCTCTCCAAATTGAAGTTTCAAATTCGAAAGTCTTTCAAATACGGGTCTTTGAAAGTGTTTGTATGGAAATAGTTGAATTATTTTATACAATCGAAACGATTAAAAAAAACTGGCGTGAAATGCACGGAAATATTTTGTCATGAATTCGTACGTTTAGCAGGTGTTTCTTTGTTAATTTTATGGAAACTTAATCATTAAATAAAAGAGAACTCAATCTTTCATTCGTATATCGAAAACTGCATTTCTACTAGCGTAGTGCTATTTATATTGCCGTAACTAACTAACTAACTAATTTAACTGGAAGCATAAATAATTGGAAACAACTATTACCATGATCGTAAAAGATGAATGTCTTTTAGCAATTTTTTAAAGAAAGGTACTAAACATTTTTAATGTACCAGGAGATAATGGCTTGTGATGAAAAGCACTAAATCTTCAATATTTGCAATATTTTTAAGAAAAGAATGACATGTTAAAGTTCGTAAAACAACATAGAATGATATCAGCTGGTCATGTGGTCTGCGTGCCAACCGAAAGCACCCTTTTTACAATTCTTAATGCTAGATCATTAGGGAAATGTTCAACAGGAAGATCAGGTACATTGACTGTGTTGAGACAATCTACAAGGCTATCACATTAGTTAATTGGTAGCGATGTACCCCTCAAGACCATGTTTAGATGGAAAACAATTATGGATAAGACTATGAACCACCCTGGGTTATCAAACCATTTATGATTATGATCTACTAAATAGATGCTTTAGTACAACTCATGCTCAAGTGACTGAACAGACCACGAAAAAATCAATATGCATTTCCTAAATAGAGTGCATTACAAATGGTATGATTAATTATAGTTTTAAATTAATGAACCCACAAAAAAGTCATTAAAAAGTGGATTTGAGTAAAATTATTAAAAACATTTGATCAAATGTTTAGGAAATATAATCAATGGAAATTTTTTACACTATACAAGAAAGTCTCATCGTAGCCCATACGTCGTCATGGATACAATTTTTTTAAAATCAAAATAACAGTACAGTTTCATACTGGAACAATTAAACAAATAATTTTGAATAAATTGCTTACCATTCATGAAGTTATAGATTATTGGGTTGATGGAGCTATTTGCGTAGCACAGCCAATGAGATAACAGAGACGCTACTGTGGTAACTGGATTTTGTGGAAGTCCAACTGTATACCTATAGGATAAGTAATTATCTATTTGTAATAAACGGTAATATTAATTAGTGAGTTATGTTTCTGGAATGTACTCAGTAACCAAAACATTTAGGACACCATCAAACACTGAGTTGATCACCTATTATCTTTGATCACATCTGAAATTCTTCAGTGGATGGATTCGACAATAGAAAGATGATAGGTTTGATGGAGCTATTTGCGTAGCATAGCCAATGCGATAATAGAGAAGCAGCTGTGGTAACTGGATTTTGTGGGAGTCCAACTGTGTATCTATAGGTACAAACAAAACATAATAGGTAAACAAAAGATAGCAATTAGTGACTTAAATTTATAGAAATGTACTCAGTAGCCATCTAATAGTGTGCTGACCATCTATTATTTTTATGTTATAGCAGATGAATTCAACAAGTAGTTGAATTATGAATTCAACAGTTACAAGTATGAATTCAACAGTTATAAGTATGAATTCAACAGTTGTTGAAGATTATTTGAGTTTTTTTTTGTCGGCTGCATATGATAGGAGAATCAGTTGGCCCTACCTATGAATGGAACTAAATTTGGAAGAGGAATGTATCTGGAAACAGTATCAAAACTCTCAATTGTGAAATTTAATAACAATCCAAATTGTTAGTTTAACTTATGGAACCACTTCTACTAAAAAATTTTTATATTTTTGAGTTAAAATGAACGTTCTTAGATTTAACACTATTAAAGAAAGAAAGAGAGAAATATTCACTCGCGTCTACTTTTGAAATATACTACCATGCTTCCAGACCCTTTTATATGCTGCGTGATTTGAATCCTTTGCTGTTACAAGTAAAGTACTGTCTGTGTGTACCAGAAAATGTTAAGCAGTTATTTCGGTATTTTCAGGCTACTTTGGAATATATGGTTTTTGTTTATTAGATAATTATTGTTTCCTCATCAACCGCAGCATTGACAATCAACTCTTAGACTATTTCCTGGGTAAGGACGTTCGATCTGGTCTATCTAAAGGACCATCAATAGAAAAAAAATTCTAAAGAACTTATAGTAAGTAAACTTAAAGTAATGCCGACAAAACTAAAAGTAAGGTCAGTTACCAACAACTTTTCCCTCTTGTCAGGCTCTATGGCAACCAACATTGGAATGAGTTCTAAGATTACGAAAAAGTTACGGTTTTTACCTTTTTACATTCTAACGTTTCTTTTGATTTCGCTCGAGAGAGGAAATCTACAATGGTTATTCTACGAGTGGAATCTTGTTCTCAGAGGAACCTCCCCCATTCATGCGGATGTAGAACGTAGGAAGATAGAAATTACACACTGGTCAATAAGTCATGCCAGATATCACATGGCAAGATGGAAAAGCTGTTAGCATCTTGCCTAAAATCATGAATACTGAAGTAAATCAAGCTAGCTTTTCGTAAATTACTATAGGATTGGTAGGGAAAGCTGTAATCTAAAAGTAATTACATCAGAAATTAACTTCTCTTTTCTTGCATATTTTTACATTTTGGATGTTTCTTATTATAACGAATTTTCTTTACATAGGAGTTACTATCCTCGCTCCTTTATTTGAAGTGTTATTTAATGAATGCTTAGATTTTTCGATGGAAAAAACTTAATTGTTGATTTAACCCCTCCACTTATAAATATGAAAAACTAAGTAAATTATTTGCTATACCTAATTTAATAGAATTGTGCAAACAAAATAATTAATCCTTTATGAATATAGTTGCTTGAAAAGTGCAAACTAAATATTTCACCTTTTGCGACTTTTTTAACTTGAATAACAATACAACTAGAACTGTATGAGTTAGTTTTAGATTGAATTGTGCAAATCAAATAATGTGAATTTCTAAAAATTTTGTTGATTAAATGAAGCAAAGTAAATAATTAGCATTTTATGATTTAATTCTTATATAATTTTACTCTGGTTTATAACTTGATTTTCTATGAAGAAAATTTTGTTCTCAGAAAGAGGAGAAAAGCGATACTGAGTACATTCCAGCCTTATGTTGTGTATTTAAATTTGTTATTAAAGCGGATCTTTGGTTATAATTGCAGTCAAAAATTCAATTTTCAACTTAGAAAATAATTGAAAGACAATTTATTGCATTTTAGATAAAAGATCCGGTGTATATCTGTAACCACTGGCATATATTTAATTATTGGTTTTTGAAAAATTTCTATTTTTACAGTGTTAATATTATGAATACCAGAGTCACTGACCACATCATATGTCCACCATGTAAATTAAGTTGCACACAGCTTCAACCAGTGCTTATGGTTATACAATGCATCATAAATTAATTGTTTGGCCATGGTAGGGTGAAGTGAGCTATGCGTAGTTACAATACCATAAATATTCAAAAACTTTCGTTTTTAAAAATATAATAAAATTTGAATGACACTCAAAAACTACTGAACTACTACTACTACAAACTCAAAAACTACTACTATTTCTGAAATCCTATATGATTATAATTTAATTTAAATGATTTGAAAACTCCTTACATTCAAAGCTGTGTAATACTTTTTCAAACAAATAAAATACAGTTTAATAGATAGAACAATTTCTGAAATTAGGTGGTTTCAATAATTTAAATCATTAAAGCAATGATTTTTGATATCGATATCAACGGTGTAATATCAAAATAAAAAAATTTAATAATGCAATAGAGTTAATTTGAAGATTCATAATTCAATAGTTAGATTTCGCTATAAGCAATAAGTGTATCAGTAATTATGATATAGATGAAGAGGAATCAACACAACGTCTCAAGTGAGCGGAAAGCTTTGAAGCTGTCGGAGTCGTCGAATCACTTCAATGATTCGTTGGGGAATGCGAGTAATTAAAGTGATTGCTAATAATCGAATTAGTTCACTTTGATTTGAATCACTGAATAGGGGATACGTACCACTAACTTGCGACAGATTCAAATTAGCTATTCAAATAACTGCTTCTGATTTGAATCAGCTTCAAGTTTGTGATTCAAATAATCGAATCAGTGTTCAACTCTAGTTGAAATGCTAGTAGATAAATATTTTACAGGAGAGATTGTCCTTCATGCATTCATAGCGTAATAAAGAATATATATTAAAAATATTCCCTGAATAAATTTCTTTCGTGTCAAATGTAAGTGAAGTATTGACATGAGTAAAAGGATAAATAATAAAATGTATTGTCTCATAATTTCAATTTTAATATTCATAAGATAACAAATTATCTTTACAATGTTTCTTAATTCGATTGTCAGTTAATTATCGCAGAAAGACATGCGATAAACATTTTTTTCTACTTGAAAATAACTGTACCTTTATATGTCAGCGAAGAAAACAGTCACTTTTTTTTTATCACCAGAGAGTCGATACATAACTGAGCTAATGAAGAATTTAATTAATGAATATTTTTATTTCTAAATTTTTCAGTTTATAATAATTAACTAATACAAATACCGAAAAATGAAAATATCATTGAATAAGGATTCTTGATAGGAGCTATCAAGGTAACTTCAAAGTGACACGAATTTTTGTTTAAATAAAATATGAAACTCATTTAATAAACTTATTATCTTTCATCTAACAAGTTTTGTTTAAAACATCATGGATAACTGGGATTAAATTGAAATTTTGCTTCATATTTAAAATAAAGTTTGGCATCAAATCTTTGCGAGAAAGTAAATTAAAATTAATTAAGTGCATTTATCAAACGCAAGAATGAGAGTTTTTGAGAAAAAAAATAGAGAAAAAATATTAGATTAGTTATAAAATAAAAAATTTTAAAGTTGGATCATTTATTAACTAAGCAAAATGTGTTTCTTATGGTCTTTCATTTTCATGTTTTTCTGAAATTTAAGTCAAGAATTTCAGGATTATAAATATTAATTTTTTCAACTAAATATTGGAAAAGAAAAGAAAATTATGCAATTCTATTATGCATAATATCTTTGAACAAAAGACAAATTCTTTAGTTGGAGTTCGAATAACTGATACTTTGTGAGATTGGATTTTTTCAGAGTTTCCCTAAAATTTAAAAATCATAAATGAATAAACTTAATATTTTTGGTTACATATTTTGAATTTGCATGTTTTAAACGCTTTATTTTGATTTGAATATTTGCATAGATAGAAAAAATCCTTTCCTTAAATAATTTGTTGAAATTACATAATAATAAACATTTTCTAAAAGTGTAAAGACAAATAGTAAGAACCAATAAAAAATTCCGAATGCAAAGAACTGCATTTCTTAAAAAATGAGCAAATTTATTAAAACTATGTCTCTAATTTCTTTCATTATAATACTCTTTGCATCAAGAGCATTATAATGAATCAAAGTAAATAGTGGAAGAAGCATTGTTGAACAAGTATTAAAATATTCATGGTATTATTTATTGCATTTAATCAGGCAATAAAAGCAACATTTAAATACGAATTAACTGTCAGAGTTTTCTGAATGCGGAGCATGACATCATATTAACTCTGTAACTGTATCGCTGCTCTTAAAAATAACTCTCCATCTCTTTTTTTTTCTGACCCTCTCTCTGGTTTGACCTTGCCCTCGAGATAACTCAATATGGCTATGTCCATGGCAAAGAATGGGGATATAACCGCACTGCGAGACGTTATGCCTGTTCCTCTCTACTCTATGATAACTATAAGATATAAAGTATCTAGCATGACTTAGCATCATGGAAACTTATTTTCATGAAATTATTTTCAATATAAGTAATTCAGCTACTTATGCGTGCGATGAATTGTACCCGTGAAAAATTCTCGTTACAAAAACTATAAGTGAAAAACTTTTCCGACACTAATGCAGAACCAATAATTTACCTCATGAACAATTTCATTACAACTTAGAGAATTCCTAATATAGCTTATGATTTTATAAGTCATTAAATATGACGATAAAAGTTGGTAATATAGCTCTCGGGTGTCCTGATATAAGCCATGGGATTTTCAGTACAGCTTATGAACTTTATAATATATCTCATGACAATTATGATACACACAATGAAACTTACAGTAACGTTTATGAAATTCATAAAATAGCTCATCACCGCTTTCATATTATAAGCCAGGATGTTGCTCATGAGATTCATAATATTGCTCCTAAAATCTATGATTGTTTCACAAAGTTTATGATGTAGTTCACGGAATTTATAATATATGCCAAGAAATAATTGACGTAGCTCACGAATCTTATAATATAGCTCACGAATTTAATAATATAAAAGGTAAAATAAAATATTTTTGAAGTATTTTGAAACACATGAAGCATTTTGTTTTTACCTTAAAGCGTTAATCAAATGCACAGGAAGATAACATAATCCAAATATAACAACGACTGCTATTAGCATCTTTGCAGCTTTTCGGCGAGATTGGATCTGTCCCTCGCAACTTGGATTCACTGTAATTAATCGTACTGTGGTACCATTCTTACCCTTGTGTTTGGAAATAGCTGGAACGAAAAAAGAATTATTTGAGATTATTGCACATGAAATGAAACAGTGTATTTTAAACTTATTTAATTTTTCTTTGAATAATAAATATTCATTCATAATTAATTTTCGCAGGCAATATTTTAAGTTTAGTCACTTTCTCTCAACGGATTTGTTATGACCCACAAAATATGGTATTGGAGGTAGTAGCAAACAGAAAAATATTACTCAATAATTAAGTGAGAACAGTGTTATTTTTAGACTATTTAGTACTATTTTCTTTTATGGATTATGTTTAGAACTACTAACACCACCCTGAAAATAGCGTACACAATTATGAAACACATTTATCCGAAGATGCAAAAAAGGAATTTTTATAATTATATTTATTATTTTTTACTATGAAATTTAATCATGTGACTAATAATTTACTATGAAATTTAATAAATTTAATAATATTAAATTTAATAAATTTAATAATATGAAATTTAATAAATTTAATAATATGAAATTTAATAATGTGAAGTCAGAATTGTAAGGTATAATAATTTTTATTTCAGTGTATGTTACGTAGTTATAGAATAAACGTAATTATANTTTACTATGAAATTTAATAATGTGACTAATAATTTACTGTGAAATTTAATAAATTTAATAATATGAAATTTAATAAATTTAATAATATGAAATTTAATAATGTGAAGTCAGAATTGTAAGGTATAATAATTTTTATTTCAGTGTATGTTACGTAGTTATAGAATAAACGTAATTATATATAAAGGAATCGATTGAATAATTTTTGAGCTTTAAAGCTTTTAGGAATATTTTTTGAAAAATTTTTATTTCCTGAGAAACAATACAACCGATTCCGTTCAAATTATGGATTTATCCATTTAAGATTATATAAATTTGAAGGATGTAACAATTTTTATTATCTATTATACTTTACATATTTATATTATATATTATATTATATATTATTCCTTATGTTATATAATGTGCCTTAATATACAAACTTTTTATTAAATTGAATAATAAGAAATAAGAAATATTTATAAAATACAATTTTTTTGCATAGAATTATCATTCACTAATATAGTTTTTATTATTTATCTATATTTTTCTTCTAATTTGCTTTAGTAGTTCATCAGATTTGGTGAAATACGCTCAAATAAGAAAATAGAAATTAGGGGTCAACTATTTCCTGACTAAACTCTTAAGAATTTGAATCACATTTACCAGCTTACAGCCCTTCCCTCCCGTATTTTTGAGGGTCGAAAATCTGAATTTGAAAAAAGGCATGTTTATTCAGAAAAAATAGTCAGTTTTTGTGTTTGATTTCGCAGGATAAAGATTGTTTGCAAGTTTAAGGTAAGACCCTCAGACCATTAAGATTGAGTGTTAATGCACGAAGATTCTATTATTAGATCGAAATTCATTTAGATGTTCCATTTTGTGCACTAAGCACGTTTCTTAATACTATTAACCCTCCACTATATTACTGCAATTTAATACAGTATAAACAATGCTTGGATTTACTTGTATGAGTAGGATGATGATTCATTTCCGATGATCCCGGTATGTTCTTGTTCCAGAGCACTTTGGCAATCTGATAGTAGGCTACAATCATCAGCACGAATGGTGCAACATACAAGAACAGCAACAGAAAGAGCTGATATATTCTGGTACTGCTCTCACTCCATGTGTATGTGCAGTCTGTCAAATATATTGTCTCCAAAGGTATTGGATGTCTTTTTGTATCCAGAACTATGGCTTCTGGAGACGCCACCAGGAATGAGACTAACCAGATGAGGAAGATGTGTGTTTTGGCACGTGCTGCTGTGCTTTTAAAGCTCAGGGGGTGACAAATGGCGTACCATCGATCAATGGAAATGAAGGTTAAAGTCAGCACAGACACACTAACTGAAACACTCTGCAAAAAAAAAACACATTATTTGAAGTCACAGTTTATTTCATCAGAAACACTTTCAGTTTTATATATACAAATAGTACACGCACTCTTATATCGAGAAAATATATGGCGAAGGGCAACAGTTTCAATTTTATGTGTAAAAACAAAGGGGTGATAAAAAATAATTATTTAAATTTTATTCATCTATCTTAGGCCGGGATAACCTGGTCGGTAGGGCACTGGGCCTATGTCCGAGAGTTCGTGGATTCGAACCCAGTCGGCCGAAGACTCCCCGTGTAGTAAAGTGACTGATGCACGTTAAATCTGTCGAGTCGCAAAAGTCCTCCATGTTCCCATAAGAAATCAAAACCTCTGGGGGTACTGGATTGGAGATCGATCGTTCTCTGATTCAGGTCAAAATTACGATCTGGGNCCGGTAAACCCTACACTGATGTTTTTTTAAGGTTACGTGCCACTGCACGGTATACATTTGCCCGGTATACCCTATACTGATGTTTTTTAAGGTCAAGTGCCATTGCCCGGTATATATTTGTCCGATACTCCAAACACTGATGTTTCTCCTAATCTATCGTCAGTAAGTATTAAAATATAGAATAAATATAAATATATCAAATAAATATAATAATATTAACGAATAAATTAATATAAAATTAGATATAACAAATATTTCGGACATTCACCAAAGCGACTATGTGATTGTTGACATTCACCGGTGAGAGTCAGAAATAAGGGTATTTAGCAAATATTTCGGACATAAATCAAGCGACTACGTGAATGTTGACATTCACCGGTGAACGTCGACATTCTCCAGATTTCGGTGTTTCATCGTAACATATATACAAATAGTACACGTACTTATATATCGAGAAATATATGGTGAGTGGCAACAGTTTCAATTTTATGTGTAAAAATAGAAAGGCGATGAAAAATAATTATTTAAATTTTATTCATCTATCTGGACAAGATTAATTGGAATTTAAAGGGTAACAAATTACGCTTCCTTTTTTTTTTTGAGCTTATTTCGAAAAATGGTAATTCTTCAAGGGTGAACAACACAGTAAAATTATTTTCAAAGAATGAAAAAAAAAATATAGCATAATTTGATAGATAATCCTCTTATGATTATTTTATCAAGATATTGATCTGCTTTTCGTGAAAATGTAAAAGTCACAGAATAATACAACGACACGGTTGTGTGACGCGGGACGAGTGTGACATGTATGAATAAATGAACATGTGTGCTCACTCCTATCAAACCATTTTAGGAACGTTCTATTATTTCAAATATTTTATTGAAATAATTTGCTTAAATTATGTAAGAAAAAGAATTAATGGTATTTTCAATAAAATTAGTTAAAATTGTAACTTATTTAGCTGTTATACTTCAAACTTTGATTAATGTTTGCAATAAATATAATTTGCGTTGCAAGTAGGAATTTTTTATTGGATAGACTGGTTTTGAGTAATCCGTGTAAATGTAACTTTTTTGTAATTTTTTGAATTTTTTTTAAAATTCCGCCCTTTTGTGAAAAAAATTATTTTTTCCTATGTGTTACGAAAACTAAATTCATGTTGTTAAAAACAATCAAAACGGAATCAAATTTGGAGGATTGTTTCAACTTTTGAATACAGCAATTTATGGATAATTTAAAAATAAATCATAAATATAGTATTATATAAGCTCTAATGTTTTACTTTTGTAATTGCATAATGATAAAATGTACAATAAGATAAATTATTTATCACAATCGGTGCAAATTCATTAAAAAAATCATTTTTTTACCAATGACTTGTTCCCCCTTAAACATTTGATGTTAAAACAGTGATAAATGGCGTTTAATTTTTCTGTCCCAATTTCAAAAAAAGTGCATTTGAAGTTTAAAAGGTAACAAATGGTATTTTTTTCTGGGCTAATTTAAAAAAAAAAAGATAATCCATTTATACTTAGGATGTTTAAAATGTGACGAATGAAATTTTTATTTTCGTTATCCGGAAAGTATTAATTCATCCCTGTGTTTATATTCAAAGGACCAAAAGTGGAATATTAACTTTTATTTTCAAGTGCCCAACAAAAAAGTATATGCTAATCAGTGTTTTTCATTTGGTATTCAAAGATTGACAAACGACGCTATGGACCTCACATTCATTTCGCAAGCTAAAAATGTGAGACAGTTCGGGAGAAAATTATACACAGAGTTTGTTGATTAATGATATAAATTGAAACGAACAAAAATATCTTTGTAAGTAATCGGTTTTGTTTGATTTCATGAAAATTGTTTGACAATAAGCAACTATCATCAAAAACAGGCCCTCACAGAAACCACTCATCGGAAGAACATTGGGTACTCAGTTATAAAAGGGTGAATTAATGACAATATAAAAGGTGTTTATCTTTGTTTTCCACTGATATGACATATAGATCCATGACATCGCCATGGATCTTATCTTTCAACAATGGTACTGTAAAATAACTGCTTACACAGCAGACGTTCAAAGGTATGTTTATGGCAGGAGTTTCATAGTTAAAACAGGAGTATCCTTTTATGTTAAATGCGACTCTTCCCCACCTTTCTAATTTTATGGTTCGTTTATAATTGATTACAGAAGTAGAAATGAATTTCAAGTATGCTCATTTATCATTTCGTAATTGGGAGAAAGGAACAAAGAATTTAGAAACAATGTACTTTCGGTATTATCCAAGCCATTATGGGGCATTTTATAACAGTTCACGGAATGGTCACAGTTAAGAATTAAATTGATCACAATGCAAAAGATCTGTCGCTATTAACTCTTTGAGTGCATGATTTATTTATTTCACAGTAACATTTTCTTAAATTTTTGTAAACTTAAATTGGTAAAAAGGTTTGGAAGATGGCTACGGAATATTTTGAAAATGCTTCCATTTGGTAGTGAAATTTAAATACATTTTCTGAGGGGGGTGGGGCTAATAAAACAAGCTAGTAAAACAAATGTTTAGTAGGCTCCAAGAGTAGAGTGGTCGGGTCGTACAGTTGTAGAAAGTAAAAAAGAAAAAAAGAAGAAAGGAAAAAAAAAAACAGGCTAACATGCTATTTTAAATTATATTTTCTAAACATTATCAATATAGGGGATTGCGAGAGCATTGATTAACTATCTAAGGTTAAAATTTCGTTTTTCAAAATGTTGGAGTCTGAATGCCAAAATTGGGTAAAGAATAATAAATATATTTCAATAAAATTAAATTTTATTTTAAAACTGTATATTTAATATTGATAGGTAACTATTATGCTTATATTATCAAAAACTCATCATGGCGATTAACTGAAAAAAAGTTAATTTTTTTTATGATTATTAAATTCTTTTATACAAATATATATACAAAAAATGTATCATATATTCAAATAATTTTAATAATTTTCTATAACTAAAAGGTTTTTAACATCAAAACGAGTCTTAACGCTTTTTTTTAAGAATTAATAAGTATTACTCTGATTAGAGATAATCGGATTACTAGTGGATAATAATCACTTGAACAAATCTTCAATGTTAAATTTTGAACCTTTTCTGAAACGATTTGCTGGATTATTTGCTTCAAAATCTTTTCAAGATTCAAAGTTTTCGTTGGAATTTCAAAGTTTTGAAAACAGAATTTCAAAGTTTTGGCACAGTTTTGCGAATTAACAATTTGCAAACACTTGGAGACATATAATACCATGGGTATAGTTTAACAAAATGGTTTCATTACATTTCTAACTTTCTCATATCAAACTTTTTTTTAAAATTATTCAAATGATAACTAAATATATCTCACTCGTAATTGCACAAACCCACACACATTATGCTTTTAATTGATTGTTACCATTGATCTCCAAGCAACTAATCTTTTTAATTAAAACAGCTATTACTTTTGGAAACGTTGTTTTGATAGTGTTGTTTTTATGAGCATAAAAGCATAGAAATTCTAAGAAAAAAAATTTGATTATGTTTGCTTTATATTTGATTATTTTTAATGAAAATATTAAAAAAAAGTCACATTTAAATTTTTGAATAATTTCTACGTTAAAAATTAAGAAAAATGAATTAGAAAAAAATCATCAATAAAAACAATAGAGTCAATTTTGTAACTGTTTTTTATTTTTACTGCTTCGGCGTGAATCATTCATTAGTTGTCTTACAATGAACAAGGGGAAACATGAGGAACATCTCTTCGCAATCCATAATGAAGTTGTAAATTTATATTCAATTCAATTTTGCATAAAGGCTTTTAACTAATGTAGTATGATAATTATTTATAGAATCAATGCAGGATAATGATTTCTAAAAACACAAACAATTAAATAACAATAATGAAGGTTTAATTATTTCAGAAGCGTCACCAGGCAAAAATGTATAATAAAAAGTTACATTCAAGATGAGGAGATTTCTAACCATTATGTACGTCTAAAAACATAATACTAATTAGAATATTGTTATTACGAATTATTTCATATTATTTTTCATATTTTTATCAACTAAAAAATATCAATGGTTATTACTTGTGAGCGATTTAATTTTTGGGGCTTCGTTCAGCGTTTCTCAATCTCCCATCCCTGTAGGTTGTCGCAATCAGTTTTAATTTCATATATTTACAAAAGGTTTATTCGCTATCGGGCTGAGGTGGCACATGGGAAAGAATGTACGCCTTACAATGAAGTGACCCATGTTCGTATCTCAGTGCTAGCTGGTTGTTACGAATTCTGATGCCTGCTGGTAGCGACTTAGACCTAAAATATCATCAGTGGTAAATGGAACAAGGGTTAAAATTCCTGGCCGTCGGACCAACTGTGGGAAGTTTTCGAGGTTTTCCTCTCATTGTAACGCAAAGATAACATATGAGTTCAAGTTAATATATGTTTTGAAATTTGTGGAAAAGAATACTTCAGAATTCCTTTACTCTTTATTGATTTTATTTTTAAGAAAGTTACTAAAATATTACTTTGTAATATAATTGCACCGTTAACGTTATTAAAAGATGTTGAAATGTAGTACAGGACTAGCAAGGAAAAAACTCTTAGCATATATAAACACAANATATATATAAGGAGATATTTTGTCATATTAGCGTAACTATTTATGCATATGACATTGTTTTATAAAAGAAGAAAGTATTGTTTCTATTGGTATTACTGTGCAAACGTGAATATGCAAATGATATGATGTCTCGCCGATGGGAATTTTATATGCACTGGCAACCCGAAACTGTTCCACTTGTGTTTTCTTCGTTTATTGAACTTTGTCATTGCGCTTCTTGATCATAAGCAATCGTCGTCTTTCTTGATGTTTTTAATTTCTGATAAATACATTTTACTAAACTCTGTGTTCAGTTAAATCTGCTCTTACAGTTCCCTGTATTTTTTTTACGCTTAATTGAATAAGACTAAACACAGCCAATAAATCTTGTTTAAAAACTGTTAAGATTTTTAAGTATATAAAGTATTGTTTTTGACAGCGTAAAACACTAAATTACGAACAACATTTTGTATTATAAATAAAAGTATATAGGTTGATTCACCTATATTCCTTTTTACCTGCTCTATCAACTTTTGACCATTTACTATGAAGAGATTACATAAAAGTTTGCTGCATATTTAAACTTTTTTTTTATATCCTGGTTTCGACAATTTTTTTTATCTATCTTTACTTATTATAAGTTATATTCTAAAAAATTTTATTTACAAATACTATTTAGAACAAATAGCACAAAAATGTCCTGCAAAAAATACTTCCTTAAAAGCATTCATTATATGCTTTAAAACACAGTATACATTTTATATAACTTGCAATTGTAAGTTTTTACGACTATCATTAAAAAAATAATAAATAATTATTAAAAATTACTTTTTTGCATGGAATTATTTTTGAATAAATGTATTTTAAAGCTGTGAGAAAGAAGTTTTCAATTCGCTTAAGAAATTCTTGAGATATGGGGACACACGCAAAAAGTAAAATTAACATTAAGGGATCCAAACTTTCGATAGCTCTTCTGGCCAAGTTATTGGGACCATATTTCCCAGACTGCGGCTGCCCCCTATATTTCGGGGATAAGAAATCCAAATCCATTGAAAAAAATATTTTATTCAAAGAAATTTTGTTTTCTTGACCGCTTCCGTAACTTAAATTATTGTCTGTGTGAACTAATTAGCATATTTGAGATTTAGGTTTCAATCCTAACACGTTAAAATCCGACTATAAGATCAAAAGTTATTCAGAGAGATTCATTTTTTTGGTGCACTATGGATAAATTATTATAAACGAATGCTAAGAGAAATTTCGCCAAAAGCTCGATAAATACTACTGTTGGTAAAATCATATTTAATATAGTTGTAAAAAAGTTAACTTCAATAAGAATTTTCGCTAGACTTCTATATCAGATGATACATTTTTATTGGAAAAAAAAATCTTGTGAAATGCGGAATTATGCCGGAATTTTTTAATTTATTTCGCAAAACAATAGCATTCACTCTAATTTTATAGTCGAATATTTTAAAATAAGCCTAATAAAACGCTAATATTTTATTTTCCGATTGAAAATTGTCTTTCACAGCCAACATTGCTCTTCATCTGCTGAACGAATTAAACTAGACAACGTGTTCAAGGTAATAATTAAAGTTTTTAAAAAATTTTAACTTTATGACAGCTTTTAAAATTGACAAAATAGATTTTATATCTGATTTCAGAACATAAAAATCTATCTGTTAAAAACTCTGTCCGATTGCCGATTGGCATTTTGTGCACCTTTCCTGTGAGATTTATTTTTTTATTTTTTTTTCGCTTAGAATGAATAAATAAACAGTTGTCAAACATTTCGTATTGTTAGTTTGAATCGATACCTAACCTTCAAAACCTTTAAAAAAAAGCCTTCTTCAAAACCTTTTTTCCTAACCTACAAAATCAAAAGCCAATATACAAACTTAATTTAAAATTGTTTTAAAACTTCACATGTACTTTTTAAAACAAATATAGTGATTTAAAAACAAAAATATACACAATCTACGAAAAAAAAATATTTCTTTAAAATTTATAACTATTTCTTACGAGATACTCACAACAAAAGAGTTTTATTAAATATTTTTCCCCTAAGTACCAAACATTTTTTTAAAAGAAAACATGTCATAAAAATAACAATTTTAAGAAAGACATTTATTGTAATGAAGTTTTCCTGGCATAATGATCACCAGGATGGAAAGCTAATCCAAACTGAAAGGAACACGGAATTTTCTTTTTCAGATTTCCAAACAACAAAAGATGTTATTTCGTTTTCGGATTTCATATAAAAGATTGTCCATCAAATAAGTTGCTTAATCAGATTACAAACAAATAAATGCAGTGGAAGGAATCGGAGGTTCCTTTTTTGTTTCAGTCCCAAATTGATTAATAAATAAACAGTTGCTAAACTTTCTGTATTAGATTTTGTTTTCTCAAATATATGATATGGAAGCATAATCTACGGTGTAATAAATTAATTTTTTTTGTTCGCAAATCGCAGCGTAACAAATGATTATTCTGGAGGAGAAAGACAATAAAAATCTTTTATATAATTTAGGCGGAAGAAGTTTGTGATTTGGAAATAAGGATACCATTCTTCTAACATGAATTATGGTTAAGTGCATGTTATTATTGCTGCAGCCTCAATACTGTTTTAATTAATATCACTACCTCTGGGAGTATCGATCCAGGAGTTTCCTTGTCTTCTGGATTGGTTCAAAATTACAAGGCTACGGCGTTGAGCATTAGTAGTCGTAAACCCAAAAATTGGGTCGGCTGTTCAACGACGGTTATAAAATAAAATANAAAATACTGTTTTAATAGGCAGGGATAGCCTGGTCGGTCGGGCGTTGGGCCCATGTGCAAGAGTTCGTGGGTTTGATCCCAGCCGACCGAAGACTCTCCGTGTTGTAAACGGTGACTGATGCACGTTAAATCTGTCAAGTTGCAAAGTCCTCCATGTTCCCGTAACAAATCAATACCTTTGAGGGTACTGACCCAGGAGTTTCCTTGTCTTCTGGATTGGATTCAAAATTACAAGGCTACGGAGTTGAACATTACTAGTCGTAAACCCAAAAATTGGATCTGCTGTTAATATTATTGCATAATATTGCGGATATTGAACCGTCTTAAACTCTATTGATTGCAACATTGCGAATTGTAAACCTCAGAAATTTTGCACGAAATTTTCATGATATGCTCAAAGTATCAAGGTATTATGATAGTACAGTGTTCAGAAATTTATTTATAATACTTTAAATTTATTCTCCTAAAAAATCATTATTCATGTTTAGATACCTATTTTAATTTTTTTATAACCCATGTTGAGCAGTTGACCCAATTCTGAGTTCATGGCCATCAGTGTTCAACTTCGTAGCCTTGTAATTTTGAACGCAACCCAGATGACAGGGAAACTCAAGGATCGTTGATACATTGGGATAAACTAGCCTTCCTGGAGGACTTTTTGATCGAACTAACCCGCAATTGCGTAGCATGGAGAGTAAAACAACGAAAACCTTTCATGGCGAGTCCGACCGCCAAGGGATTCTAACTCATGATCCGTCTACTACTAAGGATATTTTACGTCTGCACTGTTGTCAGTGCGTACCAACAGCAGAATTCGTATCACCCAATAACCGCTGGGATTCGAACCCGGGTCAGCTCATTGGAAGGCGAATGATCTATCCTCTGATTCTTCGTGGTTGTTATATCTATTAATAAAAATTAAAATTAAAAGATTTTGATACTGTCTAGCGACCAGTCGTAGTATTTTTAGTAGTGGCAAGTTTCTAAGACACGCTGCCACTTTTTCAAAAATTGAAAATAGGATTTATATTTCTTTATTTCTATAAATATAGTTTATGTTTCCTTTGAAGCCTTTTTGAAAGTATACTAAACATTACAAGATACATTTCTAAAATCTTGAAAAAAGTTAAGAAACAATTGTACAATATTGTAATTTTCTGAATATTATAAAATATTCAAGGATTACATATTTATTAAAAAAAATAATAATAAAATGCACATGGGGTGCATTTTTAAAGAAAAAAGTTATGATCAGGTGGCAGCTGAAAAACAAGTTCTTTTATCGAATTTGTTTTGTATTTATTGGTTCCGTGGCCTGTAGAAACCATTAATTTTACTCTATAGCTTTTAATATTTAAATACGTTAAAGATATTAATATGCGTACCTTATTGTTTTTGCTAATTTAATCTGAATTTTCAGTATATGTAGTATATGATATGCAGTTCCAATAACACAACTTTAATATGAACTGTAATACCACAACATTTAGACAAAATGTCACATGAGGAAAAAAAATTCAAGTAAAATTACCATGCTGTATAATAATGACATTCCCAGTAAAAAAGAAAAAAGAAAAACCATAATTCTAGTTGCTAAAATCAAAATATACGTTATTTAAACCTTTCATTTGTTAATTATTTGGTCGGTATGGTAACAATTTATCAGAAAGTCTGGTTTTCAAAATTATAGTCCAAGGTCAAGAAAACTGAGATGGGCACAGTAGGCCTTGGCCCCATATGGGCTGTCACGCCACTGAGTTTAGTTTAGTTAACTTAAAATAAATTTTCATGGTAAGTGAAATAGTAAAGTAATGTTTTTTAAATATACTTACATAAAGTACATAACTACATATTTACGTAGATAACATACTTGCATGCTTACCTAACATACTTACATAACCTACAGTATATTTACTTGAAGTTTTACATAAATTATTATTTCTTTCTTAAATTTTAAGGCTTAAGTTGAAATTAACTTTTTTTTTTGGGCACTTACAATGAAAACTGAAAGTGAAACATAAAATATTAACATGACACATAAAATTAATTAAACTAAAAAACACACATAAAAATGTTTTGCAAAAAATCAAAATCATTTCCTTTCTAAAATGTTATGAGCGGACTGCTCCGTAAACCAAAATATATTTATGCAAGATCGATTACCAATTTGAAATTACGCTATGAGAGATGATCTTGGCATGGACCTCTAAACTGCTCATTCATATTTCAGGCATCCTTAAATGCTAAATTGACAGTAGAATTTAGAAGGTTTAATTTTTAAATATTTGATCTTGTTTCGAGTTTCCAGTGCGTGTGACCAGAGAAAAACGGTTATAAATATTAAACGCTTGCACGGAATGAAAAAAATTTTGTTTATTATTATTCTTTAATGATTGAAGTACTAAAGCAAGATGTATCAAGTTAATAACAATTCTGCATAATTTTCCGAACAATTCTGCATGATTTTTTTGTTTGCAATTGCAAAATTTGCGCATCAACCTTAGCACAGGAAAGAAAGTGGTAAGACGGACATTTATAATAATATTTGCAATATAAAAAGTAAATGGGCAATTGCAATTTATTTTTTATAAAAATGCAAGTAAAGAACACAAGACGAGGAGATTGTATGAATTTGCTGTTTACCCAGTAGAACTAAGCTTGTAAACTTATAAAAATTTCACATGACTCATGCCAGCGAGAGCAAGATATGAAAAACTATTTTCTTTACTGAATCTATACCTCGTTTCCTACCATGTTTCTGACTCTATAGGAACGCCAACAATCTTGATAAATTTTACCGAAGCGCTTTGGTAACGATTTTTGTAAAATTAATAATTAAATATGGTCTTTTAATATGTGATGAAATTTTGAAAATATGGTTAAGTTCAGTAATTTTATCATGATAGCATATGGAATTTTATTCGGTTAAATTTAATTTTCAGTTTTGTATTTTCTTCTAAATGTGTGATAATAAGAGTTTTAATATTTAAAACTAGAATTTCTGATAAGACATTATCACAAGAATGGCAAAACTACCAAAAGAATGGTTTAAATACCGCTTATTTTGGTTTTATTAACAAGAATTAAGGTATCCAAAAATGTCAGTATGTTAATATTAGTAAAAAACTTTTCTGTGTACACTTTGCTAGTGTAACTTCTGTTAGTTAAATTTTTAACTATACCAATTTATCGACAGTGATGCTAAATAACACACCTACTGGGGTGTTAAAAGTTGAAAGTTAGTTATTCTTAAGCTAATCATAAAATTTGGCTCATCAATTCTTTCCAATTTTTTCAGTAGTTTAATTATTAGTATAGGCAGTAGTAGTATATGCAACCCTGAGGACCCTATATATCTCAGAGGATTATCCGACGACACTTTTCCAATTCTCTTCTCTATTTCGATCCTCTGCGGAATTTTTCCGGTATGGAATTTGTTTCCAGTCTTTATACGATAGCTATTGGTACTTGAGGCTGTAATATCACTAATGATTTTTGTACAAAAAACCTACTCTTTATTTACACTAACATAGCATCCTTTATAAAACTATCATTAATTTTTAATAATTTATAGTAAAACACAGCTTGTTGAAATTATTTAACTTAGAAAATATGATATGGCTCTTTAGTTTGTATGAATATTTAATATTCAGTTTCCATTTGTAAGCTAAAGATAAGTTTTTTAATAGCAAGGGAAAACAAAATTTTGCCTGTGTAATGTGTAGTTTGAAGTACTTCTTTGAAAAAAGAAGGAAAACTATCGAATATCCATAGTCATAAGCAAAGAGAAAAATGCCCGTTGTTCATTATGGTTAAAAAAAAATAGTTTTCCTAAATTGAAAAGTTAGGTAATAAAAATAACTCCAATCAACTCCTCAAACTCCATTGCTTCACTATAAAAAATTTCGGATCAAATTTCCAGCGGTCACTTTCTACCGGAACATATTGCGGAACAAAAAGTCTGATATACCGTTATTTTTATAATAATAATTACCGTAAAATCATTGTTTCACTCTATTGAAATCAAAATTACTGTAACAATTACGGTAAAATAGATTTTACGATAAAATATACTTTAGGGATGATAGACCCAATGTGCCGGTACTTTATACCATAATTTGATACGGAATTTTTTACAGTGTAGGCAATCCAGAGTTCGATTCTGTAGTGAAAACTACCCGACCATCGTTCCTTGCATGTGAAACTTTATTGCCATTGAAGAAACGTCCGAAAATATTTTGCTCGTTGATAGTTTTGTTATTTTACAATAGACAGGTAAACAATATCAACTAACTTTCATATATTATTATAATATTATAACGGTCGTAGAAGAACAGGCCCAATTTTTAGGCTTACGACTACTAATAATTATCTTAACCCCGCCCCGCCCCCGTAAGGGGGCATCTGGGGACACTCCGAAAGTTCGAAGTGTGCACAACAGTTCAATCAAATAAGCAAACATATTCAAAATTTTCAAATTAGAGTTTTAACAAATGGGTAGAATATTAAATATGAAATCTAGAAAACAGCTTTACTTAGAAATGAACTAAATACAAACAAAAATTACACTAATGTTCAACTACGTAGTCTTGTAATTTTGAACAAAATCCAGAAGGCAAGAGAGCTCCTGGATCAAGTAATGAGAGAAATTTGCCTTCTTGGATAACTTTTTTATGGAGCTGACCCGCAGTTGCGTTACACGGAGAGGAAGACCATGAGAACGTCCCACGGTTAGCCTGACGGCGAAGGGACTCTAACCCATGATCCGTCTACCACTGGGGATATTTCTTGTCACTACTGTGGTCGGTGCAAGCCGGATGTGGAATTCGTATCGACCATCTATCACCGGGATTCGAACCCGGTTCATCTCATTGGAAGGCGAACTCTCTATCCCCTAAGCCACTACGGCTCAACTTTTTATTATTAACAAAAGAAACGTCTACTAAATATTAGAAAAAAATGTAACAGAAATTACTCACCTGCAAATATAATACAAGTTTACAAGTAACGCTGCCAAAGAACCAGGTTTCTGTTACATCCCAAAGAACAGTCGGTGGGAGGCAGACTAGTATCACCATAAAATCCGCTAAAGCTAAATTTACAATAAAGTAGTTGGTTACTGTCCTCATGGTATGGTTCTTGTAAACAGATACGCATACCAGGGTGTTACCAACTAGTCCCACAATGAACACAATTACGTGCAATGCTATGAGAACCCATTCAGCTGGCGTTGGATAGATGTAATCTTCTATCATTGCCATGTATTCATCGTCTGAGACACAGTACTCGTTGGTGCAGGCCACCGAATCATTTTCCCGGAAGGAGACATTCGAATTTTCTGGAGATTCATAGGTCATGTCCAGAATCTCATACGTAGGAGAGGATGCTTGATTGAGATCGTGCATGACGTATCCTGAAAAAGTTTTGACGAAATTAATTATATATTAATTATATAGTTGGAAATTAATTATATATAATAATTATATAGTTGGAAATTAATTATATATTAATTATATAGTTGGAAATTGAGTATATATTAATTATATAATTGGAATGATAGTAATTTTAGAAAAATTACTTTAAGAATATTGAATAAAATACTTATTAAATTTATATTGATACGCTTTCGTAACCTATTTTTATTTCACACAAAAAGATTTTTATTTAATTTAAATAAGCAATGGATTAAGATATTATATATTAAACAAATTTGGGGCTACATATTCTTCTCCGTGAACTTGTAACCACTCATTTAACCTTGAAGACATGAACGCTTATGGTAAAGTATTAGTTTAAATATACCTACGTGAAACGCTATTCCATTAAGCTGTAACGCATAGAGAGAGAAAAAAATTTCTGGTTAATTGTCATTACTCTATTTTACGGTTATGGCTTTTCTGGTAAAAGAAAAATTATAATTCATCAAATAAAACCAAAATATATGGTATTTAAACCATTTATTTGGTACTTTTTTCAGCTCATATGGTCGGTTTGCCGTGAGATTTGTCTTTCAATATTCTGATTCGTATTACCACACATTTAGTAAGAAAAGACAAAACTGAGAAGAATATTTAACCAAATAAATGGTTTTTGTGCCATGTTCTAGTAAAGTGATAAAATCCCCAAATTTTATCACATATTATAAAACCATATTTTATTGTTTATTTCATAAAAATCAATACCAAAGCGCTTTGGTGAAAAATACCTCAGTAACTTTTTGGTGTTCCCATAAAATCAGAAAAAAGGTTACATTTTAGTGTATTCTGGTAATTTGGACCATATTGTTTTCTCAGTAAATAAGCGAGTGACAACGATCTTATATAATTAATAGATTTGGAGCTACGTATTTATTTCCTTAACTTTGTAACTATACTCATTTAACTTTGTAGACAAGAATGCTAATCTCACTGCATTAGTTTAAATACACCTACGTAGAATGCTATACCAGTCTAGGATTTGAATTTAATCACAGAAAACTTATAATTTAATGCAAAATAAGCAGGGATTTCACGGATTTCATGTTTAAAAAAAATTCTAAGCAAAATGAAAAGCAAACACTAAATGAGACATAGCCCATTGTAATTAATTTATTCAAAAACCAGTTTTAAACTTTAAATAAATTTCTGCATGAGATGAACACGAAGAATGAACATAAAGGAGCATGAAAATCACTTAGATGTTTCAGTAATTGTAGACCACCTTGCAGCATTTGGTGTTACAAATAATATTTCAAAGGCAGTATCTTCGCTATTTTAATTAACAGTATTTAAATTCAAATTCTTTACGTTTGCGTTTTGAAGTAATATTTTTTTTCTTTCAAAATTTGAAGTGCATGTTTTAAATACACACCTATGATATCTAAAACATAACATAATTAGATATTTAATTAATTGCATTATAAAATACTTGGCTGCAACATAAACCTTTGGCAATTACATTTCTGAGGCATACAAGATATTAAATTAGAAACTATCTTAAATGTCGTTTAGATAATGCAATGACGCCAAATTTAATTAACATTCCATTAAATTTATTCGCCTTAATGTAGATTAACTCATTATTTTTCTTCTTTATAATATTTATAGAATTACGCAATACTTAAATATTTCTTCTTATTTAATTTTTTCTGGCAATACCAAGAAAATTCTATTAAATTACTTCCGCGAAATAAACTAACATTAAATTCACTTCCCCTTTAAATATACGAATGTCTGCAAACTAATAAATCTAAATATGGTCACTCACGCTAAGAAAATGCATTCCTGTTCATTGAAAAGTAAAATTTCTTCTATAATTTCCTGTTCTAAAAGGTCGTTCATGTCTAAGCAGAGAATTATGCCAGAGTCTTGGATCTTAACATGTATTTGTGCTCTAATCTGCCTAAGTAGTTCGACAAAAATAACGTAGGAGATGTAATCCGAAGTATTACGTCCTTTTTTTTTCTTTCTCTTTTCTTTACCAAAACTCAAATAATTTTCTTTTGCGTATTCTCAAGTAAGATTAATCTTCTATCTTTATTAAAAAAATTATTAGTTTATTATTGTTTTTGAGTTTTAGTGATTTGGAAGAAAATTATGAGAAAAGTTAAAATGCGAAAATGCAAATTTTTTTTTTGTTATCAGTTGGGCATTTTATGTGTATAAATGTTTAATTAAAGAAAAGTATATATTACATGGGGAAAAATTCCGATAAAATTACCATGCTGTTTGATTATTTCACTAACCAGAATTATGTGTATAAAAAACCAACAATTCTGGTTCATAAGAAAATATGCGGTTTTTAAGCCATTCAATTTATATTTTTTCTGTTTATATGGTAATGGTTTACTGGAAATTTCGGTTTTTAAAATTATAGATTTTATTTCCAAATATTTAGTAAAAAAAGAAAGAACTTAAAAGTAAATTTAACCAATCTCTTTCACTTCACAATTACCAAATTTCATCAAATGTTATAAAACCATATTTTACTGTTAATTTTCCAAAATCATTAAAGCCCATCGATAAAAATTTGCTGAGCTTTTTGGTGCTTTCATGGACCCAGAAGCATTATAAATGTAGCCATATTCTGGCATTTCTTACCATACTTTTTCCTCAATGTAGACAAGCGATTGTCAAACTTTTGAGTGTCTCTCGGAGAATACCAGAAAATATTTAGTTCTAGGGACCAGCTCCTCAGTTATCAACAAGATATCCATGGTGTCAAGTTCTCAAATAACAAAACTCAATAAAATTTTTATACAACATGAGGACCATAGATGCCAAAGAATAATCAAGTGAGAATAATGACTAATTGATTTTCAGTTATCAACAAGATATTCATGGTGTCAAGTTCTCAAATGACAAACCTCAATAAAATTTTTATATAATATGAGGACCATAGATGCGAAAGAATAATCTAATGAGCATAATGATTAATTGATTTTCAGTTATCAGCAAGACATTCATGGTGTCAAGTTCTCAAATGACAAGACTCAGTAAAATTCTTAAATAATATGAGGACCATAGCTGCAAAAGAATAATCAAATGAGAATAATGATTAATTGAATTGATTTTACTTAATAATTGCAATAAAAGTTATAATTATTCAATTAGTGTAACATCACATCAGCGGGATGGCGAGAAATTCGCCTGACACTATTAAAGTAACAATCAAAACTAACAATATCTTCGCTGATGCAAACAATTTTTACACCCATTCCCTACTAGTGGTCCACGTGGTATTAGTAGTCTTGGTAACTGCTGTAGTTGTTGACGTATGCCTGTTTAGGCAAAGGGGGTGCGATTGTTCTTGTTTTCCAGTGGCGCCATCTATAGCCAAGAATTCGACTTCTGCCACACCATACGTCTCACCCGTTTATAGGGAGAACCCATTCATACATCCATTCATTCATCCACAGATCGTAATTTTGACCTGAATCAGAGAACGAGCGATCTCCAATCCAGTACCCCCAGAGGTATTGATTCGTTATGGGAACATGGAGGACTTTTGCGACTCGAGAGATTTAACGTGCATCAGTCACTTTACTACGTGGGGAGTCTTCGGCCGGTGGGGTTCGAACCCACGAACTCTTGGACATGGGCCCAACGCCCTACCGACCAGGCTATCCCGGGCTTTGATAACCGCTCTACTAGACTAATGAGAGAAAAAAACTGGTAGGTGGAAGACTATTGCAAAGAGTAATTTCAAGAAAAGAAAATTTTAAGATTGCTGCGTTCTAATGATAAAATACTGAAAATTTATATCTTCGTATTTTTTCTAAAATTTATGCATTTGCTTCAAATTTTAAACAAATTACCTCGATTTTGTTATAAGAAAATTTGCAACTGATTTTCTAACGAGATTGTGCTATAGCATGTTAATTGTTCACTGTGTATAAAACAAGGAAGTAAAGAAACACTAAAATAAGAAGCTTTAAGTTAGATAACAGATAATAATAAATAGACTAGCATTAAAGTTGAAATAAAATGTGAGACGAATCGGAAAAGTAGAGAAAAAAAAAGATTACAAAAAGATAAGAGTAAAGTGAGAAAAGTAAAGTTATTTACTTGAATAGAAGTAATATCTTAAATCTTCCCTGAAAGCAAAAGAAAATCATTTTAAATCTCGATTAGAAAAGAAAAACTCAGTTTTTGGTAATGCATTTGAAAGAAGTTTATAAATGACAAAGCCGTTTACATTGCGTTTACGAGGAAAGCTATACCACGCATAAAATGTTATCATATTTAAAATGTCGTAGATAATTTTTTTAAATCTGGACATAGTTCGAAACGCGTGTTTACTGAAATGGACAAAGCTCAAAATGCGTATTCACGAAAATGAAAAAAACTCGAAATAAGTGCTTACGGAAATCAAATGCGTGGTTTCAAAAATGAACGCAATTCTTAATTCATTTTAATAAAAACGGACATAGCTCAAAATGCGTGTTCGCGAAAACGGATAAAGCAAAAAATGCGCCTTTTCAGTTTTGACAACTAAACAGAATACTAGTTTCAACAGCGTTTATCAACTGAACGAAGAATTGCATGTTTACTTTTCCTTTACTTATTTAAACACTAATCGTAATCATTACTGGGCAAAGTTCCAAACTTCGGAGTCGGGGTGACTAAGTATATTACAGATGTATTTTTTCGGGTGATGTCTTCATATTCGGAATTCTAAACAATAAAGCGAATTTTAAATCTTTAAATTCCTTAATCTTAGTTTACAACCCCACTATTATAAATTTATAGCACCTGCAGCAACCTTGCAAAAGGGAATGTAGTCTTTTAATAAGACACATTTAGTAAAATATATATACCAATGATTTCGCACATTACGAAATTACTTGGATTCATTACCTTATAATTTTTTTTAAAAAAATGTTCAAAAAAGATGCACATATGCATTTTCAGCGCCGTCCGTTTTTATAAACACGCATTTTGAGCTTTCTAAGTTTTCCTAAACGCGCATTTTTCGCACCGTCTATTTTCCTAAGCAAGCGTTTAGAGATATGTCCAGATTTAAAAGCTCACCAACATTTTTGTTTCATTAAAACAAAACAGTCTTACGAAACGACACTTAGGAAAAACTAGATGTGAGGATGTACCTTTATGGTAAAAAATATAAATAAGTGTAAAAAAAGTAATGAAAAGTTACATAAAAGTAAGAACTGCAAGGAAAGAAACAGAAAAAATTATTAAATAACAGAAAATTAGAGAAATAACACTAGAATTAGAGAAATAACACTAAAATTAGAGACATAACACTAAAATAAAAAAAAAATCTTAAGTCAAACTAGACTTTGAAAAGTAAAATAACGTTAAAGTAAGGAAAAAAACAAAATAATTGAAACTAAGAAAAAAGTTAAAAACAAAGTAGGATAACGTTCTTGAGAGCAATCCACAAAAATTTAATCGACAGTAAAACACGAAAAGCTAAGTAACAGTAAAATAAGAACCATTTAGCGAGAAAAGTTAGCAAACATTGTTTTATTTATTTACTTGCCGCCTAAGGCGGCCAGCTGTCCGCCACGCTAAAGGTTTCCACAAATAAAGTTTTTTAAAACATAGCAGGAAATCTGAAGATTAGTGGACAATTAAAGTGTTTCTGTCCTGCAATTTTGTCTTCATATCCAGTTCTGCTGCAGATGTGTTATAGCTCTTGAGGATGTTTGAAGATGTAACTTTGCTATGGTAACCTAACCTATAATATAACTATCAGGTGGAGACTTGTTTTTTTTTCTTAAAAAAAGGCCTCAGAAATTGTAAAAGCATACAAAAGTTGCTTTAAATACATGAAAAGAACACGAAAACGAATAAATTTTTTATGGTATCAATTTCTATTTCTATATAATTTTTTATGGTATCAAATTCTATTTCTATATCTGTTACGTCAAGCACTCAGGTATTATAATTTGATCTAGTTGTGCTTGTATAATTTTGATCTAGTTGCGCTTTCTACGTCATTTTGTTAACATCGTTTGGTTTGTTATTTAACATCGTTTGGTTTGTTATTTCTAAGTTAACTTTCAAAAAATTGGCTGGCATCAGCATTTTTATTCTTTAAGTTGTTTATTTTTTCTTTTGGAATTCGTTCCTTTTTAGCGAAATGTTTTTCAACCTAATCGAATTCTTTGCCGACTGTTCTCTGTATATATAAAGAAAATAAAGTAAATATTTTTAAAGTGTTGTGAAAAGAATTTTTAGTTGTACAAAGTACTACAATATCGCTACAAAAATTATCGTCTTCGCTTAAAAAAAAAAAAATAGAGCGTGGAAAGAAGAAGAAAAACTTATTATAACAATTATGAACAGCGACAAATATATCAAAGCGAAGCGTTCTATTTACGTATCGAATATGTTGCCACATTTTTAATACAAAAGTTAAACTTTTCTCCACTTTGATAAATGTAAACTAATGCGAACCTTACAATTAAATTATTAATTCCTTCGTATATTATTGGTTTAAGTTGTCGAAAATTAATATTTCAATTGTAAGGTTCGCATTAGCATACATTTATAAGAGTGGGGAAAAGTATATGCATTTTTTAATAGTTTTTTGAATATGGCTCTTTGAAGACGAAAAAGCATAGATTTTCTTACAAAATGACTGATAACTAAAAAACTAATCCAAATTTTTGAAAAAGAAAAAAAATACTTCTTCATTATGTCAAAACACAATTATGTGCCGAGTTTCGTGCCTGGGCGAGGTTTCTGGGGCGATATATTGTGATTACAGACAGACAAACAGACACACACACAGCCGCGTTTATTATTAATGTATAGATTCAAATATAAACCAGTCATAAATAAAGAATAGGAAAGGAATGGTTACAAAAGGTGAGTAAAGTTGTATTTGTCATCTCGAATTGAAACAATATCTAAACTAATTCATAATTACAGCCAAGGGAAGCTGAGATTCGAATTTTAATTAGAAAATATACATTCAATATGCATCTGTTTCTAACCACGTAATTTTGGCTAATGCATTTAGAAGTAGTATATAAATGGCAAAACCGCCGCTTATTTTGCTCTTACGATGAAAGATATACCAGGCATAAAATTTTATCGTATTTAATATGTATTCCTTTGTGTGCACAAATATGTCGCGCGAAGTTACCTGAACCGCTGAACCGTATGTTGGGCTTTCCAGCAGAGTTACAACGATTTTCAAGATAGGTTGGACAAGATTATTGTTTCATTAAAACAAGTCCGCCTTAAGCTTTACTTGATAAATGCATGGATGTGTCTGTGACAGAAGAGAAGTTGGAAAACTACGACCTCTGGGGAAAACTGGGTGTAAAGATGGACAGATAGGGTAATTATTAGGGAATTTCTGCCACAAAACTTCCTGTCCCAGCTGTCGTGCTCAAACCATTAATTTCGGAGAATATTATGCAATAAATGAGAAACAGAGTTTATTTCAGGATCATAATAGTTATGGGACTTTTAAAGCGTTAATTTAGGTATTATAAACATCCGTACATTTGGAGGGGACTCGAAAATGATTTCGTAGGGAATTTGGGAAATTTTAATGCTATGCGTTTAGTTAGTTACATTAAAAAATAAATGATTTTTTATAAAAAAATATGGATGAAATATTCTTTTTTACTTTTTTTTATTTTCTTGGAAATGTAATTTCAATAGTCATATGATATATAATGTGGACCCAAAAAGCGCTTGTACAGTACTTAAAAAACACGGACCATCCTTAATAACTTTTGATCTAATGACCGGATCATAACGTTCCAGGACTCAATCTTAATAGCACGAGGGGGTAACCTTAAAAATACTAAATAATAAGTGTAAAAGATATTTTAAGCTACGAAATCAGACACGTAAACATACCTTTTTCCGACGTATTCGGATATTTGACTCGCAAAATATGCCGTAATTTGGTTGAAAATGAAATGAAGTTCAAAATGAAGATAAAACAAAGAAAAATTATAGACATATGAAAAAAAGGGGGGGGGCGAATAATAAGTAAAAAAATAACAAACAACAGTTTAAAAAAAAGGATGAAATTTTATTTAAAAAAAACTGGAAAAAAAAGATATAATCTTTTCATCAGCCCACGCGATTATATCCGCAAAAAAGAGTGCTTTCTGATATTGTATCAATATAGCCAGAGCGAAATATATTAATACAATAGTGTGAGGAGCACTCAAAAAATTTTTTTACTAAAATTACAACAAATAAAATAGAACACGGATATAATCGTGTGGGCTGATGAAGAGATTATATCTTTTTTTGTTTCCAGTTTTTTTAAATAAAATTTCATCCTTTTTTCTTTTTTTTTTAAACTGTTGTTTGTTATTTCCTTACTTATTATCCCCCCCCTTTTTTTCATACGTCTATAATTTTTCTTTGTTTTATCTTCCTCTTGAACTTATCTAATGAGTTCTGTTTACTTGCCGCTTATGCGCAATAAATAAAACTTATTGTTTTTCTTAACTTTCTTCGTGTTTTCTTGTGTTTATTTACTATATATATATATATATATATCAATACNATCTATATATATATAACTCTAACTTTATTTTTACTCTATCAAGACGATATCAAATAAAATCTTTCCCTTCAAAACTTTCCTAAACTCTTCTACAAAATTCTTATTTCCCTCATATTTCTGTCATATTAAACGGAAGACTATTTTTTCAAATTTTCCCATGAGCGTTCAAAACTTTGAGGGATTTTGAAGTATATATTTTTCATTTTTATTTCAGGATTCAAAGCGAATAAAGTTTCTCAAGCATATCTAAAGTAAATGTATGACTTATTTCTTACGATAATTTACTTTATTAAAAATATACATGGTTCCTGCATGTGATTTACGAATTTAATGAGACCCGAAGGATTCGAAGTTATTATTTTTTTGGGGGGTTAGAAATTACCATTTGGAATTTAATTCTGTACTTAATTTTCGTACAAAAGCAATGCTAAGAATAAGATACTCAAAATGCAAGAGACTTTCTTCGTTTATGACAAACGTTCGCTGTATAACGATCTGAGCTAACATATCGTCAAATGGACGACATTAATATCTACATTTTCTTCTTGGTTTATTTAATTTTAAAATGAAAAGAAAGCTTAAAATAGCAAACTCTATTTTCTAAAGGAAATAATTTCATAGTTGAAATGAAAAATTGCATTAGTATTTAAAATGTTTTGCCAATTTCTGGGTACTCATTTTCTTATTTTGATTATTGATTATTTTAAGATTAAATTAACTAAAGAAAATAATTATTTTACGGTTGAATGAATGAATGATTTTGCCGTAAAATCCATTTTTACCAGAAGATGCTGTGGAGCAAATATCTAATATTCTGTAATGTTTGCAATAATAATTACTGTAAGTTTTTATTTTATAGTAATAATATATTTTATATATTATGTTTTATTATTTATTATGTTTTATTAAATATTTCATATATGTTTATTTTATATTATATGTTCTTATTTTATATTTTATATTTTTTTATGCTTTATACAATATATTTTATAGTAGAGGAGAAGGTGTAAAAATGGGCACAGGTGTAAATNATAATATTGCTATAAAATTACAGTATGATATTTTACGGTAAAAATAGATTTTACGAATGATGCACCCAAAGTACTACTACTTTATACTGTAATTTGATACGGAAATTTTTACAGTGTATGTCTGTAGAAGCTCTAAAAAGCAATTTTAAAAGTCCCTGCAACACGTTAATACGTTGTAAGAAACTAAGAGGTTTTTATATGAGGCATTTCAAAAAAGAATTAAAAACAAAATTCTGAAATTATTTAACTATTATAATCACTGAACCCCCAAATGACTACAACATCACCTCAACATGTTACATAATGACTTGTTATATAATGACTACAACATGTTATATAATGTCTTGTGACTTATTTCCAGTTATTTCTTTGCTATTTCAGTTCTGTAAAGGTGATAAATTTAAACAATTATCAGTAAAAAATATCTTTGAGATTTTTAGAATTTTTTAATTTTCATTATATCATAAATAAAATATCAGTTGAATTCTCCATTAGTTATCCTCTTATTGTCAGTCATTTTGTTATTTCCGTTATGTAAATTAATTGATTCCTAATAAAAAAATAAAAAGAATTTCGATTGTAAAATAATCCTCCACATTACTAAAATAACAAGTTAATTAGATTAAACTTGTAATCTAATTTGTTATTCATATAGCACTTCATCCCCGTTAATTTAATAAACCTTTAAAATTTCAATACCACGTAAAATTAAAAAATAAATCTCCAACGTTCTAATTTTACGTAAATATATTAAATCTCGAAATGTCAAATTCCAGCAACTAATGAATACCTTTGAGATAATAAGAATTTCTAAATTTCATTTTCTTGAACATTTAATAACAGTTATCCTGCAAATCCATAGATATATTTTTAACAAATATTAAAATTTGTTCCCCAAAAAAATCTAAAATATACAAAATTCAATACCGATGTCAATTGATAATATATACTTCATAATAACACATACTCTCTCTGGTAATCTAATTTAATAAATACTCTCCAGCCAAAATTTGCTTTTAGATTTTTAGTCAAACATTTCTGAAATCTTTCATGCTGTTTTTCTCTTTGCTTTATTTTGATTGACACCAATAATAATTCGGAAAAAAATGTTCAAGAAACTTTCAAGGAATACAAAATAGTTTTGAATAATTAATCAATTCCTTTCATTTATAAAGTCGTGTCATTGTATTCATTTATAAAGTCATAACAGATAGTTGAGCTGAAAAGAATAAAAGAAAAGAAAAACAGTATTATCTAGAACTTTCGCTTTCTATTAAGACATATTCTATGCAATTGTTCCTAATAACTTGTAACTAGTCGATTATTCTTCACAATGTTAGATAACAATGTTAGGAACAAGATAAATTGTACCATTTTCTTCCTTTCAAATCCTCGGAAATAGAAATATTAGTTTTATAACACAATTAGAGATAGAAATATTTATGCTAAAAATGTGGCTGAAGTAAGGATTTCTTTGAAAGAATTCAATGTCGTATATCATAGAATATAATCAAACACTTGGATACAAAAAAGAAAAAATATTGGAATTAGCATAGGCTGACAAGTGGGTTTTTTGAAAGATCCAAAATGTTGACCTAAAATATTGGATTGTGTTTAAATGACGATTTTTCGTGGAATTATATTGTTTGTATTATGTGCAATGTCTTGTATTATTTGGTTAAGTATGAAATACTAAAACTAATTAAACTAGACATTGTGTTCTTTGACAAATGTTCAGAAGGCCAAGTATGATAGCATGGTTTGGAGAATAAAAATAACAAAAATAAAGAGAAACTAACATATTGTTTTTTTATTCTCTTTCTTTTATTTAAGAGATAATCTTGTTTTCACAATCAAGAAAAATAAAGTTTTCTTTATTCAATGAAACAGTTTTTTTACGAAACATAAATTTTAGTTTAATTAGTTTATTTTGCAAATATTGGATATATTCGATTTACAAAATATATAAAGTTCGTGATTATCTTTAAATAGTTTCAGTAGAAGGAATACCGGGCAAGAATACAAGAATAAACCAGGGAAATAGAACTTTACTTTAACCGGTCAAAGCCCACCGTCATAATTATACAGCTCACTTTTTCAAAAACATTTTTGATACTATTAAAATAGATCAAGTTTTGTTATTTTTCCTGAAGAATTAATTTTCAATTACTTTAATATAAATTTCTTCCTCCATAATTTAACAATAACTTACGTTTTAGTGGTAAAAACCAAAACCACAGTAATCCCGTAGTTTCTGAAACGAAATGTTGACTAATTTTAGAAAGAAGCCTGTTAGTTTAATGTTATGTATTATACCAATTTTCTAATATAACCACTTTCTGTATGACTGTATTATAAAAAGTCGATATAAAACGGGTTAAAAAACATCAGTTAATTAAACACACACACACACACACATATATACACACACATAATCTGTGCATATGTGTGTATTTC
>NC_092207.1:27731829-27778885 GCF_043381705.1 Parasteatoda tepidariorum | reverse complement strand
CCTTTTTTGGCGATAGAAAATATCGCCAGGTTTTAAATTACATTACAATTTTTACCACTGCTTGTTAGTTCGGTAGACGATAGTTTTCAAATTAGATTATTCGGGGCAAAAGTTATTGCAGTGTGGATGATATGGCTTTTTTTCCTTCAAGTACGACAAAAACATTCTCAGAAGTTTTTTTTCTATTTTTGTCGTGGTTGTGGTGTTATTTATTTTTTTATTATAGATTTAAGAACAAAATAGGTAAAACTAGTTTATTCAACAGATCGAATGTTTCAAGGTAATCATTTTGGAATACCAACAATGAATTTAGAAAGCCAATGATTAAAGTTCTATACATTTCTTTTTTAATCGAATTAATTCATAATTGAGTTGACACCAAGTGGAATTCTCTCTTAAAAAATGTTAAATGCTACTTTTGTTAAATGCGTTCAATGGTTGATTTTCCGAAAGAATATTCAACGAAATTAAAAAAAAAACGCCATTTTTCTATTTAATTGGAATGAATAATGAGTTGGAACCAATAAATGAAAAAAAAAATTTTTACTGCCTGGTACAAATAAATACTTGAAACATAAATAAGCCTAAAAACCTAATCCATTAATCATTGTAGTCCTGATACTAATCCAACTAGAATAACCCAATAAGTGAAATACTTATCTGAACTAATTGTATAATAGTGATAAGTTGGTTATTTAGTCCGTGTTGCCGATTTGAAATTTTATATATATATATATATATATATTTGATAGATGGTACGGTTTAGATTAATTTAACCTTTTTAAACTTATTTTTATCTCGTAGGCGTGGCTTATATTAATACTGTAGCAATTGAGAACTCAATTTCAAACTGTTCTGGTGCTTCAATCTTAAATTAAAATGACTTTTATGCTGCAGAAAACCTCAACCTATACGTAAGTCAATTAGGAAAAAAAAAGAAACTTTTTTGATAAATTCAATGAAGTTCAATATCCTTGAGATGATATTTAGTTGCCTTATTCCCAAGGAAGAGAAAAAGTGATGAGAAAGATCTAACTGATTTTTCTTCCGATTAGTCAAGTAGCGATCTAGTAATTATTGGTTAGTTACGTGATTTGTTAGACCGATCTCTCCTATTACTTTTTACGTTGAAAGTTCTCATCGAATCAATTTCCCTATTTCTGAAAGAAGAAAGTTGGTTATAAAGACTACACTTTATTAACAATCAGATTTATTAAAATCACACTTCTGTTACGCAACATAATAATCCATTAATATTTTATAGTCCTATAATGCAGTTGCTTGTAATATTTCAAAAATTTAATATCTCATTTATTATTATTATTATACTAAAAGCGTTTCTACTTTTCTACATTGTCAAATTGCATAATCTTAATTATATAATATAATCATGGTTTTAATCGTAAACGCTGAATGTTTTTGTGGTTGGTATGACTTACGACTGATAGGCAACCAGTCTTTAAATTCTTACCACTTACAGACATTTTGAAAAAAATTATCTTTTAGTAATTATTGCACACATATTAGTATCAAGAAAATAATTTAAATAGTCTAATAATGGTTTTTATCATTAAAACATTCCAAATATAAGTTATTGTGACTAATCAAAATTTAAATATGCAAATTGTTCATGAAGTATTGTTTCAGCAACTTTCCTCTCTTTAATTATTTTAATTATTATATGTTCAATACTTATAATAAGATATCATTTGCAAATTGAATAATAAACAAACGGTCATCATAGCCAATACAAAATGTGGTTTAGGAAGTTCTAAGTTCTTTGAACAGTTCCGAAAGTTATTCAAATCGAATTAAAAAAAAGCTACAGTTTTCGGAACGAAAATTAAAAATTTCAAAGTAATCATTTTAGTTCTTAATTGTTTTAAATGTCATTCTTAGATTGCAAGGAATGAGATTTTGATCAATCATTCGTTTATTTGCTCCGTATTTCAATATTTATAAAAAGCTATCATTTAGTAAATGGAATCATTGGATTAGTAAGAAAGTAATTTCAGTTTTTTATCATGAAATTAGGTTCAATGTTATTATACAAAAATTGAACTTAAATCAGTCAAATATAATCCATTTCATTCATGATTCCGCCCTTATAGATTTGGGAAATATCAACGAAAATTTCAAGGAAGTATGATTTGAAGTCATCTCTATAGCTGAAATTTTTACCAATTAAAAAGTTTTGTAAATTATAAAGTGGATTATAATCTAATGGTGTGAAGTTGAAGTAAAGTAAGGTTGCGACATCTCTTAACCAAGGTTCAATAATTTCGGACTTACGGCTAAAATTGCTTGAGCCCTCGTATTGCATGGTGGAACACGATCCACTTGCGATTTGACAGTTTTGGCTTTTTCTCTTTGATTACTTCTTCAGATTTCTTAAATTGTTGGCAGTAGATCTCTGAAATATTCATTCGGTTGCTTGAATGCAGCGCAAAATACTTTTCATGTTTTTGTTACTAATGCTGCATGCCAATACAAGCGAGCCTGCTTATAATCAAGTGAATTTTTAAGGCCGGGGTGCGTTTCTTGTTTTTTTCGTGGCGCCATCTATGGTCGAGAATATCATTTTAAACACAAACACGTGACATCTCGTTTTGCCGGGAGGATCTAATCAAACTCCATTCAATCATCCACAGATCGTAATTTTGACCTGAACCAGAGAACGATCAATCTCCAAATCAGGTATTGAGTTGTTATGAGAACTTGGAAGACTTTGTGACCCCGGCAGATATACGTGCGCCAGTCACTATTTAATAGACGGGGATTCTCCAGCTAGCGAGATTCGAACTCACGTTCTTACGAACAGGAGACCAACGTTCTACCAACCACACTATCCTGGCCCAGGTTCATTGTGTTTGAACGATAATTTTTTTCATATTATGTTAATGCGGTTGATCCCTTTTTCTTCGACAAGGAAAATTCGTTTAAAAAAAGATTTTATTACGTTTGAAATATGTATCTCAAATATTAAATAGTTAAGTTTGGTTAATTTCTTTCAATACGAGCAGTACTCAAATATCGAGCTTCTTAACAAGTCTAAAACATAAGATTTTCGATTGCAGCGTGTGATGCGTATAACTGTTTTGTTATCACCTGCACTGTTATATGACAATTTGATTCAATTTAGACGGTCATTTTGTCATCATATCCTTCAAAAGTTAGACCGGAGCGTTGTTCATTTTTCAGTGATTAATTTTTCGAAATTAATTTTTCTCGAACTGATTTTTCTAAATCAATTCTGAAACGTGTATTCTCTTAAGCATTCGACACCATAAACTTCATATTGATGGCTCAGGGTATGGAGAGTTCGCCTCTCAATGAGGTTATCCGGGTTCGACTCCCAGCTATGTCTCGTCGATATGAATTCCACATCCAGCTCGCACCAACCACAGTGCTGACGTAAAATATCTACAGAGGTGGACGGTTCATGGGTTGGAGTCCCCTTGCCATCAGACTAACAGAGGGATGTTTTCGTAGTTTTTCTCTCCATGTAACTCAAATGCGGGTCAGTTCCCATGAAACGTCCTCCACGAAGGCAAAATTTCTTCCAGTGCTTGATTCTGGAGTTCTTTTGGCTTCTGGATTGGGTTCAAAGTAACAAGGTTATGGAGTTGAATATTGGTAGTTGTAAACTCAAAAATTGGATCGTTTGTTCAACGACGGTAGTACAGTAAATTGCATATATCTCTTTTTAAGTTTCAGCTGCTTTCTCGCCTTCATGAAAATAAAAAAGTAAAATGCGTTAAAAATTCTTATTTTTGCCCTCTATGTCAAAGCTGACAGCTTTAAACAAAACTCCACGGATATCGTTTTTATTGATACGTAAATGCATCGAACTACAAAATCTCAAGAGGAAAAAAAATTGTAACGTTGACAAAAAAAAATAATTAAAGTAAAATGTGTAGTGTCACTTACTGTTGATAACCGAAATTACTTTCTTATCAACCTAATGATATCGAATGACCGTCTGAGCAATAAAAACGTGAATAAAAAAATACCATTTAGAACATTAATTCTGTTTTAATTAACAATTGAATTAAACCAATCAAGTTATCCTCTCATCAATAAAGCATACATAGCTTCTTCTTTTACTTCTTTTTATCTTTAAGAAATAATTTCACGAATTAATTCTTTTTTCATTTTCTAAGAGTTCTTTGTATTTTTTCATTTCATTTTTTTTTCTGAAATAAATCTTTTAATTAAGAGATTTTTTTGTATATCAATAGTTTGTAAGTTGGAATTTATTGCTGTGAATCTCAATCTTGCTTCCGAAATAATTAGATTACAATAATTAAAAGTTTGTTTCCAGAGATAAACATTGAATTATGCTTTTCCATTAAAATGTTCTGAAAACATATTCAAATCAATGCAAAATGAAGGAAATAATGTGTACAATATTGGGAGTGAAAATTCATCTTGGCAATAGCTAATTTCCTTAACGTCTTTTAACTGCGTGCGAACTCAATTCGACGTGAGAAATTTGATTTCCAACAGCTTTAAAACTTCAAAAAAGAACATTTAAGGACGATAAGCATAATCATATATTAGAGAAATTATTCGCCATTGTCACTCTTCTATTTTTCTTGTGATTTGGAAAGCTTCCAAAGCGTGAAAAAGAACTATTTGTGTTTACGAAAACACTCCATAACAGCAATTGTTGTTGCATAACTTATTTAAGAGCTTCGCCTTGCTTTAAATACTTGCACGAAAGCTATGCAGATGAATAACAATTTAAGTAAACCACACTTTTTACACACTACGGTATTAGTAAGATATATTTTAAAATAATTACTAACTTGCGTAAAGAATGTGAGTATTTGGTGTAGAAAAGCAATCCATTGATTTTTAATATTTAGTTTTCAATTTTACTTTATTTTCGAACAAATAAATCGAAAAAAAAATTCATACTTAACTTCTGATCCATTTGATATAATATTAGCTTATTGTGACTCAAAGTGATGCTGGTACGAAGAGTAAAAAAATCTCAAATTTATGAAAACATCCCAAATTTGATGAAAAAAAGCCAAATTAGACTACTTTTGTGTTTATTCTAATTGTTTGAAAGATTGAAATGTTTTAAAAAAACAATAAAAATGTATTGCTTTTTAAGAAAAAAAATAATAACAGGGAGCCCCATTCAGGATTATAATTGTACTTTTCAAAATAAATATGTATGTTTTTTGACTATTAAAGAAATTTTTATTAATTGAATTGAATAATTGAATATTATTAAATAATTTATTGAATAATTTAATTATTTGGATGTTTTTTTTGGATGATATTAATTTATTGAATAGCTTTTAAAAAAAAGCCTAATTAGACTTAATACTTTTTTGCTTGAATTGTTTCAAGAACTGAAATATATTAAAAAAACAATAAAAATATTCTACTAAAAAAAATAATAACAAGGAGCCCAGTTAAGGATTATATTTTTACTTTTCAAAATGAACAGATACGTTTCGTGACTATTGAATAACTTTTAATAATTGAATTTAATAATTGAATATTATTAAATAATTTATTGAATAATTTAATTATTTGGAGGATATTTCTTTTGACTAATGAATAGTATTCAAAACAATGAAAAAAATCCTGGATTCGGAAGAAAAAGAAAAAGGGACGAAATTAGGCCAATAACCGCATTTTTCCGATAAATTTTTTTTATGGATTATAAAAACATCACAAAAAGAAAAAAAGAACGGGGGAGCACAATTTAGGATTTTGATTGTACTTTTCAGAATAAACAAATGCGTCTTTTGACCATTGATTAATTTTTTATAATTGAATTGAATAATTGAGCATTGTTAAGTAATTTATTGAATAATTTGATTATTAGAATGATATTTCTTTTAACTACTGAATAGTATTTAAAACAATAAAAAATATCCCTTATTCGGGTGGAAGAAAAAAAAGGGACCAAATTAGGCCAATAACTGTATTTTTCTGATAAACCGTTTTTGTGACTTAATAAAGAAACTTAAAAACTGTAGAACTATTCCAAATTTTAAAGAAAACAAACATATAATTTAAACATACAGTTTATCCACTAGAAAACGTAAGGTTCAAACTACGTTATTTAGTACAATATGCCATGCAGAAGATTGCTCGAAATGTTAAGCGAGTTAAATCTTAGTGACAAACGCATTGTTAAAAATTCCAAGTTCGATGACGACAATGAATGGTTTATTCTATAACAGGCTATTCATTTCGTTTGAAATCGTTGATCATTGTAAACAGGTTTAGTGACATACCCTTTCGGACTAGGTATTGTGTTATTTATTGTATAAATGTATTATGTATTTAGAAAATACTTGAAAACGTATAGAATTTTTCCGGTTGATCAAATATTGTTAATTATTTAACACTTTTCTAAATTGTTGATATTTGATTTATAGAAAGCAAGGGCATGCCTTTAAAGCTTATATAAATGTATAAAAAAATTCAGCATATATATGCCATTACAATAAAACTGTGTTATATTATTGCATATTTATTAAAAAATTATACTTGTATTGCAGATAAGAAAACTGAAGAAAGTTAAATCTTCATAAAATAATATTTGAGAATATTAACAAATAAAATTGTATAACAATGAAATTGATGATGATTTGACGATGTAAAATTTGAGACAATTTTTTTTGTCCTAAAAATAATACTTTTAGCGTTGTTTGTTGAATACTTGCAAAATGCATAGAAAGGATTAGTAAAATTATTCTACATTTCAAAAATTACAATTTACTAATTTTTGAAAAACTTATAAAAATAGTTTTTTTAATTATTATTTTTATAAAAAAAGTATTTGAACTACTTTGTCTTATGATTTTTACTTCAAACTTAGACTTTTTCAGATGGATTTACTTTAATCCTTTACGGACCATTGTATTACATATGATATAATAAAATTAAATGAAATTTCAAGTTTTTAATTACCTATTTTTTAAATATTTTTTATGAATGCATATTTTTTTACGAATACATATTTTTTTACGAATACATGATAATAATTTTACTGTTTCCGTAAAAAAGGTATTAAGCAAAATCATATATGTTGTTTAAAATTAAAGAAAATGGAGTTCAGGGTTATTTAGGTACATTTTTCCCTGGCGACGCTATCATGCAAACACTAAATATTTACTATTAGTATGGATTAGAGATTTTTAACCTTTTGCACCAAAGTTTCACATCAATAAGTCCAAAAAATCTAACAGAACACACACCAATCTCAACTGTCCCTCTTATATAATATAATAAAATCGCAGAAATTCATTAGTAAAAGCTATATACCATTTAATATTACTCTATTCATTGTTTCTCAGGAAATAAAATCAGAATAAGTACAGATTTATTCAATTTCTTTCTATTATTCTCTGAAGGAGACACGACATAATTATACTGATATTGTAAACATTTGCAGAATAATGCATTTCAAAAAAAAAAAATTCTCCCACTACAAACGATATGAAGCATCTCAGACTTAAAATGCAGTTAGATATTTTTTTTCGGCTATAAAGGACAGGCAAAAAAATCAAAAGTTTCTTTTGTTTTCTGATGTTTATAATTTGATACTTGCAACTCGAACTTATTTTTTAATCAAGAATCTTACTAAAGCTTTGAACGAAATGCAGAAAAGAACAAGATTTTTTTAGAGCATTTCTAATAATAATTTATTTGAGATAATAAATGTAAGCTGATTTTTTATTTTGATATTTGAAAAAAAAAACAGATTTTTCTTATTATGATTTTTTAAAAACAGATATTCTTATTGATATTTTTTAACTAAACGAAAGTAATTTTAAACAAAAGAAAATTATATTTAAAAAGATAAATTTTTTTTATTAAATCTGAGTAAAAGAAATACACAGATGCTCATAAATACTTTACTTTAGATACTTATTTTTGTATCCAACCTTTTTTTAATATAGATTTATCTATATTAATTTATCCATCATTGGTATTTAGTGGGAAAAGTCAACAAGGCAGGAAATCATTGATCATGAAAAATATCATATGTATGTTATATGTATAATATTTACTGATCATTTCTTGAAATTAAAAAAAGTCACACTCTTTTCTGAAAAAAAAATTTTATGTTACGAACGTAATTTTTTTCCGAAATATTTTGCTTCTATGAAATAAAAGAACTTACCTAAAAAGCCTCTCTATAAGAAATCTCTCTATAAAAACCTCGCTATAAGAGAAGATTGTCTTTTTCTTTCCTCGAAAGAAAATCTCAAATCTTTAAGAATACGATGTTAAACTTAATTAGCAGCTACAGAAACAAATAAAAACGAAGAACTAACAAAGAAACAAGCATTTAGTAATTAGCAACAACAACAAGAAAAAAAAGAATCCAATAAGGAATCACAAAAAAATTAACAATTCATGAAAAAAAATAACAATTCAGAACTATGAAAAAACAATCCAACAATAAATAACTAGCAAAAAAACAAATAACAGTTAATAACTAGTAACAGAAAAAAAAATTAAGCTATGCGAGTTGGCTGACCAGTACAAAAACATAGCCAAAGTGCCAACTCCTCGTCCTCGAAAACTAATTCATCGCCAAACTATGACAACTCCTTCTTCTTTGAACATTTGCATTCCTGAGAAGACATTTATAAGTTAAAAATATTTAAACATGATAAAACTTCTAATACATGGTTCAAGATAAACTTTTCTTATTATACGACATTTATTTATATTTGTACGCACATTTAAACCATAATTAATTCCGAAATAGCGAAGAACTACTTTTCAAAAGCGAAGTATTAAATTTTCTACCTTTCCCTGTAGTGCCAACTTGAGGTGAAACGAAGTATAACCATGCGATTTAAGTCAGATTTATGTGGATACCAGTAAGCGACGTCTCGCGTCAAACCAGATTGTCTTCTGAATCGATAAATGCCACAACTTACCAACGATGGCGTGGCGTCACTTTATATATCTATATATATATATGANTATATATATATATATATACACCGAAGATCCATTACATTATAACCACCCTGCTAGTAACATGTAGGACCACCTTTTGCCCTCAAAACTGCTAGCACCCGCAGTGGCATTGATTCCACAACGTGCTGATAGGTAGTCTGAGGTATCTGGTACCAAGCGCTCACCAACTGGTCCTGCAATTCCCTCACATTGCGAGGGGGTAGCGTGGCAACACGAATTTGGTTCTCCAAGTAGGACCATAATCGCTCTATTGTATTAAGGTCAGGTGAATTTGGGGGCCAAGACATGACTTGAAAGTCACTGGAATGTTCCTCGAAGCAATCCATNTCTGGTACCAAGCGCTCACTAACTGGTCCTGCAATTCCTTCACATGGTGAGGGGGTAGCGTGGCAGCACGAATTTTGTTTTCCAAGTAGGACCTAGGACGCTCTATTGGATTAAGGTCAGGTGAATTTGGGGGCCAAGACATGACTCCTGTTGGTAAACACCATCCCCCGCAGGAAAAACTGTTGCCATGAATAGGTGAACCTGGTCTGAAACTATGTTTAAGTAGCTTACTGGGGTCAGGGATTGTTCTATGAGGATTATGGGTTCTAATGTGCCCCATGAAAACATTGTTCCTGGGCGAGAAACCATGAAAACCTGGGCGAGCCCATTGTTATAGATGGAGGGCGGTCATAATGTGATGGCTCTTTGGTGTATATGCATACAAGCTACCCTACAATAATGGAGGAGATACTTTTAGTTTTTGAATTGTTTTTTAAATTTCTCAAGAAATGCTTAAAAGATTAGTTTGTAACCTTAAAGATGTTTATTTCACGCAATTGTTCATACATACCAGCCTACCTACAATAAATTACGAAAGAAAACAAGTATTTTAGAATACCGTATGCCAGAAAACCAAGAAACGAGCATGTATTTTGTATCAATAATTTTAGTTGTTATTTTTAATTTCTTAAAGTTCCGTAAACTAAGAGTAAATATTTATAGAAATATGAACATTTTTATAAAAAATAAATTTTTTCGCCATTCGTTTTTTCGTTATAACTTTATAGATTTTCAACGGAATTGAACAAAATTTTTTGGAGTAATTTAAGGTTAATTACAAAATTGTCGATTTGAAATTTTAAAAACATTTGATAAAAACTGCGCTAGTTATGAGTATTTAAGCTAGTTCTTTTGTACTGCGCATGCACTTAAAAATATTTAAGACTTTTTTTCATAAATTTGCTGTGAATCGTAATAAAAAAAATTGATTTGAATATCATAAAAATTTAAAAGTTTAAAGCAATTTTCTAAGTAGCTTTTGTACTTTTCGAAAGAAAGCTGAAAACGATCAGGGTTTTTTCACAAATATAATTTTGCACCGTAAGATAAAATTTAATAACAAATGATAATACCTTAAATTAATTTTCTGAAAACTAAACTTTGATGGTATAGAGAAAGAAAACATGCAAGAAAAACATACTTTTATGCGGGGGATCCCCCCCCAATGCCGGTCACATTTTTAATAAATCTTGTTTAATAGTACAAGATGAAATTTGTAGATAACCCGTTATCGTTCTGAACTTTCTCTTAGTACAAAAACTATGGAATATTTGCCTAAAGCGTTTTAAATATTTAAGATATTCACACAAAACTTTTATCACTAGTTGCCAACTACGATTCCCTACGAAATTATGAAAAAACTTTTTGAAATTTCCTCAGTGGATGCGCGGTAGAATAGAACCAGCTTAAATACTTATATCTTGCTCAGTTTTCAATTTTTTTAAAAATTTTAAATCTACGATTTTGTAATTAGTTTTAAATTTCTCGAAAAATTTTGTTTAATTCCAGTCAATATTTATGAAGCTGTAGCAACAAAAAAAACGTAAAAACTAATTTATTATAAAAATGTTCACATATCTATAAATATTTAGTCTAAGATTACGAAACTTTATGCAGTTATTAAACACAACAACTAAAGTAATCGATATAACTGACAGGTTTTTTTGCTTGATTTTCTGGCACAGGATGTTCAAAAATACTCGTTTTTTTTCGTAATTTATTGTAGGTATTCCAAACCTTTGACAGCTTTAAATCTTATTGCTAAGTTTGAAAAATCACATCTCTGCAATACTTCTAGCAGCACACAAAACTAAAAATGTGAAGGGCTCTTCATGCTTCACTCCACTTGAATTTTTCCTTCTTTGCATAAAAACAATACATAACAAATTCTTAAATATGTCACGAAAATTTAATAAGTAAATTTTTAAAATTAGCATTCAAAGGTATACAATTCAGTTATAAGAAGGTATCGGTAATGTGTAAAATTCCTGATCAATATATAATTATTCAGTTAAAGCTTGATATATCGAGGAAGGAATATTACGAAAGTCAGCTTTAACGATAAATTTTTGAATTACCTACAAAATTTTTAAATAAAAATGCAAAAGTTTTGTTTCTGAAACGAGTTAAAATTATCAGCCTTGCAGCATTACCACAATTTCCTTAAAAGAAATAATTGCTTCTGCTGTCCGAAATAGATTTAGTTAAAATTTTGTTGTAACTAAATTTTGAGAAATTTTGTTGAACGATCGAAATTAAAGAAAATAATTTATTTTTTAAGTAAACGGACATCATACGAAAAAGATTTATATGAAAGATATTTTGTTTTATTTCTGATATCAATACAGACAAATAAAAGAAATAACATCATTTTCTTCTTACAATTTTCTCTCCTTATTTTCATAAAGCAATGTGAGTGTGACCCCCAACTAAGTTATCTTTCTCCTTAAAAAATAAAAATCCATAATCTATGCTTAAGAATTTTGCCGTGCACTTCAAAGCAATTTGCCTTTTGTTAAACTCTTAATTATCGTGCCTCCTTAGTTCCTTTTATTACAAAGATTTTTGTGTGTTTTAAATCAAAACAGTAGTTTAAAATAAAAGTAAAAAAGGTAAATATGTCAATTTCAATTTTAGTATGATTTTGTTATTTTAACATTAAATATGTGCATTCAATTATAACGACATGCTCGGCATAACGATAATTTCATCTGCTATTATGAATCATCGTTATAACGGACTTCTATATGGGATATTTTGCTTCTTTTTAGTATTCTTACATAAATTTCATACCATTTGTATGGATAATACATTTTCTATGCTTTTAACATCCTTTAACTTTTTATATTATTAATATAACGGACTTCTATGTGGGATATTTTATTTCTTTTTAGTATTCTTGCATAAATTTCATACCATTTGTATGGATTACACATTTTCTATGCTTTTAACATCCTTTAATTTTCATATTAATTCCTCTAATCGTTTTTCAATAAAAATATCTTTAAAAAAAATTCTGAGAAATACTTCCAGCATAAATCCATAGACCCTTAGAGAAACCTGCTAGATTATGTATCATAACAAAAATAATTAGATTTACTTTGAGCTCCCTATAAGTTTGTTTTTCACATTGAAAAAACTACAAAAAACTTTAAACCGATTGCCTTCATTTTTACAAAAAATAATCTCCTTATAAATAATCGGAGTAAAATATTCCTTCACAATTTTCCATGAAAACAAACGAGCAAGTCAAAATATCAAAATAAACTTACTATTTTGTTCTGATGGTATCAGACCAGTGCAAAAGCATGAGCCCACTAATATCACGTAAAAACTTTCTTTTTTTATGATTCGCTCAAACCACCATATTATTTAAACCGTTTCTGAAATCTGAAGTTATCTGAAATATTTCTTCTTCAAACTCTGTTGCTGTTATTAGTAACCACATTCGTAGAAAAGTTTCTTTATTTTTTTGCATCGCTCACGGTGAAACGAGCCGCTGTTTTATCTTAAGCAAGCTTCAAGCACACAATTAGGAGGAATATATGTGTTTTTATATTTGCAGCAAAAGTATGTGTCGTATGAAGTCAATTATGTAGATGCTATGTTATTTCTTTTCTTTTCTTACGTTATTTATTTACTTCTTTTGAAATTGAAAAAAAAAAGAAGAATAAAAGAAGCATGATAAGTCTGTGAAATATTGTTTTTGTTTTTTTTTTAAATATTTTAATTTAATTTTTTTCTTCTTCAAGGAAGTATTTTTTATTATTAGCTCAGAACAGAAAAATCAAAATCTATATTTCTCCTCCCCTATCAACATGCTTCTAACAAATTTTTTTTATTTGAGTTTTAAAAGATTATTTTCATATTTTACTTTACCATTTAGCTGTTTTTAACTGTTATATATGCTGAGTTCTGAATGAATATTTCTTATATTTCTTTTTCGTTGTAGGTGCTTTTTAAGCATTTTTACATTTTAAGCATTTTGAGCCACGTTCTTACAATTTTTTTCAACTTTTATATTCCGTATGGGATTAAATGTTTTTTGGGAATAATGTTTTAAATCATTCGAATGAAGTCTGTTCTGTTACATCTGAATATATTATATTTTTCGTTCTAGTTAGTTTAAGTTAATATTCGCATCATCAAAGAGTTATCACTCAAGTGGAGAAAAACAAGCAATTTTCAATATCTCCTTATTTTCGCCTTTTGTTAATGCCACAAAACTATTCGTGACATTTGTGCTTTGTTTGAAAAGGGTGCCATCAAAAAAAAGGGAATATTTTTCTTATAGTCAATATGTTCTTCGAATTCATGAAATATACTTATGATTTCGAGGAAAACAGTTCGTGTAAAATATTATTCATTCTAAAGAAATGAACAAAAGAGAAGCGTTAATATTGTAAATGTTATCCAGCATTCATTTTTTATTCTGAAGCTTAAACTTGTAACCATCATCATGAAAAAGCTCATCTCATTAATTTTTTTTTATCGAATTAACTGATCCTATATTGAAAACACATTAGAAAAAATATCATTAATGATGTTTTTTTTCAATTAACTCATTTATATGCAAAAAAACGAGTTTTAAAAAAAATAAATTAACTCATTAAATTTTACTCAATGTACAACGAAGGATGATTCGCAAGAAACACTTTTTTAGCTCGCAACTTTAAATATTTATCTTTTATTTCTTTCGAAAAAAATCGTTTTAACAATTATGAGTACTTTTTTTTTTAATTAAGAGTGACTTTATAGGCGAATTGTTTATTTTTCATTAAATAATAAAAAAAGAGCTGTTTCGTCTGTTAAAAGTATTTTTTAACTCTCGAAAGTTATCTTTGTATTCGCATCTCATTAGCGCATAACACCTATAAGAAATAGTTTGAAGACTGACGACGCTTTTAATATATNTTTTTTTTATTACGAGTAAAGTTTAAATTAAGAAAAAGTGAATATATATATATATATATATATATAAAAGAGGGAGCAAGAACATGGAAAAAATTAGAAAGACTTTTAAAAAAAACACTTTGAAAAAAAAATTTAAAATTTATGAAGAAAAAAAATTTAAAGCCAAAAAACAAAATAACGAAAAGATATAATCTTGTCATCAGCTCTCACGATTATATCCGATTATCGATTATCACAAAGCAAAATATATCAATATAATTATTTTTTCCCCGTTTTCTCAATATTTTTTAACTTATTTTATGAGTTCTATGTACTTGCAACTTATGTGCAGTAAATAAAACTTCTTTTATTATTATTCTCTTATTATTATTATTATTTTATTATTTTATTATTTCATCGTTTTTGTCTTTTTTCTCTCATTCTTTTTGTCTTTATTGCAATTTTAAAACTTAAAAAAACTTTATTACGTTATCCACTCCAAAGCATCTTCATTCAGTTTTTTCTTTAATTATCTCAAGGTCATGTAATATTATTATCCTTAATAGACGTGTTCATGAGGATTCTCATGAACACGTCTATTAATGATTGCACTATTAAATATGTTCAATTATTTCGAACGAAATAATTTCCAAATGAACAAAATAACAAGACTATTTTTTAAAGAAATAAAATATTTCCAATAAGAACTGACGCCCTCATGTGGGATAATTTTAAGCACGAAAAAATAACTGTAAATCTATTGTTCATTGCGCAAAAAAAGCGCAAAAAAAACGGAAAATCACTGAATAACTTTTGATCTTATTATAAGATCTTCACGTTCTAGGACTCAGTATTAATGGCTTGAGGGAATGACCTCAATTATGCTAATGACTAAGTGAAGACGATATTTTAAGTTTCCAGATCAGACACAAAAACGTAATTTCTCTGAATAAACATACAAAAAGCGGTGAAAAGTTTGGACTCTTTAACGTTAATTTTACTTTTTGTGTATTTCGTCATTTCTCGAGAACTTTTTCAGAGAATTGAAAAATTTTTGAACAAAATTATAATTTTTTTTTCCTAAAATAAATCTATGTGAAAAATAACTTTCAGCAAATATTTATTATTATTATTTTTTTTAATAATAATCGAAAAAATTTTGAATTGTAAGATATGCAGTTTTTTGCATCATTTGAGAAATACAAAATTTGAGCAAAATCAGTCGAATAATTCTTGAGAAATCGAATTTTAAACATCTGATTTTTTTTAAATTTTTATATCTGAGGAATTTTTCAATCTCAAATTTTGTATTTTGCCTAGCAAAATTTTATTCCTTAAAGTGATGCAGAAAACTGTATACCTTACAATTCAAAGTTTTTTGACCATTATTAGCAAAGTTTTTTGACTATTATTAAATATTTACTAAAAGTTATTTTTTGCATGAAAATATTTTCGAATAAACAAACATTACAATTGTCTGTAAAAATTGTTCAATTTGCATAAAAAGTTCTCGAGATAAAGCGAAATAAGCAAAAAGTAAAATTAATATTAAGGGATCCAAATTTTGGAGTGTTCTCCTGACCAAACTATGGGGATAATATTTCCCAGATTGCGGCTACCCTCCATATCTTGGGAGTTAAAAATCCTAGTCCATCGAAAAAAAAGGTATTTTTATTTAGAAAGTACGTTTTTGTGTCTGATTTCGTCTCTTCAAAACTTTTTCGTAAAATATCGTCTGCCTTTATTAATTAGCATATTTGAGATCATCCCTTTTGAGTCATTAAGATTGAGTTCATGAAAGTTATGGTCCGATCATTAGATACTAAGAATGATATCCAATGTCAGATGGTTCGTTAGAAACTACACAATATATCACGACCTCAAAATAGATGCAATAGAAAACATATATAGCTAAATTAAATATCAATTCTGTGGAGAAAAAAAAACACTTTTTTCTCTACAGCAAATTTTAATGAAATATTCCTGTATTAAAATTTAATTGAAGACGAGAACATCGGACCAATAGCAGCATGTTATTGAAGTGATGCATCATATTCTCGACATCAATAGCATATACATAATCTCATTTTCACCATACCAACTTGGCTCAAGTTATACCTTATATTTTTACATTATGCTCTTATCTTCATATAACTACATAGTCAGAACTCAATGATCCCCATGAATACTCCTCTAATTCATTTGCATTCCACCATCTCGTAAAAACACCACAAAGTTCAAGTTAACTATGAACGGGAAAAGGGTGCCTCAGTCACCCGGCTTTTTAATACAGTTCTGATCATTAGATCAAAAGTTATTCAGGGTAATCCGTTTTTTAAGCACCGTATTAATCAGAATTCCGCATCCGGCTTGCACCGACCACAGTTCCGACATGAAATATCCTCAGTGGTAGACGGATCATGGGTTAGAGCCCCTTTGCCGTCAGACTAACTGTGGGAGATTTTCGTGGTTTTCCCCTCCATGTAATGCTAATGCGGGTTAGTTCCCTCAAAAAGTTCTCCACGAAGGCAAATTTCTTCTAGCACTTGCTCCAGGAGTTCCCTTGTCTACTGGATTGGGTTCAAAATTACAAGGCTACCGGAGTTGAACGTTAGTAGTCATGAACCTTAAATTGGGTCGGCTGTTCAACGACGGCTATAAAACACAATATAATCAAATCTTATGTCAAGCAATATGAAAATATTGTTTTTATTATTACGAACATGTCTCGATAAATTCAACGTCATTCGCTCAAATTATTCACTTTTTAAAAAAAAGCAAATATCACAATTTATCATGAATATGTCAAATGCTTATGATGAATCAAAAGTTAGTTTGCACCCAGCAATTCGGAAGTAAAAAAAGAGTTTCTTCAAATGTTCCAAACCTACTTATTTTTTTACAAAAATAAAAGAAAGGATGGATAATTTAAATAAAATACTAAAATCAGAAAGCTTCATTTCACTCTAACTGCTAAATGGAGATAAAAGTATCTCAAAAGACTAATATTTCAATTTAGGCGTTCGCAATTACTAAAAAGATAACATAAATAGTTCCAGAAAACACGCTATTCCACTTTGATTCAGACGCTCAACGAGATACAAACAAAGTTGTAAAAATTAATTTGCTTACATGGCATTCATCTTTTCAATTGTTTCTATAGATAAGAGAGGGATAGTTAGAAGAACAAAAGAAACTGTGTAGAATAAATGTTGTCCTCTTCCCCTTCATTTGTTATTTCGATTACAGTGGATGGCAACAGAATTGCCTCTATTATTGATATTGCTACTTAAACAGAAAAAGGCACAAGTGACATGTTCATAAAAGAGCGTGACGGATTTCTAAGAATGGTTAAGTTATTCTTGAATAAGCGACTTATAAAAGATAAAATATAGTAAATGAAGATCACTAGGAAAGTACGGTTTTATTCCATAAGAACTCATTTGGTAAAAAAAAAGTAATTTTCCGCTTGAAGAGGTAATACATTCACAGTACTGCCCATCTTTACTGTGTAATAACTCTTCGGGAGAACCAATTTTTCCCAGTCAAAATTTAATAATCCTCAAAATGTAACAGATGTCGATCTAATTGTCGTTCTTGAGAAAAATACACATAAGCCCTTCTCTCCACTTGGTCTTCAAATATCTATTCATAATTTTTTCGGTTTCTTAGGAAAATAATAGAACTCCCATAGAGAGAAATATGGCTAAAAATAATTTATGACTTGAAAACTGACCCAAAAAATTTTAATCAAAAATTAGATTGCTTTTCTGTTTTTTTTAAAAAAATTAAGGAAATCATTTTATTCAAGCAGAAAATGAATGGAAAACATGGAACAGCAATGCATTCACAATTTTTATAAATACTACGTTTTAAAAAATTCGAAATTTTAGCTGTACAAAAGCTTTTGTCTTTTTATTTTAGATCCCTTTATGCGCAAAGTATGGCAAATGGTATAGTTCAATAATACATATCCAATTAGCGATTTGAACTAAAATAGAAGGATGCGTCAGACATACCACAAAAATTATTGCACAATTTTAGACGTAGAATAGAATCTCTCTCGTGACCTTAATTTTATAAGTTCCAGTTGATGTTGGAAATTGAGTTCCGTATATAAGCTCAAGTTGTTGTTGGAGTTGATGTAGCAAAAGAGGAGAGGAAGAGAGGGGGGAGGTAGATGTTTATAAATTTAATAACTTAACATATAAATTGAAATTTTTAAAAATACAAACTTTATTCATGAGAGTGAAAGTCCATTTCCTTTTTGAAGGGATATAAGGTCTTAAGATTATCGTTTTATTTTGTTAATAAGTACATTTCTTTCCCTTTATTTATTCTAATTTTGTCACATCACCTTAGTTTATTTTCAAGTACAGTTAATTATTTTTTTTCAATCCAAGTAATTAGTAATTTAGTTGAGATTAATATATTAGAACAAACTGCTTTAAAATCGTCTACAAAATGACCTTAGTTTTTATTTTAAAAATATTGATTTAAAAAAAGCAATGTGGAATGCGAAGCAATCACGAGGAATACAGAGAGAGTAGAGCGAATAGGGGACGGAACGCCCCCTAGTAACTAAAAATCGCAATATTTATAGCAAATATTTTATTGGGAGTACAAATAAGTTTCCACCGTTTTCTATCAAAAATTAGCAGTTTATTGTAAAAATTCCGTACATTATCCTTTATTCAAAGTATTCTCCATTATTAGACACTAGTTTTTCCCATCTTTCTGGGAGCATTTGAATTCCACGTCGGAAGAACTCCTCATCTTTCGATGATATCCACGAATCGACCCATTACTTGGCTTCTTCCAATTCTAATCAAGTAAATTTCTGCTTAGACAGACCATGTGTCATCGACCGGAATAGTTAAAAATCTGAAGGGGCAAGATCCGGCCAATGCGGTGGGTGGGATAAGACTTCCCATTGAAGTGTTTCCAAGTAGCAAAATCACTTTTCATGACGATGTTCGATGTCGCTTGGCTTCTATTCGAAGGGAACCAAACTTCCTTGCTTTGGGATCATTCTCAACGACTTTAAACGATATGAAATTGTTTGCTGAGTCACTTGTAATCTAAGAGCAAGTTCATTTTGCGTTTGGGACGAATCTTCTTCCAATAATTCTTCCATTTCCATGTCTTCGTACAATTTAGGACTTCCACTATGTTCTTTTTTTTTCCACGTCAAACTCACCGTTTTCAACCTTCTGAAACCACTCACGACAACTTCTCTTACTTAAAGCAGCCTTACCATATGCTTCTCCGAGCAATCGATGCTCCTCAGCTGCAGATTTCTTCAAGTTAAAGAAGTAAATCAAAAGTTCCCGCAAATGACGCTTGTTTGGCACAAAGCTTGACATTTTTGCACGAAAATTACATAATTCTAATACAGAATCACTAATATTTTTGGTTCATGCTGTTACCAGATGAACTATCCTTGACCTCCAGGGTTCACGAGCCGACCAAACCGCTACCTGTCGATTTGTCAGTGGGCATACTAAGTGCCTCACTTTCAGTGGACAAATTAAACTTTTTCCAGCAAGGCTAGTCCTCACCATCTACTTGATTGCCTGGATTTCACCATGGATCCGGTTCTTGAGAGACCTCTCCTTTTCCTCGATGTTTTGAAGACTCACGGCCTCACGGATCTGGTATAGTTCCGCTATCCCATCTGGGATTGGAAACAACAACCAGATGAACTAACTTACAATAAAACGTTAACACCAGTCAATTAAGTTGTAGTACCATCTTGCGTTGAACGGCGAGAACTTATTTGTACACATGTAGTTATTTTTAATATGTCATGTCTGTTATTTGAATAAGAAAGGGAAATTAAGCCTTCTTGAAAACTCGCGATTATACGAATTCTTTTATTAAGAAACGGATTTTTTTTTATAGATATAAAAGAAGGATATTTGTTATAATATTAAGAACTCTTTGGCTTTCTTTTAATAGTTAAGACGTTGAGTTAAAAATGAAAGCCTCATGATAATACATTTTTGCGAATTAAAAGATAATCAATGAAAGTAAGCCAGATGTAAAAGAAATTTATAAAAGAACAGGACAATTCAATTAACCAGCAAGATCAGATATAAATTATTGCTTTTCTGCGTTGAGCTTTATTTAAAACAAGTAATATACTCTGTATACGGGAATTCATTGGACTAAACAGTTAAACTATTAGTTAAGCATATTACATTTTAGATAAATGTAATTCGTTCAATTCATCATTTAGTCAGGAATCCATTTTGCTGACAAATAGAGTGTAATTGAATAAGAAATTATTGCTGATCTTTTCGAGAGCAATCAAACAAACTATTTAATGCAGCCTGAATAGTTGTTTAAAATCAACAGGAAGAAAGCGCAATCATCATTTATATAACGTTCCAGATAATTAAGGCTTTCCTCTGCATAATTGATTACAGTCAATAACAGCAAATGTCGACTTAGAAGTTAATTCTTTTGCACAGGCACTTGGTGATTGTTGAAACCTATAGGAAGTTTTATTACGTCGATTAAATAGCTTCTGGATCGTTCTATTTTTTTAAAATACCTGCGTATTGTTCGTTACATTGTTATTATGTTATCATTACTAGTTTTTAACAGGAGGAAAATTGCATCGCAATATTTGAGAGAAAGATTTTGCGGAGTATACTTGGTGGTGTAAATGAAAACAATAACTGGATGAGGAGATTTAACTTTGAACTATACAAGATTTCTAAACAACCTGATAATACATAAAAATAAATAGAATGAATTGGATGGCCCACGTGAATCGAATGAGTGATGACAATACGATAAAAAAGATACTGCTTTTTAGACCCACTGGAACAAGAAAGCGGGTAAGGCTGCGGTTGAGATGGACTGACTGAGTGGAGTTTGATTTTCTCGCAATTAAAGAAAAGAATTGAAAATCAAAGGTGAATCAGAAGTCGTCTTCAGAGGAAGGCATTGGCTCACATTGGGCTGTCTGGCCAACTATGATGATGACTAGTTTTTAAATCTTCAGGGCCACAAAATGAGAAAAAGAACTCCCTAATATCCTTTAATATGCCAATTTAATTTTCATGTAAAAAGATGTAAACTCAATGGCTTTGGAGACAAATTTTAAATAAATTTACTTGTGGGGACGATATTTTAAATCACAAAATCAAACACAAAAACGTACAATGCACACAAAAAAAAGGACCACCCTGTATAATTTTTGATCTAATGATCGGATCTTCACGTTCTAAGGCTCAATTTTAATGGTTCATGGGGGTGACTTCAAATATGCTAATTAATTAGTTCAGATAATATTCTACGTTATGAAATCGAGCACGAAAACGCACTTTTTCTGAGTAAAAATATCTCTTCTCCAACGGATTCTGATTTCTAATCCCCAAAATATAGTCGCAATCTGGGAAATATAGTCATAATAGTTTGGTCAGGATAGCGATACAAAGTTTGAACCCCTTAATGTTAATTCAATTTTTTGTGTATTTTGCCACATCTCGAAAATTTTTAAGTGAATTGAAGCGAAGATGTGGACCCATCTCCTGACTAAACTATTGGGACAATATTTCCCTGATTGCGGCTACCCCTATATTTGGGGGTTAGAAATCCAGATCCGTATTTTCTCCGTATGTTTATCCGGAGAAAGTACGCGTTTGTGTCTGATTTCGTAACTTAAAATATCGTCTGCACTAATTAATTAGCATATGTGAGGTCACTCGCTTAAACCATTAAGATTGAGTCCTAAAATGTGAAAATCTGATCGTTAGTTTAAAAGTTATTCAGGGTAATAATTTTTTTTTTTGCGCACTGTACACGAAACATGCCCTTTTTTACGGATTTGGGTTTTTGATCTTCAAAATGTAAGGGGTACCAACAATTTAGAAAGATAAGACCAATAACTTAGACAGGAAAGTGGTCGAAAATTTGGGCCTCTCAATGTTAATTTTTGCATATTTCATCGTATTTCTTGAACTATTTAAGATAATTTTTAAAAAAATTTGCTCACAATTATACGAATAGTTTATCAAAAGATACTACCTAACTATTGGGACTATATATTTCAGATTACGAACGTCAAATAGAAAGATTGTGAAGAAAAGTAAACCCCTCAAATTATGAAGGTCAAAAGACTTTAAGAAAACCTATTTACTCAAGAAAAGAAATTTTTTGTGTTTGATTTCATAATCTAATACATCGCGTACACTGATTAATAAGAATATTTCAATTTTGCTCCTTGAATCACTGAAATTGCGTCTTAATGTGAAAACCCAACTACTAGATCAAAAGTTATTAATGTATCTCACTTTTCCTCGTGCTGTTCTTCCCTTAGTTGTATTACTTAAAATCTAAAACTAATTGTTAGTAAATTGCGTATACTGCATTGACTTTTGAAAACTGTAATAAACTAAATTTAGATATCTGAAAATTATTTTGTAGGTGAAAAAAAATAAGAAAATTCTATTGCAATATTTTAGATTTTTTTTAAAATATGAGAAACCATGCAAACTGTAGTAAAATCATAGAATTCATTCATTTGCTTTGGAAGTATTTTTTTATAAAATTCTATATTGTGTTTACTATAATACCAGCAAAAGTGCATAACTTGTAAAATAGTTTAAAAGCTTCCAAAAAAAAGGTGACAGAGAAAAAATAAAAAGAATCCTAAAGACAAAACCTAGAAAAATACTTTTATGTAAAATATAAAAGAAATATAACAAAGATTGCTAACTAAACAGTCCATATATTTTTGAAGTGCTGTTCAATATTTACTTAGTAGTTTGAAATTTTTGGAAATGCTCGGAATTTTTAAGAGATTTGTATAAGAGCAATAGAATATAACACAAAGTGCTCCATTTATATTTCAGAAATTGCTTTCAGAAAAGTCTCTTAAGAAAACATTACTTGTTTCTATGTTTTCTCAAAATATGGCATGCTGTATAATGTGTCAAAATATGTTTTACAATAAACATTTGAAACATTTTAACGATATTTTCTCGTAAATTTTTCATTTTAGTTCCAAGTGTAATATTTTTTAGGTTTTTTATTAATATATAATGCAAAAATAATCTTAAAAGAAACTTAAATAACAATATTTAAAATTTTGCTATAACTGTGCAAATATCGCTTAAAAAGATAAGTGGCTACGATAGTATAGCAAGGAATCCTAGTCGAAGTGCGCATGCGTATAACATAGAAAATGTTGTGTGTAGAAATCCATTCGTTAATTAATTATGTGCTAGATTATGATTCATGAATCAAATTTTAATTTGATTTTGTCATACATTCTTCCACGTTTATGCCTCTTTGGTGAAAAATTCTCACCGTAAAAAATTCCGGATCAAATTCCGATAAAAAGTATTGACATCCTGAGAGCAACAGCTGTAAATTCCAATTTAACGTAAAATTTTATACTGTAATTTTTACAATAATATTTATTTGATTACAGGGATTTTACAATAAACATTACAGTAGAAATTACGATACATAATTTTTACTGTGAAAATGGAATTTACCGTAAAAAATACAGGCACTCTGAGTGTCAATACATTTTACAGTGATTTTATCCTTAATTTTTTTACAGTATGGTCTCGATTAAATTAGCTTTATAATTAATAAATAGTGGATGTTCATTCAACGATGCTAACTTAAAGCACAGTTGTAAAAATACTGGTATCAATAAGGCCAAATTGCTGAAATGTTTTGGCAATGTGTGCGAGACTTGTTAAATATACGTAAATAAAACGTTTTATTTGTGGTTTCAGAAAACAGTCGCTTTACATTTTAATGATAAAAACAAAAGATAATTGTGTATACTTCAAAACACTTCAAAAATGAGAAGATCACAGATACCCACACATTTGACCCATGACGTCAGCGCCAGCTGATCGCTTATAATTAAAATGGCCATTAAAGCTAAATTTCTCCACACATTAGAATGTCAATTAATTAAACACAGCGCCTCAGCTCACATCGAATTTGTTAAAATATAATACTTTCTCGTTTACGTTTTCTACTTGCATGCAGCGCCAAACAATACAGTAAAACAGTTCAAAAGCCTAAGTGCATACAAAAATTTTAGTGTACCACAATTATAACTGGTGAAACAGTACTAGTAAATAAATAAAACAAGATAATGAATTAAATGAGATAAAAGGTATGAATACATTACAAATCACACGCAGCAAGTAAAATGGTACTAAGGTGATAAGAAAATGAAAATTGAAACACAGTAGTAAGAACTCATATGTTATTTCTATAATTAGATAGCTGTTTCGGTACTTTAAGCTAGTATTAATTTACTTAAGTTTGTATTCCGGAAATATCTGGTCGATTACTTCTGAGTAATATCAGTTAAAATCTCAGTGCTGAAAGAGTCATGTTAAGTAATGTTAATAGCCTTACAGTTAAGCGAAATATCTGATGTTTTCCAATTTTTCCTCTCCGTGCATCAGTTACTTTAACTAAAATAATTTTTCATGCAGGCAAGTTTTCCACAATATTTAATTCACGAATTTCATTGTCTTTTATAATGAATTCAGAATTACTGCACTGTTAAAAATTCCTGATCAGATTACGGTGTAAAGTATCAGCAAATAGAGTGCATCATCGGAGTAAAATAAATTTCATTGTAAAATCCATTTTTACTGTAAAATAGAATACTTTAGCTTTTACAGTGTTATTTAATTAGAGCGATTCAGTGAGTTTACAGTAATTATTACTGTGAAAATAATGGTATATCAGATTGAGTTTTTGCTCTGCAATATGTTTCGGTAAAAATGGATTTTACGGTAAAAAGTACCAGAACACTGACTACCGGTACTTTTTACCATAATTTGATCCAACATTTTTTACAGTGAAGCGCATGAATTACAAGGGAAATTAGGGAAGTGTGACTCGCCAATTTTGAAATAAACTAGTGGGATGTATGCCTTATGTACTCATTTATTGATTGCTTTCTTTTTTCCACCCCGTACGAAGAACGGATATTCAGCTAGTCAGGATTTTGTAGTGTTGTTCAATACTCATTTATTGATTGCTTACTTTTTTCCACCCCGTACGAAGAATGGATATTCAGCTAGTCAGGATTTCGTTGTGCTGTTCAGTATTCATTTATTGATTGCTTACTTTTTTCCACCCCGTACGAAGAATGGATATTCAGCTAGTTAAGATTTCGTTGTGCTGTTCAGTACTCATTTATTGATTGCTTTCTTTTTTCCACCCCGTACGAAGAACGGATATTCAGCTAGTCAGGATTTCGTTGTGCTGTTCAGTACTCATTTATTGATTGCTTACTTTTTTCCACCCAGTACGAAGAACGGATATTCAGCNTAATTATTAATTAATTAATTTGCTAATTAATTTATTAATTAGCAAATTAATTAATTAACTAATTAATTACAAATTAATTGGAGTATGAGGCAATTACAATAACTAATAGTCCGCATTGAAGTAATAAAATACCAATTTTTCTTTATATAGAATTATTTTTATCTCTCACAGGACCTTCTATGGGCCGAAACGAATGTTGCCCCCTAAAATTATTCCTCATAAGGTATGCATCCCACTAGTTTATTTCAAAATTGGCGAGTCACACTTCCCTAGTCTCCCTTGTAAGATACGCAGAAGTAGCATCAAATCTAATTATGGTTCATTTCTACTATAATTTTTATAGTGCGTGTGAAAGATGATACAAATTAATACAATTTCTCCTTCGAATCTTTTTGATAATGTTGTCTCTTACGAAGCATAATTTATTTGTATGGTTTTAGTAGCTATCATGGAAAACATGCGAGTGCTAAAAAACATAGAAAACATGCCAATAGCTGCATACTATACCAATCATCGAAATAATTGTAAGAAGTTGATTTATGGATTGTACAATTTGAAATCAATTAAAACTCCCCAACGCTTCATTGTAAAATGAAAGAAAACCAAGTAACAAATTGTTAATAAAAGAAAGAAATAACTAACTAAAAATGAACTTAAATGCGAATTTTTAAAGGCTTAAAGAGGCCTTTTGTAAATATTGATTTTAATATTTCTTTTTTGTAAGCCGAAACTTTTGAAAACAGAAAGTTTACGATTTGCTTTTGACCTAAACACTGAAAGTTTCGTAATTAAAAAGCAATTAAGAACTCATTTCAGTTCGAAAATCCTTCAGAAAATAAAGTTTTAGTAGTACTAATTTGTTATTCTCATTTTCATGGAAAAGAAAACAAAATCGAGAAACAGTTTTAATTATTTTCATTAAAATTTTTTAGGACAATAAACGTACATGGAATGCACTGAAAACTGCCAAGATCTTTTTTATATAACATTTTTGTAATGGAAGAGTGTTGAATATACTCCATGATTTATACGGTTCCTTTTTTAGGTAAGCAGAATACTGATAAAAATAAAAATTTCTGTATCATATAATTTATTATTTCATACAATGATTGTCTACAGATTAAGAAACAAAACTGTTTAAAAGAGTTAAGAGCAGTTTTAATTTAATTCAATTTTTAACAATATCAGTGTTAAAGAAAAACAAGATACGGGAGTTAAGTACCCATGACCGGCTGGATTAAAAGTTAATTAAACACTAAAACAATTACAGAGATATCTCATTAGTGATTTATTCAAAATAAGTTTTTCTAAAATATAAGCTAGTCGAACTAAATTAAAAAAGAAATATCGATTTAAATAATTTGATACCACCAAAGAAAACCATAAAAGGCATCACTTATTCACGGTAGCAAAAGTGATGTCTAGGTAGTGCTGATTTCGGTCTATGAAAATGCTATTAGTTTTGTGGTTCTAGATCAGGGGTGTAGGACGGATGCTTCTTTTTAAATCTAATTGTTAGGTGTGCTTTTATCTATTCCTTTCTGTGAGAGAGCGTCTGTGTTTTTGGACATCATTGTTCGGAAATTAGAGCTCAATGACTCAAGAATTTTGCACCAAATTACAAATTTCGGTGTTTGCAGAGGATTGAAGATTTTTTTTAAAAAATTTTATCGTCAATAAAGCAACTTTTACTTTGAAAGAATTACTTTTAAATCACCCTATTAAAGCTTTTTACTTGTTAATTTTTGGAGATTTGTAAAACACAATATGACTTTTGTTATTCAAATTGCTTCAGTTTATTGTTCATTTTTCTTTTTCATATTTATTGTAAAAAATGAGTGAATAATATTATCACGTGATTTTAAACGAGCAAAAATGAATATAATCCAAAATTATACAACTAATAGTATCTAGTGGCATGCAATAATAGTAGTCAATTACTTGAGTTAGTTTAAAAATTATTTTATGGAAAAAAAAATCCTGAAAACCAGAAAATTAAAGAGAAGTTAATTTAATAAGTGGAACTGGCAACAGAAAGTTTGAGTTAAAAGAAAGATGGTGAGGAAAGATAGAAAACAAAACCAGAAACAATCTGAGAATAGAAGAAAAAGTTAACAATGAAAAAAGTATTGTTTTTGAAATTATGTATCATTTTTACAAATATCACGAGACTACGTATTTAAAAGATTTGCTTGAAAAATTCAACCAAATTTGAGCAGTATATTCGTAATGCATCAACAAATTCAATGTTTTACTAAAAGGAAGATAATTTATTGAATAAGCAATATAATTGTTAATGAGACTTATATCCTTTTAACAATTTAAAAAGGAAACGGTTGTTATCTTTTTTGAATTAGGTTCGTATATATTTAAAAATGTCAATATAAATAATAAGATTTATGTCTGAAAACATCTAATCTCTTTCCGTCTTTGTCATCTTCTCTATTGATTCAAATGTGAGCTTATGAAATAATGATCTCGAGAGAGCTAAATAATTTTTTTCCTGTAGCAGTGAATAAATAGTAATTAGTTAAAACGAGAAAAGGGAGAAAATTTTGTAAAACATGTAAAATTTTAATGGCTTTTGAACAAAATTATTCTAATTTTTCAGCTTGTCACATATTAACTTTGCAAATGTATTTTTGTGAGTTGCAGAGCTCTTTGCCTGGTATTGTTTGCTACAAGTTAATCAATCAATAGCTGTCGAACTATCCTTTTTTTTATTTCATCCTACTCCCTATATATTTCTTGACACACTTTTGTTATTTCAAGTTTCTAAGTCTTATAGATTTTGCACTGCAAAGCAAAATGTAACGTAAAGTTATGTAACGCTAGCAAAAACACAAAAACACGAAAATTTCTTTTAAAATTGCAATAATTTTCAGACGAATTAGAATTTTGAAGAGAAATTGTGTTAAGTTTGTAAGTAAAAATAGCCCTTTAAACACATCATGTTTCAATTATATCAATGCATTCCTATGGCTTCTAGGTGGTCCACATTATATTTTTACAACAAGTTTAACAGTTAATAATTTTTAAAACTAATTACAGAATGCTTTTTTGCACCATGTGCGTTCTTATGCACGTTCCCAATTTTAAGGTTTCCAAATAATCTAGTTTTTTTTTCTTTTTTTGCAAAAAAGCAAAATTTAACGTAAAGTTGAACAACCAAAACAACAGTGGCTTTTTGGAGTGAATAATATTGAGAGAATCCTTACTATCATAATTGTTATCAATTTTCATATGTCTGTTACCCTAAAAGAGGAGATCCCAGTAAGCTAAATAATTCTAAAACAACTGTTAAAATTCTATTTCATTGAGACAAAAAACTTATTAAGTTAAATTATCCCATCGAATAAATAAATATCTTATATATTTAATTATGGTAACAGACAGGATGTTGTAAAAAAAGCACTTACCACTAAAGAGCTTTTGCTTTATCAACTAAACGTTGAACGACTGAAATAGTTGCTTATAACTCTTTCCTAAACCTTCTTTTCCAGCTGTCTTAACCGACAACTGTATAACTATCTGCACTTTATGTGTAGCAAGTATTGCCACACGCAAATTCTAATTTTGCTTTTCAAAAAATAATGTGAATAAGTGTATGATAACAGACATGCAGTTAATTTACTGAGAGCAATATTTAGTTAAGTAAAAAACATCTTTGTTAGTTATCTTTAAAACCTTTTAAAAACAAAATTTAGATTCTTGAACACAATTATAAAATTATGATTAATTAGATTTTTCATTTAGAGTTCATGCAAATGACATTTTCGTTTCTATGCTTCGGATAGCTAAATTTGAAATTCCTTTGGACTAATTTGTTCTAAATTGACATTTTCCTTAAATACTGTTTAATAATTTTGCATTCTTTATACTCGGAATTGTCCAATAATGATTAAGGACAAATTATGTTAAATCTTAAACGTCTTTAAGAAACAATATTTTTCATGCGAACATCAAATAGTACCGAAAATATATATGATATAATATATTTTGATAATATATATATATATATNATATATAACTCTCCTAAATCATGAAAGTATAAAATTTCGTAACAAATTTATTTATTGACATAAAACTAAATGGATTAACATAGAACAACATTGGAGAGTGTTTTCATTTTCAATTCACAAATGATTTGCCTGCAGAAATCATTTGAATCCAGTAACATTTCTACATTTAGAATTCTTCATACGCCTTTATTTAAAAGTAAAATGAAATATATCAATATCTAGTGAATTGTTAGATGTGCTCTTTTTGAATTGAATACATATTTGAGTACATTCGAATCAAGTAGCCTTTTTACATTTAGCATTTCTTCATTTCTTTTATTTAAAAATAAATTGAAATTAGTGATTTATTAAAAAATAGTTTTCATGAACTAAATACGTATTTGAATACATTTGAATAAAGTAACGGTTTTATATTTAGCATTCCCTCATCATTCATTTTAATTTTAAAGGAGTATTTAAGAGTAAAATGAAATAAATCAGTATCTATTAAGTTATTAAAAGTGGTTTTCTTATATTCGAATGCATATTTGAATGCATTTGAATCAGGTAACGTTTTTACATTTAGCAAATATTGAGAATGGTTATCAGAGGAATATAAATTTTATTCTTGAGTGTGGTTATTTTATTTTGAATCTTGAAAATTTCAATAACCTTTCAGTTACCTACCAGAAATACTCATGGAAATACTTAATAAGAACACTCCATAAATAATGAATAATGAATGAAATACTCAATAAGAATACTCCATAAATAAAGAATAATAAATGAAATACTCAATATGAAATACTCCATAAATAATGAATAATGAATGAAATACTCAATAAGAATACTCCATAAATAATGAATAATGAAGGAAAGACTCAATAAGAAATACTCCATAAATAATGAATAATGAATGAAATATTCAATAAGAATACTCCATAAATAATGAATAATGAATGAAATACTCAATAAGAAATACTCATAGTAATTTTTATCCATGCATTAATTTTGATAATTAATTTACAATATTGTTATCGAAAATGAATTTATTGGCATTTTATTTACAGGAAAGATCACCTCTATTTAGCGACCAGCTCTTTGCAGCGACCGTTTTAAACATAGTTACAGGTTTAAAAATCATTGCTGATTAAAAAAGCCCTTACTCTCGGAACCCTTGTGATCTTTCCACGGGACCTAATGGTTATAAGGAACACCTTGGAGAACCACTGTTCTAGAACATTGATAATTTAAAATAGGGGTTTCCAACTTACATGAGGTCAGAGACAGCAATTAAAAACACCAGTCAAATGATGGGCAGCAAATCTCGCAAAATTTTATATAGGATTCTTTTATGTTTGAAGGAACTTTAAATATTACGGTCAAATTTTTATCAAGTTGAGCGAAACAAAAGTATTCGATCACAAATTAAAATAAGAAGTAGATTTTTAAAAACATTTAATCGCATATTAAATAATTCTAGTCTCAAAATTTACAAATGTAAATAATTTCGTCCAAAATGAGTGGTTTCAAAAAGTTAAATCTGAGAATTTCCTAGAAAAAATTTTTGATACTCACATGCTAAATTATATTCACATAATACAAAAAAAGAGCAACACACACGGTTATTTTCGTATTTGAATAAATATTTTCTTGGCTGCAAAACCTGAGAAATAAATTTTTTGCACCATTGGTATGCTAAATTTCAAAGAAACGAAGAAATTAGGGCTTTTTTTAACGAAAAAAAAGCATTTTAAACCCATATAGATTTTTTACGAAAATTGTCCGCAAAAAAATGACAACTAATATATTTTAGTTTGTTGGCCTCAAAAAAAGGCTAAGCGGGCCACTGATTTAAAAGCTCTTGCTTAAAATTTATTTTTACTAATTTTCTTGTTTTAATGTAATTAAAAATTACAATTAATTTAATTTTTTTTTTAGAATTTCGTAAATTCATGTCTAATTTTAGATTCCCCTGAAGAAAATTTCCGAACATGTTGCATCCCGCATTCTTATGAGATAAAAATATTAAAGAATGTACTTTACATCCACGTAAGCGTGGGACGTATCACACAATCCCAGAAACATATGCTTCCAATTTAACACACCAAATAACCTGCTGTTTAAAAAGCGTTAGAAATTCAAAAAGGATTTTCTTCCTTTGATTCCACGACTGACAGAGCGAAAACTTTCTTGGTATTTATTTTTTTCCCCTTGATATTTATTCTACTAATTCTTTTATCTAAGAGCTTGTTTCTAGACAGATTAACTGAAATATGTGTTTGTGTTAGAAGCATGGAGCTTGCTAAGTTAAACAAACTCTTTCTTAAAAATAAATATTTGCTCCCTATGATATTATAACACTCTTTTCCAAGAAAGAAAATGTTCCTTGAATAATTTACGTCATTACCGTGTAAATGAGATTTCCCAGTTTTTAAAGTTAAAAAATAAGTCACGAAAAGCGGGTGAGTATAAAATAAAACTCATTTTCGGTCAGTTGCGTTCTTACATAATAATTGCTTGAGATATAAGCATTTTACGAGAAGTGACTATATTGTAAAATATTTTATAGCATTACTTTAAAAATTTTAGAATTATTTTCGAGGTCTTATCGTAAGTCCTTAACTTAAACTTAATTAACTTTAAGCTGTTAACTAACATTCTTTTAAGTTTGATTAATATTTTTAGATTCCTTGTCAAAAAGAATTTAACTAGCATGGACTAGCTAGTATGGTTAGAGGTCGTAAGTTATTATTTATGTGAAAAAGAAAAGCGAATCCTATCGAAACCGGCTGAATCACGCGAAGAGAAAAAACCTGGTAAAATTACCGTGCTGTATTGTATTAACATTTCTGGTATGAAAAAATATAAATATGTAAATAAAAATTTAAATATAACATATTTGAACCATTCATTGCTGCAAAAAATACTTTACTCTTGCAGCACTGTGTGCCAACAAGGTTTTGGCAAGCACGAAATTATTAAGTTAGAACATCTACTTCTCTCATCCATTAAACCATGTAACATTTTTCTTTAAATTTAAAGTCAATAGAGCACTGTAATTAACTATATATGCACCGAAGAGCCATTACATTATGACCACCCTTCTAATAACATGTAGGACCACCTTTAGCCCTCAAAACTACTAGCATCCGCAGTGGCATTGATTCCACAAGGTGCTGATAGGTAGTCTGAGGTAACTGGTACCAAGCGCTCACCAACTGGTCCTGCAATTCTCTCACATTGCGAGGGGGTAACGTGGCAGCACAAATTTCCAAGTTTTCCAAGTAGGACCACAAATGCTCTATTGGATTAAGGTCAGGTGAATTTGGGGGTCAGGACATGACTTGAAAGTCACTGGATTGTTCCTCGACGATTCGACCCTTATGACGTGGTGCATTATCCTGTTGGTAAACACCATCCCCCGCAGGAAAAACTGTTGTCATGAATGGGTGAACCTGGTCTGCAACTATGTTCAAGTATCTTACAGACGTCAGGGATTGTCCTACGAGGATTATGGGTCCTAATGTGCCCCATGAAAGCATTGTTCCTGGGCGAGAAACCAGGAAAACCTGGGCGAGCCCATTGTTGTAGATGGAGGGTGGTCATGCAATGGCTCTTTGGTGTAATATGTAATGTATAATATGAAATGTGTAATCAACTATATAGAATATCAGAGGCTACGAGGATAAACACAACAGATATCATTAAATTAAAAAACCATAGATTTTAGAAAAAAACTGTTTCGTAGAAAAACTTAAATCAGGAGAGAAGGAATAATGAAGAGTATACCTTTACATTATGGAGAAAAAAAAGCTAGCTAAAGATTTTATAACACGAATCTAATTTTTCGAGCTGCATTTAGTTTAGTTAGGCAAAAAATTTGTCTTTGGGCTAAGTTTCGTCGGATTGTTACGCTTCACCCATACTGTCTTAATCATCAAGTCTAGTCACATTTTATAAAATGCAATTATTACCATAAAATGTTAAGAAATCAAAACAATATCTCAAATTCTGTAAAAATACACTGAGAAAAATTTATCGTCAAAACTACCCGAATATAGTACGATTTATCGTGCTTCTGGCTCAATTAGAACGCTAAAAAACTGGATAATTTTTACCGGAGTGCTTTGGTAATGATTTTGGTAATACTAACAGCAAAATATGTTTTCCTAATATATGATAAAATTTGGTGATAAAATATCATAGTTTTATCATGATGCCTAAGAGCAGAGTATAAAATCATTTATTCGTTTAAACTTATTTTTGAGTTTCCTACTTTTATTAAATGTGTGGTAATAAGAAGAATAATTCTGAGAGCCAGAAATTCTAATAAAATTATCAAATGAATGGTTAAATATAGCATGTTTTGTTTTAACTAGAACTATTTTTTACCGGAATTGTAATTAACATACAATACGGTTGATTTACCAAAATTTTTTCATCCTTTTAAAAAAATTTTCAAAACTTTCTTTTTTTCGTAATCATTAATATCGTTTTTGTAACAATTCTGATTCTTTCATGCCGTTTTTAAGCTGCAGTAAAAAAAAATGTAAGTCAAATGTGTAAATTATAATTGTAAGAAAATTACTATTTTTTCGCGCAATTAAATTAAGTTTTGAGAATCAAACAGAAACCAATTCACATAGAAATAAGATAAAATTTTATGAATTTAATGTTTAAAATAATATTGAATGTTATTTTGTGAATATTGTATTTGTGCTACAAAAATATAAAAGATATAATTAGAAAGATTTTAAATATAGACATAATATTTTTGGTAATAAAAATCTGTATTCGTTTTATTCTTTGAATTTAATTTTTTAAAGTTATAATTTATTAAAATATGATTAATTAACATTTAAGAATACATTCTGTGATAAATAAATACATAGTATTTTTATCTTAGAAATAAAAACTTCTTATAATATCTAATATAAATATAAATAAACCTAAATCTTATAATATAAATAAGCCCAACTTTATCAGATTAAAATAGTTATTCATTTTCCAAAAATTACTCGTCTCCATTTATTTAAAATTCTCCGTTTATTATTAATCATTCATAATCTGATAAACAGTAAAGAAGCTTATCAACAAAAAATAAATTTTTTAAACCTAGAAAATGCTAGTTTAATAATTATAAGCTATTTAAAAGCTCGTGATAATAAACATAGAAAAACAAATAAAAATTTTTCTTTCTCGTTCGTAAATAGGGACTTTTGGAACGAGTGCCGTGAGGATAATTAATTCTGATTTACGAACATTCTTTTTTTAATGTGATATAATAATTATTATCTACCACTAATAGGACGTTTCAAGAGAAAAGAAAGAGTAATAAATGATGGAATTTAATGTCACGGAGAAACTTTAATCGTATGTTTTTACATATAGTTTTGAGAAAGATTATGTTAATATTATACTGTGTTTCTATTTATTCTTGCTCTAAGATACGGTAATACATTTTAGAGTTGTTTTCTTTTGAATTACCAGCAATTTTTTTATGTATTTTATTTATTTCTTAAATAAAACGTAATGCAAAACAAAATAGGATAAGAGAGTTTTTGTATTGTAATATTTTCTTCTTTACTTTAAACTTCGATGTTTTGAAGCAAAATAATGTTTTATGCAAAATAATGTTAAATTAGTAAAATAATGTTAATGTTAAAAAAGGTCAAAAAGTTTTGCCAATCATGGAAACTTGAATTTTGAAGGTATTCCAGAAAATAATTAAAAAATATTTCCTGCTTTTGTTTCTTTAGTGTTAAATTTTTATTCCTAAATTGTAATATTTCAATTTTGTTTTTCTAAGTAAAAAAATGAGAAAATGAGTTGTAAAAACACATGAGAAAGTTTGATAGCAAAAATTGGGTTATCGAGACAGTGAACATTGTCCCATGCAGAGAAAGCTTCATAGGCCAGAAACTTGCATTGACAAAAATATCTCGGAACAGAATCCTTAACAGCTAAAATATAATAGCGCAAAATATCGCACTGAAAAAACATCGTGGTTCAAAATTTCGTTGAGGCAAAGTATAATGAGACATAATCTTGCAATGACAAAATATCGTACTGAAGAATCTCTGGAAAGCAAACGATCGTGAGACAAAATCTGACAAAGACAAAGTATCTTGAGACGAAATCTCTCAAAGACAAAATATCTTGAGACTGAATCTCTCCAAGACAAAATATCTTGAGACAGAATCTCTCCAAGACAAAATATCTTGAGACAGAATCCCTCCAAGATGAAATATCTTGAGACAGAATCTCTCGAAGACAAAATATACAGAGACAGAATCTTCCATGTAATAAAATCTTTCCAAAAGTGCAGTTTTACCACAGCTTCACTTTCTCACAGAATTAAAGAAGAAGTAAGAGCCGCTAACATCGTTGTCTTGGTTATTCAACTTCACTATAAGTTTTGTTTTCCTGCACAAATTCTATGAGAGTCAGAAGCTTGAAATTTGGATGGTATGCAGAAAAATTCTCAGAGGTACGATGGAATGAAAACGAAGGCTAACATTTGAGAATTATTTATTGTTAAGTTTACAGTACCTGATACACGGTTAGAAATTTCTCAGAAAAATGGTTAAATAAAAAAAATTTATACCTTATGGTTACTTTTCCATATTCGAACAAAACAAAAAATAATCATAATTAAACTGGTATTTAAACTGTTAACTATGAGAAAAACCACTTATTAACTACTTTCCCCTAATACGGTTAAACAACCAGAATTTTATAGCACTAGTCCCATCCAGTGAAGCCACGTAGTTTTCTGAAAATGGGTACATATTGCAGCCGAAAACGGCTAATCATCAGAACGGGGATTCAAGTCCCTGAGTTGACACCTCAATATTTCCACCATGCCCCACAACATGCGAAGAGTTTCTAATGTCCTGCACTCCCTAATTTGCGATCCTGGGTTATTAGAATACGATTTTCTCATTCATGCATAAATGGCAGCAATATAAAGTTGCTGAACTATCAACAATGTGGAGTTAAATCTCTTCTTTACGGTTTTTAAACCATGTTAATTGTAAATGGTTAAAATAAAAACAATATAGATTTGTATTCATGTATTTTTAGCCCTACTAGTTGTACAGGATTTCAAAACTGTAAAATTCAAAAACGATCTTTACCGTTAACTTTACCGGTCAATTGGACAGATTATTTTACCATAATTTTAGCTTGTAGATTCTAACAGTGTAACTTATAGCTACTTACAATATAGCTCGTAGCTACCATGATTTCCTCTCGGCAGCCTACAGTTATATAACTATAGAGATAAAATTGAACGCTCTATAAGGTCCATTTTGGTTTAAGAACTTAATACGAAGTTTTCATGAAAATTCCAAGTTGTTCAAAAGCGAGTGTAATTTTAAGCGCTTCTCTTACGATTTTCTGAAGAAAAAAAAATTGAATAAAATAAGTCTTTGAAGGAAATGTTGAATGAAACCGGTTTCAATTAGAATTAAAGTCATAAAATATATTAGATTTAAGTTATAGTCGAATCAAAATTTTGTGCTTTTAAACTTATCAGAAGGGGAAAAAATATATCGTAGCATTTACTTTAGCTAAAACATAAATTTCCAAACTTCTCTGTATACGCCTTAAAGCTAAATGTTTTTTGTTCAACAGTTTTGATGCTTATTCGCTTCGGGAGGGACATAAGAATCTCTAAACAATTACGGAAGTCAGTAATACATTAGATATTGTGGTAGTAGGTACACCTAATATTCTATTATAAATATCTAATATAAGTACTAGTATAAGTACTATTGACTTCATTAAGAAGGACTCGAATGAACTTAATTAAAGTTAATGCTACTACTAGTCTACTAGTGTCTGAGGTCCACTCACTGAAGTTAGCTAGGATAAATTCAGCGTGGAAGCACCCACCAGATCATGATTGGTATGCCGCCAAATACCCCGGATTATCCCAGCAGTGCCCTTGTCCTAGATTTGCTTCAAACAGCTTTATCAAGACTTAGGACCGGCCATATAAAGTGTTTGACCTTCAGAGCGAAAGAAAAGACCTGTGCCTATTGTCATTGCTCGGCCATCGCTTCTCCATCTCATCTTTTGGATCGCATTGGTGCCTCTGTGAGGTAACTGATGAGTGATGGAGAGACTGTCTATGACTTGCTGATGCGACACGATCTTCTGGACTTGGTCTAGGGCTCTAGACCAAGGGGATAAGCAACAACAACAACAACAGTTAAATGCAATTTTTAAAAAAAAAAAATTTAAAAACTATGAATATTTGAGTATTTGAGAAACAAACACTGTAAAATAAAAATAATAAAAAACAACTTTTTAAGTTGGATAGTTTTTAATAAATTATAATTCTGAAACATTAAAGAAAAACTGAAGCTAAGAAAAAAAAATTTCTGAAAAATAACAAATATCTTATTTTTCTAAGAAATATAAGCTTTTTAAAAAATTTATAATTACATTTCAACATAAAATTGTAAAAAAACTAAAATAAATATTATCTCGAAATCCAACAACTTATTAGTTTGATTCATCAATAAATAATTATACATTAAAAACTATTTTCCTCCGAGCGGAGTTTAAAAATTTAAATCAGTGTATTCATGAAATTTTAATTCTGTTTACATTGCATAACTAAGTACTTTGAATTTCTCATAATCACTGAGCATAAAATAATAAGTGAATACTGTTGAAAAACGAATCGGAAAAAAAGCGAACTAATTGACATTAGTAGAATTAAATAAATTTAATATTACAGCATTTTTCTTAGTACACTGTTTTTATTTCTTTTCAGTTGAAAATTATCGATTCGTGCTATTGGTGTTGTTTAATTATTATATACAATGAAAAAAATATTTGAAGTAGTTCCTTCAGTTTTTTTTTTTTTTGAAGTTATATTTGTTTATTTATAAATGATCAAATATTATCGTTAATTGTTAAACAGCTAAAAAAGATTTTGTATTACTAAAAAAAAATTTTGTTTGCCTTAGAATAAGATTATTTTTTTACATGCCAAAGAAAATATATAAAAATGTTATGCAAATAAAAAAACACATAAGTAACAGAAGAAGAATTACATGCAGATGTTTTAATCTGATGCAATACTTTTTTTATAAAGCATATTCAAATAACGTCTAGACATATAGAATTTACAAAATTGAAAACACGGGGGGAAAAAATTGGAAAATTTCAAGTTAAGTTGATAACGCGTTATATATTTAGTATTTAATGAAATGTAGATGAAATAATATAAATGAAATGAAAATAATATAAATGAAATTGCAAGAAAACATTTAGGTATAAAACATATAAATCAGTACTATGCCTAATTTAAAAGTAAGAATAATATTTATTACTTCATAATTAAGTTTAAGCCTAATAAGTTTCCAAAAATTATGGACATTTATATTATTTTATTATTTTATGACCGTTTTATATCACTTTTGGCTAATTTTATTTTTCAACACATGGTCGTTTTATTAAAACTTACCTCCTGGTTTTAAGGAATAAAAACATAAATTATAATTTGAGCAAGAAAAATTGAAAATTTTGTTCAAAAGTTCAGCAAAAGAATAGTTTAATCAACGTTTTCAAAAAAATATGCTTAGTTAATGTGTTTTAACCTTTTATTGACCTCGCACATTTTGAATTAGTAAATATTATAAACTATAATTGCTTTATTTTAAGTGACCCAATTTGTTGTCGGATGCATTTTATTTCTTGGTAAAATTTTCGAGTTTCAAATTACAAGGTTCTAATAAGGCTTATACTTTTATTAATTACGAAAGTAATATTCTTTATTTTTTAATCCAGAAATACATAATAAATTGTAATTATAAGTTGGGTAAAGGTTTGGTTTATTCAACGTTTACAAAGTTAATTATTTTCTTTTATGGAATTTAATTTATCTTGATGCTTAGTTAAAAAGTTATTTTGTATTTTTTATTGATCAAATATACTTGGAATTACAATTTTAAAAATAAAAATTGTTACTGTTTTTAACTTCATCTCTTATTTTATGGCCTTTTCTTTGCTTCAGAAGGTACATATTTGAAAAAAGACATATGTTGAATATATTTGTTTAATATTAAGGGAAAATTTGATTACATGATTAATAGTATTCAAGATTATATATTTATTATTAATGAAAAATTATAATTTGTCCTTTAATTAAAAAATATAAATTGTACTTATCAATACATTATGTCTATGGAAGCTATCCTTCTTCTTTTAAGTACATTCTTTGCTAAGATATCATTATAAAATTACTAAATTTTACGACATTCACTACTAAACGGCATGATAATAAAACCATATGCTGCCAACTTTCCCAAAAGTCATAACCAAAGCGCATCGCTAAAAATTACTGTGTTTTCCCATAGAGAAAACATGGTACATTTTACCATATTCTGGTAGTTTTGACCATACTTTTTTATCAATGTTTAAATAGCTCAAGGATTTTAATTTGGATTAAAAAATTTAAATTACTTAGTTTTACATATCAGGTGTATTCAGAAAAGAAATTTATTGAAGACTTTATTGAAGATTTGAGAATTTCTGAAGAGAAATTTAGAAATTTATTGAAGATTTGAGAACTCATAAAAAGAAATTGAATACTATTTTTTGTTAAAAAAAAATTTCATGTTCTATTTGCAGCTAAAGTTTATTGCTATTAAAAGTAGTAAATATTTAGTGAGCTAAAATAAAATATAAAAATCCGTGATAACTTTTGATGCAATGACGGGACTTTTACTTCCGCTGATAAGTATGCTGATTAATTAAAGCTGTGTAAAATCAGATACTAAAACATATGCGATTTCTAAATAAATGTATAATTACAAATAAATTCATACTTTTATTCAGTGAGATTCTATTTTTTGAACATCAGAATATGAGTGTGGCCTTAATCTATAAAATATGGACTCGGAAGTTTAGTTGGTACCGATCAATAGTTTAAATTCCGTAATGCTGTTTATCATTATTATTATTATTATTATTTTATTTTATTTTATAACCGTCGTTGAACAGCCGACCCAATTTTATGTGTTTACGACTAGTAATGTTAAACTCCACTTCATTGTAATTGAACCCAGTCCTGAAGACAAAGGAACTACTGGATCGAGTATAAGGGAAATTTGCCTTTGTGGAGGACTTTTTGATGGAACTAAACCGCATTTGCGTTACATGGTAAGGAAGAACCTCCCACTGTTAGCCTGACGACAAGGGGACTCTAACCTATTATCCGTCTACCACTGAGTATATTCCACTTCAGTACTGTGGCCGGTGCAAGCTGGATGCGGAATTCGTATCGACTGGGATTCGAACCCGGTTCGCCTCATCGGAAGGCGAAAGCTCTGTCCCCTGAGTCATCGTGGCTCTATTATTATTATTGCATTTTTCGCCTTACATCTAAAACACAATACGTTAGTAAATCTTTCATAAACTTTTTGCAACTATTTGGAAAAGTCCTTATTTCGCCAATAGTAATTTAAGGTAAAAATAAGTTTTATTTTACATATATTTTAATCTTATTAATAATTATCAAAAAAAATTTCGACTGTAAGGTATAAGCGCTTTAACACCAGCTATCAAAGAACTACAAATTCCAAAATTACAACAATATGGATGGAATATATTGTGAGAAAAAAATATAAAAAATCAGCTTTTTAATTTTACCTACATTGTAAAAATTTGGGTTGCCACAAAAATTGGTGAAAACTACTTTACACCATAGTCGTTTCTCACTAAGTGTATCACTACATCAAATCCTAAGGATAGTTCCTGGAACAGTGAAGTACCTAAAATTTTATTTTACACTGCTTGGTACAAAGTAACCACCATATTTGCTTTTCAGTTTCACTGAAATTTATAATTATTTCAATATATGATGCACATAAGAATCTGTAAAATTGTCTTTACGAGACAACATACAATAAAAATCAGTAACTTAAATTCCAAGCATACACTAATTCTTAAAATAAGAATAATTTGCAAATCTAAATACACCTACCACAAAAAGAATATTAAAACGAATTTGAACTAGGCTTAACAAAGCAGGAGTGGATAGAAATCATGTATTATAAAAATTATTTGATACTGTTTACAGAAATTTGAGAATTAAAATGTAAATATCCTTATCAAACAATTGAAAACAAATGCTAGGAAGTTCCTCCTACAGCTTGTTTGAGCTTTCCACCCCCCTAACAGGGCGATATTTAATATAGATATTTTAAAGATATTTAATTACCTCCACATAGCCTTAATTAATTTATATTTAATTACCTTTAATATAGATATTTTAAGGGCGAACTTGTTTATGTGAAAAGCAGCATTGAAGACGACCACAAATACTCTTTTACACGCTATCGATGGAGATCGATATATATTTTAAATTATCGATATTGTTATCGATAGATATTTTAAAGGCGAACTTCAGTTTCTTTATGTGAAAAGCAACATTGAGGACGACCACACACACTCTTTTACACGTTATCGATAGAAAACGATATATATTTTAAATTATCGATATCGTTACGATAGATATTTTAAAGGCGAACTTTAGTTTCGTTATGTAAAAAGCAGCATTAAAGATGATCACACACACTCTTTTACACGTTATCGATTGAAAACTATCACAGACGATATCAAAACACGGTAATATTAAAGATTTCGGAGGCAAAAATATTTAACATATGGTAAAAAAAAATCGTGATTTTAATGTCTGCCTTTAAATTGCATTAAAAAAACAGGATTTGGTGTTAACTAGAAAAAAAGAGTACCTTCACACAATTTTTAGAGCATCAAAATATAGTACCAATATTTTAGAGTACCAATGTCAAATTTGGAGATATATTACACCACAGTTTGCTATAGTAGACTAATTTCCAGGAAAAATTACTCTAATTACACCAGTCAACAATAATTTTGTTAAAGGGATAAATGCTGCAGTATATTTTCTATTTTTTCATGCATACTATAAAAAATGTAAATGATGTCTCTTTTACTGAGAAAACCGTTTTAATGTTTCGGCAATATCAAAGAGGAGAACTATATGGAGAACTTCTTTTTGAACTCCTTTAAAAATTTAGAGCTCTGGGATGTAACTTGTTCCCGAAAAATATATTTTATAGATTCACTCTTGAGAGCTTCACCAGTAAAATCTGAGAGGTGTGAGTGATAAATACTGGAAGAGATTCCTCCAAGATATTTCAACACTAGAAAATCGTTATGAAGAAAAAATGAAATCCTGATATGCCTATAGCCTATTGCTGAATACTAAAAAGGTTTTTTCAAGCAAAATACAGTAGAAATTTGTTTAAAAAAATGCCATTTTGATTTGAAGAAATACGTGTAGGTTACTTAAAATAAAATTTATATTTTCAAGTTGTATGAAATTTTGAATTTCGTATTACAGAAAAAAATCAACATACATTTTTGGAAACAGTGCTAAATTATTCATAGCAAATAACTATTCAAATTCATTTAAAATATTCGAGAAGAAATACGTGTAAGTAACTTGAAATAAAGTTAATATTTACAAATAGTATGAAATTTTGAATTTCATTTCACAGAAAAAACAACATATATAGTTGAAAACATAGCAAAATGATCCATAACAAATAGCTATTCATATTCATTTAACATATTCGAGAATAAATACGTGTAATACATTCAAAGAAATACGTGTAAGTAACTTCAAAATTAATACAGTATGAAACTTTGAATTTCATACAACAAAAAACAAATTATTTTTTAAAACAGAGTAAAATGTTCAAGAACAAACAGCCTTATAAATTTATTTAACATTTAAAATGTTGAATTTCGCAATTCACTATTATTCTAGAAGACTAAAGAAGTAATTACTGCCGTCCTTATTTAAATGGACATTTTGATCAAAATGTTGCTTCAAAATTTAATTAAGCAAATGGATTTAGAGAGGCAAAATTTAATAAATACGACAGGAGTTGCATAATGTTTCTAAAATTCTTTAAGTGATCGTGATAATAAGATTGCATACGCCAAATAAGTATTTGTCTACATTTCGCATAACAGGTTAGCGCGATGTGGAACACGAATGACTAATTTCGAATGCTCTTGCTAATTATTTTTGAAGTTTGACACGTATTCTTGTCGAGAAAAACTTATAATTCAATATTTAGGAGTTTTCTAGAACGTGTTTTATCATTTATGCTAAAGTCATTACGTAAGATCTTTTAAATTAGCGTGTGTTCAAATTTAAAAAGTGAGTAAATCATTCATTTTTCGACTGGAATCGGTTATTTTTAAGAGTATTTGTCTGTAATGAAGGTTAACTTGATTTAGGGCGGTTAATGGGTACATCTAAAAAAATTTGTTGAAATTTCAATAAAAAAACTAATTGTTCTGTAGGTGAAATTTTGCAGGGTCTCTTTGAATATAGTGTGTAAAATTGTAGTAGAGGTTGGGCACATCATATGGATTGGGAATTGCATAGCATCCCCTGATTGGAAATTAATGTCCTTTCACGCTGTTAGGGGTGCTTCCCTATTATCAGCTGTCTGCTCCAGTGCATTTGAATCGGTACTTTAATTTATCTCGCTTATCACCAGTAATACCTATTTTATCGTAAGTAATGTAATGATTAGGCTGTTAACTTCTTAAGTTCACTCAATCAGTCAAACACCTCTTAGAGAAGAGAAAGTATTCACACGAATCGGTTTAGTAGTCCGATGCAACAAACATAAACTGTGCAGTGGGGATAAAATATGATGGATTTCGCAAGGTTCAGGCTACTGACTGCGCAGTGGGGAATAATAAGAAAGATGTCGGAACGTTCGGACTATGAAAGGATCGGATTTAGGGTTTATAGCAACCCGTGAGTAGAACTTCTATCTTCTAAGAGGTGTAAGTCAGCCGCAAAAAATTTTATTATAATAAAGTAGCTATTTCATTGCTTTTCTGAATACTGCTTATGCCAATAATTATCAGAAAACTTAAGATTAAGATTATTTAGATAGAAGTATACGTGGTGTGGTGATGTATGGTGTGTTTCCATAAGTTTGCCATATGTTACTTTCCCACAACTGTTTGATATTTTACCATAAGATTACCATAAATCTAAGGTGTGTTCCAATGCATTTGCCATATGTGTGAGGTACATTCCCGTAGGGAATTGTCTTGCCGTATAAATATTATACAGATATCTATGGTTACCGTAGGCTTATGATGTCTTGCCATATAAATGCTATGCAAATCTTTTTGGTAACCATAGATGTATGGTATCATGCCATAAAATTTTCTATGGTTACCATAAGTCTATGGTGTCGTGCTATATAAATGCCATACAGATCTCTATGGTTACCATAGGTCTATGGTATCCTGCCATACAAATTTCTATGGTTGCCATGGGCTTATGGCGTTGTACCATTTAAATGCCATACAGAACTTTATGGTTACCAAAGGCCTATGGTATACTTCCATACAAATTTTTATGGTTGCCATAGGCTTATGGCGTTGTGCCATATAAATGCCATACAGATCTCTATGGTTACCATAGACGTATGGTATCTTGCCATACAAATTTCTATTGTAACCGTAGGTTGCCATAGATTACCATAGGTTTCTCTATGGCAAATTTTCCTAAGGGTAATTGCTCAAATGCCTCAAACAGATAGTCCGAAAAAAGGGAAGTGCCCCATGTAAGGAACGAAGGCATACCTGGCTATGGGTTGCTATGTGATTCTCGATTCGTAAGAAGTAACTGATTAATGTCTTTGTTCACAAAGCTGTATATTTACAAGAAATGTACCCAAAATGTTGCTCTTGTATATATGAAAATAAATTTTCATTTATACATGCATGGAACTAATAGAAATACAGCATATCTATATAGTTTATGGTAGAATGTCTGTCGTAGATTATACAGAGTTACTAAACATGATAAAAGAAAGGAACTGTAGGTACGCATAGATAATTGCTGCTGAATTAATCTGCTGTATTAGTTTAGTTTAAATTAGAGTATTGGTTAAATTTATTTGCTGCATTAATTAAATTTAAATTAGAGTATTTATTTGCTGTTGAAAACTAAAAACAAAAACTGAGTTAGAAATTGAGCAACTGAAAAAGTTAATTAGGTTGAGTTTATAGATGTAAATATATAGACGTAACGCTGTAAATAATAAAATTAATTGATTACAAGTTAGTTACTTAAAAATGCCAAAAACCTATTTGCGGAGTAAATAGAAATAGTTAACAGAGTTTTAAAATGCTGATTACTAAAAATAATTGTGTGGCTTTATTACCTAAAGCCACACAATTATTTGTAAACGCTTGTTTGTCTCTCACTTGTGACGGCGGCTCAGCAAGAGACTCTGAAAAGTTTCATATTTTTTTTCAAAAATATTACTTAATATCTTGAGTGACATTTTAAGTGACAAGAGTCTCTAAATTCCTTATTTGTAGAATATTAATTGATTCTGTCTACCAAAACTCTCTATTTTTTCAAAAATATCATTTGCAATCTTTCGTGACTTTTTTAAGTAACTTTTAGTGAACTAAAACTTTTAGTGACATTTTGAGTCGTATGAAGCATCCACTAAGTTCTTTATTTATAAAATATTTATTCATATAATCTATATTCTATTAGTATCTTATCTCTAATCTGCTTCTGTTAAAAGTTCTATCTACCGAAAGATCTTAATTTGTTTCTTCAAAAATATCATTTAAAACTTTAAGTGACATTCCAAATGATTTTACTTGATTTAAAACTTTGATTGATACTTTAAGGCACAAGAGATTTCTCTTTACTTGCAAAATATTGATATATATTGAGAGTATAGACAATATGTCAATAGTAAACCTTTGTTCAATTACTTGTTATAGGTAGTCTATCTAAAAGTTATACGGATCGAAATATCTCAAAAATATCATTTAAAATTTTAAGTGACATTCTAAATGATTTTACTTGATTTAAAACTTTGATTGACACTTTAAGGCACAAGAGATTTCCACTAAGCCTTTTATTTGTAAAATATTGAAATATATTGAGAGTATAGAATAAATATCCATAATAAACCGTTTGGATTCCACCACTCGTTATAAGTAGTCACTCTAAAAGTTATATCGATCAAAATATCTCAATTTCTTCAAAAATATCACTTAAATCCTTAATTGACATTCTAAATGATTTTACTTGATTTAAAACTTTGATTGACACTTTAAGGCACAAGAGATTTCCACTAAGCCTTTTATTTGTAAAATATTGAAATATATTGAGAGTATAGAATAAATATCCATAATAAACCGTTTGGATTCCACCACTCGTTATAAGTAGTCACTCTAAAAGTTATATCGATCAAAATATCTCAATTTCTTCAAAAATATCACTTAAATCCTTAATTGACATTCTAAATGATTTTACTTGATTTAAAACTTTGATTGACACTTTAAGGCACAAGAGATTTCCACTAAGCCTTTTATTTGTAAAATATTGAAATATATTGAGAGTATAGAATAAATATCCATAATAAACCGTTTGGATTCCACCACTCGTTATA